>NC_142775.1:36149102-36465352 GCF_988280905.1 Pimephales promelas | reverse complement strand
ACAACAACAACAACAATAAATGATCGATAACACCTATAATGATCAATAAACCATCAACCAAACCAACATTACAGTGATTCCATCAATTGAAAGCCATCAACTTTTTAAAAAATTATTAGGCTTAAAAAAAATATATAACAGCTTTTAAATTAAGTGAACTTCAAACAATCCCCACATAAACCCATAATAAAAAACATATTTACCTGTGCCCTTCCTGTCTTAACAGGTACAGAAATTGAATAAAGTTATCAAACAGTCTGCGCTGCCTGAATCATAAATTATATATATAATAATCCTTATTAAAGCTACAAAAGTTCTTTACTCAAGATCAGTGAGTAATTTTCTAATTTCCCTTTGTTCTTTTAACTTTACTGAAAGAACGCTTTATTCGCTGCTGGCCCTTTAAGAGCACCCGTTGCCGAGACGCGGATCTCACACACGCCTCATAGCACAACTCTTTTTATCCATAGACTTTTCTTATGTTATGAAGATACTAGACAAAACCACATTTTGGCATAATTGTGTGTGCTATTGTTCGTTCAAGCTCGAAAGAGAACTGTTTATTCTGGGCTGGCACACGGTCAGTGCATGCGCATTATGCGCGTCTCATCTATTCTAATCTAGGGCACTCACAGGCAGCTTTTCACTTCTTGTCGTGCAAAATGCGAAAAGGCATTTGAACCAATAAGAGGGGGATCTTGTAACACTAGTCAAAGGATGACAAAAAAGAAGAGATGCTGCGCTAATAGCCCTACTTTGTTTATTTCATATAAAATCGCGGCATTTTGCGTTATATAATTGCATAGGTTTGAGATCAATATTAAGACTGCGATATAATTAATCGTGCAGCACTAATGCTTAGTGTATTCTAAAGGGCAATAAACTCCACTCCAGCAAGATAGTCATTTTATGCAAATCATAGACCTTTATGCCTTATCTACAAATAAAGTATAATATTGGGAACATTGATCTTGTGTCGTCGTGTTACTGTCGCAACCGAACGCGACGCGCTAATGCTGATGCATGGAGAATGACTGAGGCGAGATGACTTTCCGTTAACTTTAACTTAGAGACTAAAATATTAATTTTACCACACATTAAGCTATTGAATGACTTTAGAAGTCTTGGAATATAGTGTGAAAACTTGATTGTGCTTTACAGTTTTTTATGCCTTTAGTGGGGCTTAACAAAATAACACAATATGCAGAATGTCGGACGTCACTTATAGGCTAAACTGTTTTTATAGATAAAACTATTTACATTCGGCAGTCATGAAAACAAATCTCAGATAACGGTTGACTAGGTAACAATGTGTAATTTTGCGCCGGAGTTCTCCTTTAACTTACATTAGCTAGCTAACTACGAACGAGCTAACCAGATAACATTAACAAATTGACAAGCACTTACTGGGCAGAATATGGCTCTTCAAATGACGGACGAAATTGGAGGTTGTCATCTGACTGTCCGCGATCTTAACGTTGCATGTCTTGCAAAGCGCTGTTCTTTTGCCATCTTGTTGTAAGAAATTCTTGAATCCAAAAGCGACGACGACCCTCGTTATCCCTCCGGCTGACATGTTGATGTGATCTGATGTAAGTGGGCGTGGTGTGCGCGTAAGGTATGAGAAGGCATTACTGATGATCTCTGATCCAGTCATGACAGCGCTATTCTCAGCCTGCGCTCCAGCTGGATCAACTTTTTTTTTTTTTTACATAATTTATATATTTTATATTCAAACTGAAAACATGATGTGATTAACACTCAAGTCATATTATTACATGCAAGTGTGTTTGATTTATGGACCAAATTTTCAGATCAAGTTTATGGACCAAGTTAATTTAATTAATAAACTAATTATATGAAACTATTAATGCACTACAATTAAACTGGTTATATGCCTTTACTTATAAAAAAATAAAAAACTTATTTAAAAAAATACCAGGCTTAAGGCATTTATTTTTTATGCAGGCCATACACACAGGAGTGAAATGGTTAATACCCCTCCCCCTACAAACACACACACATACACAGACAGGCAAAGACAGCAGGCTCAGATTGAGCAAGACCACATTCAAACAAACATATCTGACTTTCTGTGGGTCCTAGCTAATGAGTGTCAATTAGAAAGTTGTCCGGCTCGAGGAGTACAATATACATACCGATTTTTGTAACTGTAGATAAAACTAACAACCCCACTTTTGTCAAAAGGTGGCGCTACTGAGCCCTCACCACGCCCGTTTCTGAAACTTTGCACGTGTCTACTGGCTAATAAATGTGATGTGTCTGTCGAGTTTCATGCAATTTCAAGCATGCTAAGGGTCTCAAAAGCATCCTAAAAGAATGGTAACGTTTGATGCGTCGCCACGGCAACAGTTTCAAAGATATCAAGAATCCATTCACAGGTCTACATCTGCCGTATGTTTACATTATACAGATGACGTTTGAAGCAAATCGGGTAAAAATAAAAGGGTGATATCAAAGCATTTTGAAAGTGACACACTTCCTGCTGCCAGTTGGTGGCGCTATAACTTTGACTCACAATAGTCACATCCATGTGATCGTCCTCTTACAGCGAACACACTGCTGAAGTTTCATCAAGATCAGTTAATGTATGCTGAAGTTATAACACACTTCCTGGTTCACATTTCTCGCCATGATTTCGTTTCCTCGCCACGGCCAAACCGTTCGAGATATCAAAAATCCCCTCGCAAACTTTCATCCTCAATGTCTTGACTTCATGCTGACCGAGTTTTGTCGAATTTGGATCAAAGCTCTAGGAGGAGTATTTAACATTCCATTGCAAGCGTTTTACAAACAAACCTCAATAGCCCACTTCCTGTTGGGCTGGGGTAAAAAGTAAAAGCGCGAGGTATAGATGAAACTATGAGATCAACATGTGCACAGAGTTTCATATTATTACATACAAACGTGTTTGAGTTATGGACCAAGTGTTCGTACCCCGTTCCAGGGGGCGCTGACGAGCCGCCCTGCCACGCCCGGGTACCAGCTTCAGCCCGGCTCTGATGGCCGCGGGTTCTGACCCATGTGCAAAGTTTCAAGAGTTTTCGAGCACGTTAAGGGCCCCAAAAATGCCCAAAAGGTTACAAAATAATAAATATAGCTGCGAGCAGCGATGGCGGGCCCAAGCCGGTGGCACCGCAACCCCGGCTCCTTTAGTTACCTAAAGGCACCGGGGTGGCGGTGCCGATGGCTTTGGCCCTTTCATGATTAAATGTTAAAACGGCTTGCCATAGTCTGTCATTTTGACTAGTCACAATTATGTTACAGATATCTTAAATGATAATACAAACTATCCAAAATATAATTACGACTAGACAGAAAGACATTGTTGATATCTACAATGTTAATTTCCGGATAGGCAAACTTAGCTTTTAAATGTTAAAAGGGCTTGCCATACACGGACGTAGGCTCAGAGAGAGTCTCACCATATTCAAACCAAAATATCTGACTTCCTCTTGGTCTGAGCTAATGACTATGAATTAGAAAGTTGTCTGGCTTGATGAGTACAATGTATATAACGATTTTTGTAACTGTAGATAAAAATAACAACCCCACTTTTGTCAAAAGGTGTCGCTATTTAGTCCCTGCACCATGCCCGTTTCTGAAACTTTGCACATGTCTACTGGCTAATAAATGTGATGTGTCTGTTGAGTTTCATGCAATTTCAAGCATGCTAAGAGTCTCAAAAGCATCCTAAAATAATTTCAAAGTTTGAAGCTTTGCCACGGCAACAGTTTAAAAGATATCAAGAATCCATTCACAGGTCTACATCTACCGTATGTTTACATTATACAGATGAAGTTTTTCATCTGTTTTTCATCATTATACAGATGAAGTTTTTCATCTGTTTACATTATACAGATGAAGTTTTTCATTCATATTATTACATGCAAGCGTGTTTGATTTATGGACCAAGTTTTCGGACCCCGTTCCAGGGGGCGCTGTCTAGCCCCCCTGCCACGCCTAGGTACCATCTTCAGCCCGGGCCTGATGGCTGTGGGATATGACCTGTGTGCAAAGTTTCAAGAGTTTTCAAACCCGTTAAGGGCCTCAAAAGCCATTAAGAGTCTCAAAATCATCAAAAAAAAAGAATTTTAAAGTTTGATGCGTTGCCACGGCAACAGTATCAAAGATATCAAGAATCCATTCACAGGTCTTCATCTGCCATGTATTTACATTATACAGATGAAGTTTGAAGCAAATTGGGTAAAAATAAGAGGTTGATTTCAAAGCATTTTGAAAGTGACACACTTCCTGCTGCCAGTTGGTGGCGCTATAACTTTGACTCGAAATAGTCACATCCATGTGATCGTCCTCTTACAGCGAACACACTGATGAAGTTTCATCAAGATATGTTAATGTATGCTGAAGTTATAACACACTTCCTGTTTCACGTTTCTCGCCATAATTTCGTTTCCTCGCCAAGGCCAAACCGTTTGAGATATCAAAAATCCCCTCACAAACTTTCATCCTCAATGTCTTGACTTCTTGCACACCGAGTTTGGTTGTGATTGGTAAACACATGCGTTGTAATTTGATGTATTTCTCTTAGGACAACTATTCAAACAACCCATAATTCTCAACTTCCATTTTAATTGTCGTAAAACTTAGAGCACGAAAGTTGTTTGGCCTGATGTGATCTATAATTGTACCGAGTTTCATATTAATTCACGCAAGTGTGTTTGATTTATGGACAAATGTTCGAATCCCAGTCCAGGGGGCGCTGTCGAGCCGCCCTGCCACGCCCGATGACCAGCTTCAGCCCGGCCCTGATGGCCATGGGTTCTGACCCGTGTGCAAAGTTTCAAGAGTTTTAGAGGATGTTAAGGCCCCCGAAAATGCCAGAGAAGTCGCACACAGCAAATAAAGGGTTAAAATTAACCTGACAGGCGCCCCTCCTCTCACTCACACAGAGAGACACTGAGAGACTGGCAAAATTCTAAGATTTTCTCTACATTCAAACAAAGATATCTGACTTTCTGTGGGTCCTAGCTAATGAGTGTCAATTAGAAAGTTGTCCGGCTCGAGGAGTACAATATACATACCGATTTTTGTAACTCTAGTTAAAACTAACAACCCCACTTTTGTCAAAAGGTGGTGCTACTGAGCCCTCACCACGCCCGTTTCTGAAACTTTGCACATGTCTACTGGCTAATAAATGTGATGTGTCTGTCGAGTTTCATGCGATTTGAAGCATGCTAAGGGTCTCAAAAGCATCCTAAAAGAATGGTAAAGTTTGATGCGTTGCCACGGCAACAGTTTAAAAGATATCAAGAATCCATTCACAGTTCTACATCTGCCTTATATTTACATTATACAGATGAAGTTTGAAGCAAATCGGGTAAAAATAAAAGGGTGATTTCAAAGCATTTTGAAAGTGACACACTTCCTGCTGCCAGTTGGTGGCGCTATAACTTTGACTCACAATAGTCACATCCATGTGATCGTCCTCTTACAGCGAACACACTGCTGAAGTTTCATCAAGATCAGTTAATGTATGCTGAAGTTATAACACACTTCCTGTTTCACGTTTCTCGCCATAATTTCGTTTCCTCGCCACGGCCAAACCGTTCGAGATATCAAAAATCCCCTCGCAAACTTTCATCCTCAATGCCTTGACTTCATGCTGACCGAGTTTCGTGCCGTGTGTTTGAATTCTCTAGGAGGAGTATTGCACATTCCATTGCGAGCGTTTTACAAACAAACCTCAATAGCAGACTTCCTGTTGGGCTGGGGTAAAAAGTAATAGTTTGAGGTATATATGAACGATGAGATCAACATGTGTACCGAGTTTCATATTATTACATGCAAGCGTGTTTGAGTTATGGACCAAGTGTTCGGACCCCGTTCCAGGGGGCGCTGTCTAGCCCCCCTGCCACACCCAGGTACCATCTTCAGCCCGGCTCTGATGGCTGTGGGATCTGACCTGTGTGCAAAGTTTCAAGAGTTTTCAAACCCGTTAAGGGCCCCAAAAGCCGCTAAGAGTCTCAAAATCATCAAAAAAAAAGAATTTTAAAGTTTGATGCGTTGCCACGGCAACAGTATCAAAGATATCAAGAATCCATTCACAGGTCTTCATCTGCTATGTATTTACATTATACAGATTAAGTTTGAAGCAAATCGGGTAAAAATAAGAGGGTGATTTCAAAGCATTTTGAAAGTGACACACTTCCTGCTGCCAGTTGGTGGCGCTATAACTTTGACTCACAATATTCACATCCATGTGATCGTCCTCTTACAGCAAACAAACTGCTGAAGTTTCATCAAGATCAGTTAATGTATGCTGAAGTTCTGACACACTTCCTGTTTCACGATTATCGCCATAAGTTCGTTTCCTCGCCACGGCCAAACCGTTCGAGATATCAAAAATCCCCTCGCAAACTTTCATCCTCAATGCCTTGACTTCATGCTGACCGAGTTTCGTGCCGTGTGTTTGAATTCTCTAGGAGGAGTACTTCAAATTCCATTGCGAGTGTTTTATGAACAACCCTAAATAACCGACTTCCTGTTGGGCTGGGGTAAAAAGTAATAGTTTGAGGTATATATGAACGATGAGATCAACATGTGTACCGAGTTTCATATTATTACATGCAAGCGTGTTTGAGTTATGGACCAAGTTTTCGGACCCCGTTCCAGGGGGCGCTGTCTAGCCCCCCTGCCACGCCCGGGTACCATCTTCAGCCCGGCCCTGATGGCCGCGGATTCTGACCCGTGTGCAAAGTTTCAAGAGTTTTTGAGCATGTTAAGGGCCCCAAAAGTGCCCAAATAGTCGTATAAATAATAATAATAAATATAGCTGCGAGCAGCGATGGCGGGCCCAAGCCGGTGGCACCGCAACCCCGGTTCCTTTAGTTACCTAAATGCACCCGGGTGGCGGTGCCGAAGGCTTTGGCCCTTTTATGATTAAATGTTAAAACGGCTTGCCATACTCTGTCATTTCGACTAGTCACAATTATGTTATACAGATATCTTAAATGATAATACAAACTATCCAAAATGTAATTACGAATAGACAGAAAGACGTTGTTGATATCTACAATGTTAATTCCGGACAGGCAAACTTAGCTTTTAAATGTTAAAAGGGCTTGCCATACAGGGACGTAGGCTCAGAGAGAGACTCACCATATTCAAACCAAAATATTTGACTTCCTCTTGGTCCGAGCTAATGACTATGTATTAGAAAGTTGTCCGGCTTGAGGAGTACAATGTATATAGCGATTTTTGTAACTGTAGATAAAACTAACAACCCCACTTCTGTCAAAAGGTGGCGCTATTTAGTCCTTGCACTATGCCCGTTTCTGAAACTTTGCACATGTCTACTGGCTAATAAATGTGATGTATCTGTTGAGTTTCAAGCAATTTCAATTTCAATTTCAATTTGACTGTTGAAAAGAAGTGCGCCGATTAGATACTCAGGATCGGTATCGGCTCTGACACTGCCATCTTTGACGAGGCTGATTCAAATTCTATATTGTGCATATATACTATTCTATGTTAGGCACAAAGGCACAAAAACTTTCTAAAGTACCATAAAGTTTTTGTGTACTGTATTATTAGTGTTCTGAAGCTATTATGTGATATAGAAATTAATATTTAAGTCATTAAATTCAAGAACACAAACTTTTCCCTCTCTGCGCCTGTCAGTCATTCTCCATTCAGCATTCAAACAGCACGTCACATTCGGTTACAGTCAATGATGAAACGATCTTCAAGATGATTGAATGTTAATCCTATTATACTGGATCTTTAAGATAAAGGTCTAAAGGTCTATATTTTCGAATGAAGAAACTTTTTCTTGCTGGACTTTATTGCTGTAACTTAACCGTGTTACTTTCTACCGGGTGTCGGACGCTGTCGGTTAGATCACAACACTAGAGTCAGAGCACTATAATTGTTCTTCACGCACACAGTAACTGAAATTTAAAACCTTTAAAAGAAAAGGCTCAATAAACTATTGCATAGATAGATAATGTATAATACACTGTTCATAAATATGTATTTCCTTTGTGCTTTGAACTTTTCAATACGGACTCACTGCGCTGTAACTTCATGTGGCTTCAAGCACATCATTCTCCGCTCGGGATGCACATAAGTGCTTTGTGCTGCACCGTATTGGAGCCGTAATATCATAATGCAGTGACGTAATGACCGATTATTAATTGCCTTTCAATTATATGTTGCTGCGTCATTAAACATCTGTCCTATGCATTTCAAACATTTATAGCAGCCATGGCTATATTTTTGTATGATTTTTGTTATCTTGTTTTTCATGAATGTATTTTTCAAAAATAAGAGCAATGTGTATTATCTATTATTAATATGGTTTATAATAGCATTTTTGTCATAGATTATGACAAAGTAATCATATGATCCACCAGCGAGGAACCAGCAGAACAGAGTGAACATTCTTTCTGTTTAGTTCAATCCTACTTAATAGGAATTTATTTAAAATGCTCGCTCTACTCCACACCATTAATGTCTTGTGCGGACATCCGTATTTCGACTTTCGGTTTTAAGTAAGCGATTTAAAAGCTCCCAAGTCCCAGCGGAGTCACACGTTGATTAACCGGTGGGAATATACACAATAGGCCTACCTGATATTGAACACAAGAGGGCAGTATAGCACTACGTATGACTCAGATTATTATTTTTTTATGAATTTTACAACAATTCTGGCTGTTTTTGAACGTAAACATAATTCTTAAATGAAAAAAAGGAAAAATTGGGGAAGTTATAATATTTGTATAATTTAATTTAGAAACAAATGATGTATAATTAAATTTTTAGAAGATATGAGGCTTTTAGTGTTTACTTTTTAGACATTACTTTAATCTTTTGCCATAGTTGCACATGTCTACTGGCTAATAAATGTGATGTATCTGTTGAGTTTCAAGCAATTTCAAGCATGCTAAGAGTCCCAAAAGCATCAAAAAAGAATGTTAAAGTTTGATTCGTTGCCACGGCAACAGTATCAAAGATATCAAAAATTCATTCACAGGTCTACATCTGCCGTGTATTTACATTATACAGATGAAGTTTGAAGCAAATCGGTTAAAAATAAGAGAGTGGTTTCAAAGCATTTTGAAAGTGACACACTTCCTGCTGCCAGTTGGTGGCGCTATAATTTTGACTCACAATAGTCACATCCATGTGATCGGTCTCTTACAGCGAAAACACTGCTGAAGTTTCATCAAGATCAGTTAATGTATGCTGAAGTTATAACACACATCCTGTTTCATGTTTCTCGCCATAATTTCGTTTCCTCGCCACGGCCAAACCGTTCGAGATATAAAAAATCCCTTGTCACCTTTTCATCCTTAATGTCTTGACTTCACGCTGATCGAGTTTTGTCGAATTTGGTTCAGTGCTCTAGGAGCATTACTTTAAATTCCATTGCATGTGTTTTAAACACAACCCTAAATAGCCGACTTCCTGTTGGGCTGGGGTAAAAAGTAAGAGTGTGAAGTAGGCTATATATGAAACGATGAGATTTATATGTGTACCAAGTTTCATATTATTACATGCAAGTGTGTTTGATTTATGGACCAAATTTTCAGACCAAGTTTATTGACCAAGTTAATCTGATTAATAAACTAATTATATAAAACTATTGTCAATGCACTACAATTAAACTAGTTATATGTCTTTACTTATAAAAAATAAAAATAAAAACTTATTTAAAAAATACCAGGCTTGAGAAATGTATTTTCTTTATGCAGGCCATACACACAGCAGTGAAATGGTTAAGCCCCCTCCCCCTGCACACTCACAGACAGGCAAAGACAGAGATGTAGGCTCAGATTGAGCAAGACCACATTCAAACAAACATATCTGACTTTCTGTGGGTCCTAGCTAATAAGTGTAAATTAGAAAGTTGTCCGGCTCGAGGAGTACAATATACATACCAATTTTTGTAACTCTAGTTAAAACTAACAACCCCACTTTTGTCAAAAGGTGGCGCTACTGAGCCCTCACCACGCCCGTTTCTGAAACTTTGCACATGTCTACTGGCTAATAAATGTGATGTGTCTGTCGAGTTTCATGCATTTTGAAGCATGCTAAGGGTCTCAAAAGCATCCTAAAAGCATCCTAAAAGAAGGGTAAAGTTTGATGCGTCGCCACGGCAACAGTTTCAAAGATATCAAGAATCCATTCACAGGTCTACATCTGCCGTATGTTTACATTATACATATGAAGTTTGAAGCAAATCGGGTAAAAATAAAAGGGTGATATCAAAGCATTTTGAAAGTGACACACTTCCTGCTGCCAGTTGGTGGCGCTATAACTTTGACTCACAATAGTCACATCCATGTGATCGTCCTCTTACAGCGAACACACTGCTGAAGTTTCATCAAGATCAGTTAATGTATGCTGAAGTTATAACAAACTTCCTGTTTCACGTTTCTCGCCATGATTTCGTTTCCTCGCCACGGCCAAACCGTTCGAGATATCAAAAATCCCCACACAAGCTTTCATCCTCAATGTCTTGACTTCACGCTGACCGAGTATCGTCGAATTTGGATCAAAGCTCTAGGAGGAGTATTTCAAATAACATTGCGAGCGTTTTACAAACAAACCTCAATAGCCGACTTCCTGTTGGGCTGGGGTAAAAAGTAAAAGCGCGAGGTATAGATGAAACGATGAGATCAACATGCGTACCGAGTTTCATATTATTACATGCAAGCGTGTTTGAGTTATGGACCAAGTGTTCGGACCCCATTCCAGGGGGCGCTGACGAGCCCCCCTGCCACGCCCGGGTACCATCTTCAGCCCGGCTCTGATGGCCGCGGGTTCTGACCCGTGTGCAAAGTTTCAAGAGTTTTCGAGCATGATAAGGGCCCCAAAAGTGCCCGAATAGTCGTAAGAAAAATAATAATAATAATAATAATAGAAAAGAATAATCCTAAGGAAAACAATAGGGCCTTCGCCCTTTCAGGGCTTGGGCCCTAATAATAATAATCGTTAGGAAAACAATAGGGCCTTCGCCCTTTCAGGGCTTGGGCCCTAATAATAAATAATCCTTAGGAAAACAATAGGGCCTTCGCCCTTTCAGGGCTTGGGCCCTAATAATCCTAAGGAAAACAATAGGGCCTTCGCCCTTTCAGGGCTTGGGCCCTAATAATAATAATCCTAAGGAAAACAATAGGGCCTTCGCCCTTTCAGGGCTTGGGCCCTAATAACGACTTTATTTCAACTATTCACTTCCTTCTCCATGAGCCTGTAAGTCAGTTAACGTAGTCTGATTGCGTAAAGCTACGTCACACGTAGGCTCACTATTGGCCGACGCTGGTCATGTGTGTGTGATGCGTGTGACGTACAATAACAGAAGCTTACGCTATTAAACTAGTAACCTGACTCGCGCAGAGGGAGAAATAAACGAATAGTTGAAATAAAGTCTTTATTTTTGTTGTTTTTTTGCGCACAAAAGTGTTATGTCTGTTAGACGAGTTAGTTGCTGATATATACAGCCTCGATGGCAGGCAAATCTCTCAATTCAGTTGAAAATCAGTCCTCTTCATAACCTAAGGATCACGTCCAACATGTTTCGATTTTCTGTTTATATATGTCTCTTGTAATAGCGTCTAAAGTAGTAGAGTACGGATTTTCCTCTATCTCGTCCATTGCGCTCTTCACTCCTTGCCCTCCATCTGCATTCCGCACGTCAACACAATCACGTGACTGCAAACCACCTATAAGAGAGAGCGCCAACAGCCTTGGTGAGATCATTTCGTTTCTTTACTTTTAATGAAGATGATTGTGTGTTAAGGGTGTGTTGTCCTTTCACTTTGATTTGCGATAGTTTGCACGTTGGCTTGATGAATAGGGGCTCAGCTGCGGACCTGCGGTAATGCGTGTTGCGGTAGCGTCGTCATATCTGACTATGACATGACATATAGCCTAATATAACACACTCTCATGTTTATTTTTTAGGATTTTTGCGAGGAATAAAATGTACATATGTGGTTTCACCAACCAGATGCATTTACACTTGTCCAGTTTCGTCTGGAATGCGGCCCAGACCACCTTCCTGAAGTGGTTTGAGCGATCAGATTCATATCCGCCTCGGATGCGTTTCGGAGGGCATTCACACGTGGTCTTTTCACGATCGGAAGTGGCCAGGTGTAAACAGCCCCTAATGTACATTGAAACTTTTTTTTTTTTCAAAGTTGTAAATAAAACGAAAATTATTGGAATATGTTTTTCAAGAAAATACTGTTCCGGTTTTTCAACTTAAAAATTTCACAATTAATTCAATGTGTTATTTGCCATTTCTCAGAGTTTCATAGTACATTTCATGATCATTCTAGATTTTATGAAGTTCTACACCACATTTTTGTGTGTTTTAAGGATTTTTAGGTATTTTGACTGGGAAAGAAGGCATTTTTACTGTGCTGGATGTTTGCTTACACTATCAGAAAATTTTGTTTGTAAAAAAAAAAAGGGGTAAAACAGCTTGTCACTGGGGCAGTACTGTTAAAATTGGTGGATTGGTCTGAAAAATGGATTTTAGTAGGTTAGAGTATACACTCACCGGCCACTTTATTAGGTACCCCATGCTAGTAACGGGTTGGACCCCCTTTTGCCTTCAGAACTGCCTCAATTCTTCGTGGCATTGATTCAACAAGGTGCTGGAAGCATTCCTCAGGGAGTTTGGTCCATATTGACATGATGGCATCACACAGTTGCCGCAGATTTGTCGGCTGCACATCCATGATGCGAATCTCCCGTTCCACCACATCCCAAAGATGCTCTATTGGATTGAGATCTGGTGACTGTGGAGGCCATTTGAGTACAGCGAACTCATTGTCATGTTCAAGAAACCAGTCTGAGATGATTCCAGCTTTATGACATGGCGCATTATCCTGCTGAAAGTAGCCATCAGAAGTTGGGTACATTGTGGTCATAAAGGGATGGACATGGTCAGCAACAATACTCAGGTAGGCTGTGGCGTTGCAACGATGCTCAATTGGTACCAAGGGGCCCAAAGAGTGCCAAGAAAATATTCCCCACACCATGACACCACCACCACCAGCCTGAACCGTTGATACAAGGCAGGATGGATCCATGCTTTCATGTTGTAGACGCCAAATTCTGACCCTACCATCCGAATGTCGCAGCAGAAATCGAGACTCATCAGACCAGGCAACGTTTTTCCAATCTTCTATTGTCCAATTTCGATGAGCTTGTGCAAATTGTAGCCTCAGTTTCCTGTTCTTAGCTGAAAGGAGTGGCACCCGGTGTGGTCTTCTGCTGCTGTAGCCCATCTGCCTCAAAGTTCGACGTACTGTGCGTTCAGAGATGCTCTTCTGCCCACCTTGGTTGTAACGGGTGGTTATTTGAGTCACTGTTGCCCTTCTATCAGCTCGAACCAGTCTGGCCATTCTCCTCTGACCTCTGGCATCAACAAGGCATTTCCGCCCACAGAACTGCCGCTCACTGGATGTTTTTTCTTTTTCGGACCATTCTCTGTAAACCCTAGAGATGGTTGTGCGTGAAAATCCCAGTAGATTAGCAGTTTCTGAAATACTCAGACCAGCCCTTCTGGCACCAACAATCATGCCACGTTCAAAGTCACTCAAATCACCTTTCTTCCCCATACTGATGCTCGGTTTGAACTGCAGGAGATTGTCTTGACCATGTCTACATGCCTAAATGCACTGAGTTGCCGCCATGTGATTGGCTGCTTAGAAATTAAGTGTTAACGAGCAGTTGGACAGGTGTACCTAATAAAGTGGCCGGTGAGTGTAGATTGTACCCTTAAGGTATTCTATAAATCTTTTAGTGGTCGATAAAGTACAAAGATGCCCCAGTAACAAGCTGCTGCATCCCTAAAGCCAGCACCCATATCACCCTGTAGCACAAGACTGGTTGCCCACTGAAGGTAAGCAGAGTTGAGCCTGGTCAGTACCTGGATGGGAGACCTCCGGAGAAAACTTGGTAGCTGCTTAACCTGTGGTCCTAACGCCCCAGTGTAGTGACGGGTAGACTATACTGTCAAAGAGTATCGTCCTTCGGACGAGACGTTAAACCGAGGACCTGACTCTCCGTGGTCATTAAAAATCCCAGAATGTCCTTTGAAAGAGAGTAGGGGTGTAACCCCGGCATCCTTGCCAAATTTACCCCTTGGCTTCTGTCCATCATGGCCTCCTAATCATCCCCATATACTGATTGGCTTCATCACTGTCTCCCCTCCACCAGTAAGCTGGTTTGTTGGGCGTTCTGGCGCAATATGGCTGCCGCATCATCCAGGTGGACATTGGTGGTGATTGAGGAAATTCCCCCTTCCATATGTGAAGCGCTTTGAGGTCCCCTGAAAAAGTGCTTTATAAATTTAACAAATTATTATTATTAAAAATAAAAATTGTGTATATTTCTGCACATAATAAAAATGCATTTCAGATTTAGAAGGAATATTGTCTGCCACTGGGGGTGCTGTGGGGCCATGGCCTTGAATGACTTGTGCCCATAGAGCTCGTAGGATCATGATCTGGACCTGCCAGCACCCCATCGAGGCAGCAAGGGCCAGAGCTTACCTACTAAAAATACGCGATCCAGGATGTTATTGCTAAGCTGCACATGCGTGTCTGGCCAGCATTTTTCTGCCTTCGGGATGTTTCCTCTCTCTCTTTTCCCTCCATAAATTAAAGAGGTAAAATTCCTCAGTAACACATCGTAATAATGTTTTGCCTCTGACAGAATGTCCAGCATGATGTGTGTTTCCTAGTAAGACACTGTACAGAATGTGTTTATTACAGTGTGTGTGTTAAAGGAGTCTTGGGACATTCTATTGGCTCATAAAGTATTATCAAAGAGTGCCTGCCTTGGAGAACACACGCCACACCTTTCAGATCCCCAGTGGGATTTATTCTAGACAAGTACCAGTGTTGGGAAAGCTACTTTGAAACTGCTAAAAGCTACAAGGTCATTTAAAATAGTTACTGGAGTACAAGACACACAACAGTTCTCGAATCTGATTGGCTGAGAGCCTTTTCCAGCCATGCGATCCACACTGGAACATTTTCACAGTGTGTATCACTGCTTATGGCGAGAGTCATGGCGGTTGAGCAAATCCCCCATTTAAAAAATAAATAAAAATAAATACTACTGTTGTTGTCAAGAAATGTAGTTTTTAAGGCCAGAACGTAATTATTTAGACCTCAAATATGTGGCTTATATACATAGCACATATTTGACAATTTGTTTAGACATTGAAATTAGATGGCGGCAATGACTACTGTCTTTATGAGCGAGCCAAAACAAGTTGTTTGAGCGCTGTCATGGGAAGAACAAAGACGATGGATATAGACGATGGACGATGGATTTTTATAATGGATATAATATTATGGACATCATATTGAAGAATGAATGCCATATCAGATGCAGGTAATAGCCTACACTCGTTTTGTCGATCTCTCATAGCCTACCATAAAACAATACTCTACCTCCTCTGCGGTCGCCCTACAGGTTGGAAGCAGAATTGTCCATTACCGCTGTCGTAAATAATTTAGACTATACCCCATCCTACTGTTGCACGCATGCTCGCTGTTTATCAGCACCAGCTTTGGAATGAACGATGTCCACAGACAAGATAGATTATGACGCATGATTTTATGAAAGTATGATGTATTGCATCAGAAACGCAGTAAAACTAAATAACGACTACTGTATGCTTGACGTAAAGCAAGTCAAATTTGTAGTTTGTTCTCATGTCTCATTCGAACTTCAGAAACACGACCCGATCTGGCAAACTTGCATAGTGTGGTTATAGCAGATATAGGAATCCAGAAGTGCCTTTCACCATGCCACGACTGAAACGATTTTTGCTTTAACTCTCCTGATTGCTTGGTCGGACAAAAATGGTGGATTCCGCGGATGGCGGATTATTCTTGGTCAGATCGCCTGTCAATCCAGACTGATCTCATGAGTGTATGACACGCCAATTCGTATTTCCATTTTTGGCGTGCTATCAAGACGCATAATCGCTTTTCAGCGTGTTTATGAACGCCGTTGACTTAACGTTATTACTGTATATATAAATATATGACTTACCTCAACCCCGTCCCTAAACCTACCCGTCACTGGGGTTAATGGCATTTATGACTGTTCCCTTACCATCCTAGGAAAAAAAAAAGATCGCTCCCCAGATGTAGATCTACATTTTGCTTCGTTTCGCGCTGACATTTGACGCCGTGTATATACACGCGGAATCACTCGGACGTTAATGGCGTAGACATACACGCGGATACACGCGGATAGCTCAAAATGCGTAGAGATAGCACGCCACTTGACTCGAAAGTGGCATGTATGTTTACGCAAAAGTCATGATGTCATGTTGCAACTCCCTGCGATGGGTCAATTAAGGTGACAACATAATTATTTTTATTTAAGCTTAATACAACTTATGCAATTAGAATAGACGCTATGTATATTTAAATTAAACATTAAACCTTTAAAATTAACTTTCAAGTTAATAGAAAAAACAAGTGTCCCAATCAAAGTTAGTAACATCACTACTTTTAGATACTTGCTCCCCAACTCTGCACTTCAGATGTTCATCCCCAACTTTACCTGCATATCAGCATGTAGTTGTGCCCTGTAACTATCCCTGGTGCCCTTATTAAGTTTGTACACAGAGTTCTCTTCAGACCTCTCATCTGGATAGAGCTTAACCTCCCCCGCCTTCCTTTTCTTTAGCTGTCAGGTCAAGTACGCGCCCTTATAAATAGCCTCCAAAGTTGGGGTCAGAGGTCAGGGCTGAGCCATGCCCAGAGGGGAGGGGGACTGAATGTGGAACCCCAAGAGGGATCAGGTGTCTCCTCTTTATGGGCGAGGGGGGGTGGGATATCACCTGAAAGATTGGGAAGGCGGGTGGGAACCATTAAGATGGAGAAAACACACCCGTCTCCCTCGACCCCTCCTTGGAGAATTCACTAAGACGGGCCACCATCCGGCTCCGTTTACCCAAACAGGTCAGGTGCTTATTCCGTTTCGTTTTACAGGCTGCTCAGCTGGGGCTCTTAGTGGAGATTGCAGTCAGCCCCCGATAGCCTCCGCTCATTCACACGCCGAGCACTTAGACTAATCTTTCAGGTGGCATCGCTCTCTCGGCATCTGTATTGTGTGGGTGCGAGGCTCCCGTGCTTTGTCTTACCACAGGGGGCCCTTCTGCGCTAATGGTCCCTTGCTCATCAGCAACAGATGGCACTGGGGTCGTCACGGGTCAGTGCGGGTCACGGCTGTTTGTGGTTGTTGTGACAGGGCTGGTGCTTTGTTACGTGCAGGTGGAGGACTGGAGGTGGACCGCTGGTCAGTCTCATAAATCATGCCTCCTTTTCCACAGGTACTTCAGCTGTCACTCACATACTGTATTCGAAACCTAGTGAGCTTCCTACCTAGATAGTGTTTTAAGGCATCATAGGTGTCCTTCCTGTACGTGAAGGTAGGTCATTTTTCTAAAATACTGAGGCCACATGTCAGTTTTGCTGTGAAGGCAATCCAAGAATCCACTGCACTGATTGAATATGCACATCTAAGGATATTCACAAGCACGGCCAGTTGTAAATTGAATGAGTCTGGCGTTCGGTGTCATTCGCTTTCGTTATTGTCTACTAACAAAAATATATTTGAAGAGTTCAGATGCAAAAGCCTCTAAATGCCATTTGAAATTTTCTTCTTTAATGATGATTTTTATCAAACTTGTATATTTAAGTTCAGTAATTTCACTTAAATAACAATTAATAGGTAATTGCCATTTAAGTGAAATCACTGAACTTAAATATACAAGCTTGATAAAAATGATCATTCTAGAAGAAAATTTCAAATGGCACTTAGAGGCTTTTGCATCTGAACTCTTCATTTATAACATACATATAATTTACATTTTCTCGCCTTGTCCATCTTAGATTTTATTATTTCTAAAATGTATTTTAATTGATCTAATCTCTATATAATTATCAAAACGTTTTAATAAAACAGTTCAATTAATTTAAAAAGGTTCAGAAGTTAGGGGTCGGTACTTTAAAAAAAATAAATGAATACATTTATTCAGCAAGGATGCATTACATCAAAAGTGACAGTAAAGACATTTTTAACGTTAAAAATATTTATATTGATTGGAAACCAAGCCAGTTCAGATATTTCATGTGTTCAAGCACACCTGGTTCAACTAATGAAGCCCTTGATTAGTTGCATCAGGTATGCTTGAGACAACATCTGTTTTGCAGATTTGTGCTGTTGTGAGGGATCCTATTCAGGGGGTTGAATAATTTTGAGACTTCAGAAGTCATTCAAAGTTGCATTTTCAGTTGTATTTAGGGAAACCACTTGAAACATTTGTTGTGTCGAGCTATTTCAATGACTTTTTTTGATTTGTTCGTTGCAAACAGCTGAAAGTCTGTAAATGTTGCGAATAAACCTAATTTGCAATGGTGGTTGAATAATTTTGATTACAGCTGTAATTGTGGTTTGTGGATTTGCTGCTATGTAAAGTGTTTTAAATCTGTCACTGAGGTTTCATCTCAGTTAAAGGCAGTTGTCTATGTAGACAGTAAGGCAGCTCATAGGTTTAGGAAGAGAACACGTTCCCTAAACATGTGCCTGTGTTGAAAATCACTCAATCACACTCAATAGATTATTATTTTTTTTAGGTGATTATATATATATATATATATATATATATATATATATATATATATATATATATATATTTTTTTTTTTTTGGTATATTCTCTCCCAGAGACAACATTTTGACAAATGGCAAAACTGTCATAAGAATCTTGGCCACTTTTTAATTTTGCATGTGGGCTTGACTTTGTATTCTCCACACTCTGGAGCAACACATTAAACATCCAGGACAAGTACAGTAAACAGACCCATGTGCTTATGAAACAGCATGAGTCTCGTGTCAGTCACTGCCCCGGGCCGATCCGCAGGTGTTGGGTGTCCATTGGCAGAAGGGGGAGGGTGGGCAGGGCCCCTCGTCATTAATCATTTTATGACGGCTGGATGGGTCAGGTGTCCATCTCAGAGATATATGTTTAGCTGACCAGTAGAGACAGCTAAGACTGAGTAGGCTGTCTTTGCATGCATTCCATTTCAAAGGCAGTGTGTCAGTATGTTTTGGCTCAAATGCACGTGGTGCATGTTTAGGACAGTTGTATTGTCTGTCTCGGCGTGCTGTGTCGGATTTATGATTTGCTCGGAAGTTATTTAGCCATTTATAGAGACCTATGATTTCCACAATGTAGAAAATGTGGATGTGAATCTCTCATAAATCAAAGTAGGGCTGTAGAATTATTCAAATTCAAACCATTTGATTGGTTAAACATCATATTTATTATTATTTTAGATTTAGATTATTTTAAGGAATATCAAAAATTTTTCATCCATCCATCCATCCATCCATCCATAAACCCTCAAAACTCATCAAGGCTGAACTTCATGGCTTGCTTAAAAATAGTCACAGGGTATAAGCTTGGAATTTCGGTGCATTTTTAATCGACTGGAATTGCAATTCTGCATCTTGTTTGTTACCTCAATTTGAATTCAGAAATTTAATTCAATTCCGTTCTGAATGGTGCACATACTCTGACCTGGGCATATCAAATCTTAATGTCCTATCAACAACATTCCATTTCAAACGAATCTTGTCAGTTGTATATCATGGCTCAAATGTACATAGTTCACATATAGGACTGTTGTGTTATACAGCATGTCTGCTGTTGATGTATGCATTGCTCTAAAGTTTCATAGGTGGCTAATATCAGAACTAAGTGCCTTCAGCAATTCTTTCCATGCCCAGGTGTTAATGCCCATTCCTAGATTGCAGTGACTCCTGGGGAATCATTCCTAATGCTCACTGAAGAGGACAGGACAGTACAGCCAGGGTACATCCAATGTCTGGAGAACCCTTATATTTGAACCCTCTCTGACCCTCATTGCCCCATTGCAGACTTCTCCAGCTTGTCCCAGAATCTCCACCCCAGTCCCTGAGAATACCATTCATCCTGCCTGAACCTATCACAACTTTCATCACGGCATTCTTTCCAGCGTCTGCAATGCCTGGAATGGGACGGGCCAGTGATTCTTTTACATGGGCGCAGGCTCTCGGCAGGGAACTCCCTGACACCAGAACCAGCCTGGGCCTCCTGAGAGTGAATGTGGAGGTAGAGTAGTTCTCTCCCAGACTACAACCTGACTGACCCGACACATATTGGCTATTGGGCCAAATATAACGAAAAATCTGACAAATAAATGAAAGACTAGTCTGGTCTTTACAGTAAACGGGAATACAAGAATGAGTTTCATATATCCTATATTATACTATACTGTATATATATATATATATATATAGCATATATAGTATAATATATATTAGGGATGTAATGGTACTGTGATGTATTTGCCTCAAACAATCACAGTACGGACATCAGATACGGTCCGGCGACAGATATAGTCAGTCACAGGCGATCCACACTCCAATCCAGAAGGGGGCGTGAGTGGTAATGCAAAACTCTTTGCTAACCGCCACTACAGCAAATGGATCAGAAGAAGAAGAGACGGTGTATGCACCAAGGGGGTAATCCATCAGCCGGAAGTTGAAGCCTCGCGGGAGCCGCCATTGTAGCAGAACTTGCATCCCATTGACTCCCATTCATTTTGGCGTCACTTTGACAGCGAATAACTTTACATCTGAGGCGTCTAAAGACTTCATTTGTCTATTATTTATTTCTAAAGAAACATGACAATGTATAAAAAATGGCCCTGTGTGAAAATAGAGACAAAAACGACTTTCTGTCGTACAATAGAGACATTATCGTATAGACAGGAGGAGAAGCTCGCAGGCAATCTTTTACTGTCTATGAGGCAATCAGGGGGACATAGAGGCATAAAGTCGAGGGAGAAGCCTTTTACTGTCTATGGGAGAAGCCTATAGAATATGCTGTTCTAATGAGACTTAATAATTAGCCATTGTGCCGATTTGTTGTGACTCGTGGAAATCTCACTACTTCAACCCACTGATGAAATGTGCCGCTTCACTCATGGAACTCATGACTTTTTCTCCTTCTCGGTCATCTTTCTCTGATTTCTCAAAAAGTGTAATACTGAACTTCGGCATCTAGGAGAAAAACTCAAAATGATGGAGGAGGTTACATACAGTATGGCACATAAGCATTGTCTCTGGCCTGGTCTGCATCTGTGTATTTTACCTTTTGTGAAAGAGTGTGTGTGTTTATTGATATCTCTGGGAAAACGCTCTTGCCCTGGCCGGATCTCTCCTCACAGATGCGGCTGCCTCGCAGGACTCTGGGATGGAGGGGCTTTGTGGTGATTCTTGTAAACAGGCATACGGGTATAGAGTTCTTCCTCTCCTACAGTTGACTTCCTTCCCTGCCAGGGCCCTTTGCACGACAGAGTCACAGTCGCCTGTCTGGTTTACTTTCTTCAGACTTTTCCCACTGTAGACATGGCGCCACTGTTTGATATCTTTCTGCAGTCTGACCAAGGACTAGACTGTTTGATCAGGGACTGTGCCGTCATTTTTTTAGTTCAAAATAAATAACAGAAGTGGCGTAACAACAGGTTATTATGTCACAATTTATCCACAGTTGGAACTGCTTTATCTAGTTTGTGTATAATGCATTGCTCTAAGATGCGGAACTGAATTGGGAGTGACTATTATATTGCAATTTAATTCATGAATTTAAAGGGATACTCGACTTTTTTTGGAAATAGGCTCATGTTACAAGAGTTAAACAGTTGGGTTTTACCGTTTTCGAATCCATTCAGCCGATTTTCTGATATTTAGAAGAATATCAGTAACCAGACAGTTTCTGGTCCCATGCATTGACTTCCATATTGGGACCAGAAACCGTCTGGTTACTGAATTTCTTCTAAATATCAGAAAATCGTCTGAATGGATTTGAAAATGGTAAAACTCAACTATTTATCTCTGGGGGAGTTGTAAAATGAGCCTATTTCCAAAAAAAAGTCGAGTATCCCTTTATGGTTTGTGGATGATGAATAGATGGATGGATGTGGTGCATATTCCTGGTCTTACACCACATCATTTATCATTGCATGTCTTTCCAAAGAAAAATTGTTGGATCTTCATAATCTTTTATCAAAACCTAATAAAATGTTCCACGTGTGAAATAACTTGATGACTTTTTCAACCCCTCCCCTCCAAATTTGGCACCATTCTGATACAAAACACTTGTTTTCAGCACATTTTTATGGTTGATGATCAATCTGCTGTATTTTATGTTGACTGAAAGCTTTAGTTTAAAAATGAAGCTTTAGATGCTTCTGTCAAACTTCTTATTAATTTTCATAAAAGTGTGATGATGAAACATGGCTCTGCATGAACTGGGCCTGACTGGCTGCGCTGGCATGCAGCGCTGTAAAAAAAATGTGCTGATCATAGAGTGTTTCATTAATTTAACGAGCCCTCTTGCTACACTGAGGGAGCGCTTCCAAAACCCCAGCTCTCCTGCATGGAGTATCGCATGACAGAAACCGGCTCTGGGACGCCTATCTAAGGCAGCCATGAGCTGTCATGGTTGGTTTCGTGGGAAAACGCTTTCTCATGCAGTGCCACGTGAATGCAGCGGCTTTACCAAAACAAACAGTCCAGCCTAGAGATAAACCTAGCGGGATTGATACTGGCTCAGAGGACAGTGGGTCAGGGGGGATCGTTTTTCCGTATAGGAAGCAAGTATATAATATTTGAGATAGCAAAGTGAGGAAACTCTGTCTTGGGTGACAGCATTAGAATGAGCAGCATGCGCTTCCAGGGCTGACGGGCAGTGGCAGGTGGAGCAATAGAACGGGCAACACCTGCCCTCTTGCCTCATCAACACAAACTAATGTTAGTCCCCCTTCCCGGAATCCCCTGAAATCGCTTCTTCCCGGTCCGCAGATGCAGCCCTGATGGTTGTGCATATTAACCTATGCAGCAGGTCAGAATTGACTCTCGGCTGCCCAGTCACGAACCATGGAGTCCCTGATGGGATATGGTCGAAAAAAATGGGTGAAAAAATATATATATTTGTATGCTTTTGCTCACAAAACATTTGTTCTCTCACAAAACTATTGCATTCCACCTAAACTTTGTGTTCCCTTACAAAGGCACTGAAATAGAGACAGAGCAAGGCGACCATTTGAGCTTATAGAATTTAAACTTTTTTTTTTAAATGAGCGTTCTTTTCGCTTGATAAGACCCTTATTCATCGTCTTGAATCGTTTAAAGCCTTTTGAATAGTTTGCAGTTTGCACTGAAACTGTCTTTTGGACCTTGAACCGTTTGGTTACCACTGAAGTCCATTATATGGAGAAAAATCCTGGAATGTTTTCATCAAAAACCTTAATTTCTTTTCGACTGAAGAAAGAATGACACGGATAACTTGGTGAGTAAATTATCAGCAAAATTGCTTTTAAAGTGAACTACTTCTTTAACATTAGTTTACTGCATTAGTTAGCATGAACTTACAGTACAATAAACAGCTCTTATACAGCATTTATTAATCTGTGTTAATGTTAATTTAAATATGTACTAACACTTTATTAAAATCTTGTTAACATAAGTTAATGCGCTGTGAACTATAACATGAACAAACAATTAACAGATTTTAAACTAACATCCACGAAGATTAACAAATACAGTAATAAATGTATTGCTCATGGTTAGGCCATGTTAGTTAATACCTTATTGCAAAGTGTTACCATATATTCTAGCTTCAATTGCCCTTTTTTAATCAAAAACAGCTAAAAAAATAACTTTGATTGACTTTCGATTTTACCGCAAATCGATTGCGTTGCACATGCGGGAACTGTATCAATAACGATGCATACGTTAGCCGAGCACTAGCGTGAATGACTGATGTAACATTTAAATTTGCAAAAAAAATCTTGCTCCATCCTTTATCTTTACTCAAAGTAAACAGACAATCTGCATTATTTACACAGTTTTAGGTAATAGTGGCCCACAGCTAATTTGCAAAACTATTTTAGTAAGACGGTAATAACATGAGTTAGTCGGTTTGCCGGAAACGTACAAACGAAAAAGACAAAACTACATATTTTAAACAACCCGGTAGAAAATGTATACATCAATAATTATTCATACTTACAGGTTGTGATTCTGAGGAGCAAGCTCATCCAAATAAACGTTTTGTGAATCCCGTGTTGAACTCTGAGATTAAGAAGCAGTCTTGCAGTAAAACTATGTGTTTGAGAGAGGGTCAAGTTGTTGACAACTTGAAAACATACAAAATAGGCCGGCATTATGCAAATGTCTTACTTGCTGAAGTAGAACTGGAATGCAGTGTGTAGTATTAGCTACACACTGCATGAAAGGTAATATTCAGAAAACCAGAATGGGGCACTTTAAATTCTGTTGAATGTTTGATGATCACGTGAGGAATCTTCTATCAGCTCTTTCTGGTAAACGTAGATCTTTTTCTTTATTTGTTTTTGGATTCAGAGCTATACTCTTTCAGAAGATGCATAATAGCGCCCCCTTCCATATAACAGTGGAAACACGGAAAGGCGGAAAAAACGTGTCAATTACGGGGAAGCATTGTGTCACAAATGATGGAAAATCAATGGCGGGGAAAGAGTTAATACTGACACTACAAATCCAAACTCTGGCATGGACAGGCCTGCTGGTGCCAAGGGCTTGTCAATAAGTCTCCGCTGACCTATTGATGCAGTGAGCCAGCATGTGGACTGCTGGGGTGGAAGTGGATGACTGTGGTATAGGCAGCGGTCTAGATGCTGGATGTCAATGCAGGACTGTGTTTCCTCTGGCTGGGCGGCAGGTTACTGTGGGCTGAGTAAGAGAGCGGTCAAGGACAGGGGAACTCAGCAGCCCAGAGAGACAGAGAGAGAGAGTCACGTAGTGGTTTAGAGAGGTGGGGGTTTGGGGTCAGCGAGGTGTGATTAGTGGTAGAACTGTGTTCTGTTGTCCTCTGCTTAAGCTCACCTGCCCCTTGACCTTGACCTTAGCCCCCAGCTGGCTGAGCAAAGGAACGTGACGCTGACTCACAGAGTGCTGCCACTCACAGCTCTGGACCACTGGGAAGATCAACTGAGACCTTCAACACTCTGATATGACACCCATTTATTAAATTATATCATATTAATATAATATTGATATTATTGATGGATTATTAATATATTGATGATATTATATCGTATTATTTTTTATCTATTAAATAAAATTGAACAGATTTTCTTTACATTATATTAATTTACTTTAAGGTATAGTATACTTAATTTTACATTTGTTAATTTATATTTTTAAAAACATTACTAATTTGTTATATTTTGTTACATTATTTGATAATATTTTTTATTTATTAATCCATCCATACAATCCATCCATCCATCAATCCATCATTCCATCCATCGTTCCAATCCATACATCCAATCCATCCATTCAATTCATCCATCCATCCATCCATCTAATCCATCCATCCATCCAATCCATCCATCCATCCATCCATCCATCCATCCGTTGATCGTTCCAATTCATCATTCCAATCCATCCATCCGTCCATCCATCCATCCATTCATCCATCCATCCATCCATCCATCCATCTAACTATCGTTCCAATCCATCGGTCCAATCCATCCATCCAACCATCCATCCATCCATCCATGCATCCATCCATCCATCCATCCATGCATCCATCCATCCATCCATCCATCCATGCATCCATCCATCCATCCATCCATCCATCCATCCATCCATCCATGCATCCATCCATCCATGCATCCATTCATCCATCCATCCATCCATCCATCCAACCATCCATCCATCCATCCATCCATCCATCTAACTATCGTTCCAATACATCGGTCCAATCCATCCATCCATCCATCCATCCATCCATCCATGCATCCATCCATCCATCCATGCATCTATCCATCCATCCATCCATCGTTCCAATTCATCATTCCAATTCATCATTCCAATCCATCCATCCGTCCATCCATCCATCCATCCATCCATCCATCCATCCATCCATCCATCCATCCATCCATCCATCCATCCATCCATCCATCCATCCATCCATCCATCCATCCATCCATCCATCCATCTAACTATCGTTCCAATCCATCGTTCCAATCCATCCATCCATCCATCCATCCATCCATCCATCCAATCATCGATCTATCCATTCATCCAATCCATCCAACCGTCGATCCATTGTTCCATCCGATCCACCAGAAATGTAAAAACACCAGTTTGAACTGCAGTTAAATGACACAGAAACCATGTGTTGTAAGAAACTTTCAAAGCAGACATTTCAAGTGCTAGACAAGGTTCATTTGCTTTTAAATATGTCACATACATTTAATGCCTTCAGGGGGGAAAATCGTTATTGATTTTCTTCCTCCAGGAATTTAAATTGTGAACAGATTCTGCCTTTCGCGCAGCGAGAATGACCCAATATCTGGAATCAGCTCCAGGAAATAAACTACATACAATCAGAACACCCATAATTAAAAGTATTACTCACGTTGAAGCATGCAATGAAGTATCAACACACCAGTTCTCTACAGCAAACCATACTGGCTGCTGTGCAGGCCAAGTCGGAAGTCTTCCAGGGGTCTTGTTCGTGTGTGTGTTTGTGTGTTCCCACAGATGAGCGTGAATCCATTTCTTTTGTGTTTGTGGATTTGTGGGTTTGATTATCAATGCTGGAGAGTCTAAGACTGTGTATATGTGTGTTTTCAGGCAGGCATTTGTTTCAGCTGGCCTCGGGGTTGTACCATCTGCGAATGCCAACGGCTTTGCTGTGTTCCACCAACCCCGACTTGATTCTTGGCTGACCCCAGACAACTGGGGCTCACTTTTATGAATCTGACATGAGCAGCCATTCAAACGCAGGGTGCAGGAACGTGACGTGAGCATGCAAAAGGTTCTGTGAGGTAACACTTCTGCCCTTCTCATAAACATGTCCAGTCTTGCTTTCCTGGAGAGGGGTGACCTCAAATCTTGTCATGTACTGTGCCAAAAAAACACAAGCTTCCTTTCCATTTGCATATTTTGTATGGCCTAGAGGCCTTTTTGAATGAACTCCAATGTGTCTCTGTCTATCATTTGTTTTTTCGACACTTCCATATTGAACTAATAGCAAAATGTTCAGTCATCATAGGTTGTCTGGCAAACTAACAAATGATGATGTGAAATATATAGGGCATTTCTAAGTTGTTATGTAATTATTGTCATATGTAAGGAGTGGCTTCATCCAATTACGCTTACTTTACATACGAAGAGTTCAGATGCAAAAGCCTCTAAGTGCCATTTGAAATTTTCTTCTAAAATGATCATTTTTATCAAGCTTGTATATTTAAGTTCAGTAAAATCACTGAACTTAAATATACAAGCTTGATAAAAATGGTCATTTTAGAAGAAAATTTCAAATGGCATTTAGAGGCTTTTGCATCTGAACTCTTCATACACTTCCAATCAAAGGTTTGTGTATATTAAATTAATATCTCTATTCAGCAAGGATGCATTAAATTGATCAAAAGTGAGAATACTTTTACATTTCTATTGCTGTTATTTTAAACATTCTATTCATCAAAGAATCCTGAACAAATTGTACAGTGTCATGGTTTCCACACAAATATTAAGCAGCACGACTGTTTTCAACAGTGATAACAATAAGAAATGTTTCTAGAATGATTTCTGAAGGATCATGTGACACTGGAAACTGGAGTGAAGATGCTGAAAATTCAGCTTTGCATCACAGGAATCAATTATATTTTAAAATATACCGTATTCAAATAAAAATGCAATTATTTTACATTGTAATCATATTTCACAATATGACTGTTTTTACTGTAATTTGAATCAAATAAATGCAGCCTCAGTGAGCTTGAGAGATTAAAAAAAACATAACCAAACCACAATTTGAAGTGATATATTACTGATTATGTTCCAAAGGCTTAGTTCTCCCCAATTTTTCCCCATCAGGTGTGTATTAACAGTAATTAGGAACTATATTTATAGAAGAGCAAAGTTTCCACGGCTTTCCAATCTGTAGACATTTGCTTGCAATTATGATGAGAAAGACTGGCCTCGTTATTTCTTCCAGAATACATAATTTCTCATTTGCAGGAGAGTTAATATTTTTTTTCTTATCATCCAGTACACCAAACACATTTGAGCAGGCTGTGGAAATTATTAATCATTTTCCATATCGATTTGACAGTCTGTATGTACTAGATCCCCCATTTGCACATGAACCCATGTAGCAAAACAGCCTGCTTTCTGCAGGAAGGGGAAAAAAATAAAATCTTCCATGGACACTCGATAGCTTATGGTAGCTGCACATGAGAATCCTACCCCGTTAAGTGTTGGGTGACGTGATGTGGCTTATGACACCGGGCCGTTTGGCTGTAATCAGTTAATACTCAATGGCATTCCATTCTCCAGTGGTCACTGCAGAGAAGCCCACCAGCCCACTGTCAAGCAGATGTTCTTTTCTTATTCCCCGTCTGACCGCCGTGTGTGTTTCATGGCAGGGCTGGTGAGGTTTTCTCATGTGTGTTTGTAGACCAGTCTGAAATGGGGCAGAAATAGTGTTAAAGAGGTGCTAAATAGCGAAAGAGAACAGAAAGATGAATGTTTTGGAGAATCATGTCCATATAGGACATGGGTTTGGCTGGAAAAGTTATATGTTTGGTCTAAACTGATAAAAGATTGATTGCATACTTGCGAACCGCAACTGTTGTTAGCTTAATTTTTGGGCAGTAAGTGGACAAAATGTCATCATTTATATATATATATATATATATATATATACTGTGTGTATATATATATATACTGTGTATATATATATATATATATATATATATATATATATACACACACATTCACCTGAGGTCTTTAGATTATGGATACAAATTAAATTAGTAATTAGGGAATTAAACATTAAGTCAAACTTAAAACTTATATTCATGCGTCATTTCTAATCTTTAAGTGGAGACGTGGAAACATGTTTTATTTTTATGTATTTTTTTACCCTCAATATTTTCCCTTGTGCCAATTCAAGTTGTAATTATTCAATCTGCTTCATCACACACACTTGTTGAGAAAATGGACTGGGTTACCCTGGAACAGCCTCACCAAAAAATCCAGTTTCTGCTGAAAGTGTAAATTTGTACGTTAAATGTTAAAAGAACATTTTACCACTTCAAGGAGCGCCACACAAAAAATACACTTTTCTGTTCTGATGCAGCTAAAAATAGAATAATTAATATTTTCTATTAATAATTTGGGTGCCATTTGTTTTGATTGTCTACGTTAGAAATTCTACTAACTCCAAGTAACATTTCAGATACATGTCAACAATGCCATTTGAGTTTTAGTGACTGTCTCCTTATTATCTGCAAACACATTATTTTGATGGTCCCCGAACAGACATTATAGGTAACTTTGCGAGCCCTAACACCTAACCCTAACAGTCTACTAATACTTTGAGAGTCAGTTGACACGTATTTAGTTAGAGCATCAGAAGTAGACCATCAAAATGAAGCGCAACCCTAATTTGTTTTCATCCGATATATAAAATATGAATAGATCAGATGCAAAAGCCTCTAAATGCCATTTGAAATTTTCTTCTTTAATGATGATTTTTATCAAACTTGGATATTTAAGTTCAGTAATTTCACTTAAATAACAATTAATAGGTAATTATCATTGCCATTTAAGTTAAATTACTGAACTTAAATA
The DNA here is from genome assembly GCF_988280905.1 of Pimephales promelas. Classification (NCBI taxonomy): domain Eukaryota; kingdom Metazoa; phylum Chordata; class Actinopteri; order Cypriniformes; family Leuciscidae; genus Pimephales; species Pimephales promelas. Next base: position 36,435,579 of record NC_142775.1, on the reverse strand, counting down.
TACAAGTTTGATAAAAATCATCATTAAAGAAGAAAATTTCAAATGGCATTTAGAGGCTTTTGCATCTGATCTATTCATATTTTATATATCGGATGAAAACAAATTAGGGTTGCACTTCATTTTGATGGTCTACTTCTGATGCTCTAACTAAATACGTGTCAACTGAACTCTTCATATGCTTAAATTATTTTCTAGCACAGTTTACTAAACATATCTTTTATTGTCCCACAGTTCAGATTGGACAACATAAAAACTCATCTACCAGAATCAAGCCTATTTGAGGTCAATGCAGCCACATCATTTCATAGACATAAAACATCTCTGTGTCATAGTTACTGTCATACTTCCAGTTCACATCCCAGAATGGGTTTCTTCAAAAACTTGCATTACTTACGCTTCAGAAATGCAATTTGTAGGCAATGTCAATGCATGCTAAATCATTTCAGCACATGCAATGGGCGTATTGTGGTCTGGCTGTTGCACACTGATGTATTTTTAGCTCGACTTTGTGTGGTTGGTGGAGCAAGACGGGCCTAGCCATCATCCAGATAAAGAGACATGAAATATGAAGTATCTCTAATGAAAAACATGCAATTAGCAGCCCATGTGCTGTATTTCTGGTCTTCGGTTTTAAGAATGGCTTGTTTTGATGCCTTGAAGATGTATTCACGAGTGGACTGCATGAAATAGCATGCAGGGTTCATTTAAAGGACCTCCGAGTGTTTATTAAGCCACATCTGGACTTGTCATCAAAGCAGCGTCAGAATAATAAGGTTAGTGAAAGGGAACAATACATCTATGGAGTTTTTATAATTGTCCTTTTTTTGAGAAACATGGCCTCTGATTTTTTCCTTTTTTTTTTCATTTGCATCAGATACGCCAACCTTGATAGATTAATAGAGTTATGAAATCAGTGGCATACCACAGGACAGCAGATTTCAGGTTATCTTCATAACCACCATTGCTTGATTCATTACCGTGACTGATCTTTAAATGTCTGGCTTGCTTGCCGTTCAGTAGCCCGATCGGGCCTTTAGTGGTGCATCTGCTGTTTTCCTCCTTGATTCATTTGTGTTATGAACTGCCGGGAGTCACATGAAAACAGAACAGAACCCGGGGTCCTCAACACTTGGATTCCGTTCAAGACCAGAGAGTATTTTCAAAAGAGAAGTCAAGAGGAAATGACTTTGTTGTTGAGAGAATAAAGGAAAATGTCTACCCTGGGCATGTGTTGTTAATCCAGCCTGGTCAGGCCTCGAGAGTTATTCATGTGAACCGCACCACTGAAGGACTATTGATAGGAAAATCCCCAAATTAAAGCTGCAGCATGGTGGTTGCTGTAAAGTGCTAAGTGTATAATTACTGCTGGTTGACCATCTTTACTACATTTAGCAGTTCTAAAAAAAAAAAAGACATGCAAATGTTGATATTCATTTTCTAAAGAAGTCTCATGTTCACCAAGGTTGCATTTATTTGATTAAAAGGACATTAAAAAACTGTAATATTTTGGAATAGTACTGCAAGTTAAAATAACTGTTTTTTATTTAAATCTTTTTTTTAAATGCTGACTTCAGTGTCATTACTCCAGTCTTCAGTCACATGATCCTTCAGAAATCATGCCGATTTGCTGCTCAAGAAATTGTATTATTATTATCATTTTTTATTATTATCAAAGTTGAAAACAGTTGTGCTGCTTAATTTTTTTTGTGGAATTTGTGATACAATTTAGTTTTCAAGATTCTATGGTGTAGAAAGTTGAAATTTAAATCTCTTGTAACATTATTAATGTCTTTACTGTCACTTTTGATATAAATTTCATTCATTCTATATTTATAAACTTAATGACCCCAAACTTTGAATGGTTGTGTTAGCCACGGTTTTAATATTCTGTTGCTTAAAGGTGCAGTGTGTAAGAATGACAACTAGTGGTTAAAAAAGATACTACAGTCGAATTCAAAATATCGGAGATTGCCGTTTCTCCTGAAAATGGAGGTCGCTCACACGGGTTGCCAGTTTGAGAACACCCAACAGAAACGGATGCAATGGACAATTAAAATTGGCAAATTGGCAACGTACAGTATCACAGGCCAAAACAATAACAAAAATTCCAGCCAGGAAATGCACCTTTCAAAGTAAAGTATCTGGTTGTAGAAGTGTTTTTCAAAGAAACGAGTATGTGAACTTAGCATGTTTCCTCAATATATGCAAACATATTATGGTATTTTTATGCTTTAGTAGAGTGAAAAAGTAACATACAGCCCATTTAAGTGTTTGGGTCAAGTCAAGTCACCTATTTATATATGTTCAATTCAGGTCATTGATCATTAAATGAGTTAATTTCATCTATAAAGCAGTTCCTGCAAAAAAGGACATCATCGTCCAACTTATTTAAGTCAGATCAATAATATTGTTTGCATATCAAGTGTCCCCAACTAAGCAAGCCAGATGCGACAGTGGCAAGAAACCCAAACTCAATCAGGTGAAACCTTGAGAGAAACCAGGCTCAGTAGTGGGGCCACTTCTCCTCTGGCCAACGAACGAACATGGTGTGATTATGATTCATGCTGCATCACAAATCAGAATCGAGATTTGGATCGGTAGCATTCAAATATTCCCTTTTCCTTGAAGATCGGATTCATCACGCATGTACAAAGCCAAAGCTGGCCATAGGGTCTGTGCTGAGGTCTGGTTCTTGTGATCTGAGTGTCCCAGAGTTCTGAGTATTTTGGGCGTTGGGTATTCTGGCATTTGGACATTCAGTCCAAGTCTATTTATCATCCGCAAAAATCCAATTGCTTAGACAAGAAACAGCATGGAGCTCCACAACAGACCCCGTGGTTTGAGGTTTCATTCATGTCCGTAGCACAAGCAGTGTGGGATGAGTTATCAGTCAAAGTTCAGTCCTTATAGAATTAATAGTCTTAACCAAAGGGGTCTAAGTTGGAACACCATCCAAAAAACCTTATGGGGAAATATTAAAGGGTTAGTTTACCCAAAAATGAAAATTAAGTCATTAATTACTCACCCCCATGCTGTTCCAACCCCATAAGACCTTCGTTCATCTTCGGAACACAAATGAAGAGTGCCTTTTGTGCCATTTGAAATTTTCTTCTAGAATGATCATTTTTATCAAGCTTGTATATTTAAGTTCAGTAATTTCACTTAAATGGCAATGAGGATTACCTATTAATTGTTATTTAAGTGAAATTACTGAACTTAAATATACAAGTTTGATAAAAATCATCATTAAAGAAGAAAATTTCAAATGGCATTTAGAGGCTTTTGCATCTGAACTCTTCAAATAAAGATATTTTTGATTGAATCTGAGAGCTGGATCAGTCCTATATAGACTGCCTAAGGGACTGGCTCTTGACGGCCCATGAAGTCATTAAAGAAAAGGTTTAAATATTCCATGTGCCTACAGCGGCTCAATTATAAGTTTATCAAGCGACGAGACTACTTTTTGTGCGAAAAAAACATAAATAACGACTTTATTCCACTATTCCATTACTTCCTTATGGGCGCATGCGCGAGAACTGAGAAGAGGACGTTCTCATTCGTCTACTTCTTGTTACCGGCTGTTCCGTTTAGGAGTTTTACCGCCACCTACCGTATAAAATGATGATCCATATATAAGGCGCTCCGGATTATAAGGAACACTGTCGTTTTTTGAGAAGATTAAAGGCTTTTAAGTGTACCTTATAGTGCGAAAAATACGCAAATTGAAAAGCGTATGTACAGCGTGCATCTTCCTCTGCTTGTAAACAGAAAGTTTTGCACTTCCAGCTATATCAGTACATCATCTTATACGGTAGGGGGCGGTAAAACTCCTAAGCGGAGCAGCCGGTAACAAGAAGTAGACGAATGAGAACGTCCTCGTCTCAGTTCTCGCGCATGCGCCCATAAGGAAGTAATGGAATAGTGGAATGAAGTCGTTATTTATGTTTTTTTCGCACAAAAAGTAGTCTCGTCGCTTGATAAACTTATAATTGTGCCGCTGTAGGCACATGGAATATTTACACCTTTTCTTTAATGACTTTATGGGCCGTCAAGAGCCAGTCCCTTAGGCAGTCTATGTAGGACTGATCCAGCTCTCAGATTCAATCAAAAATATCTTTATTTGTGTTCTTAAGATGAACGAAGGTCTTACGGGGTTGGTACAGCATGGGGGTGAGTAATTAATGACTTAATTTTCATTTTTGGGTGAACTAACCCTTTAAGTTTCCGTCACTTAGTTAGAAAATAAAGTGTAATTTAATAGCATGCTGGAAAGCGTCCTGTTGATCAAGTACGTATGAATTGGGACTCTCATCCCCTATTGTATCAATAAAACACATTACTTGTGACTTAAGCATGCCATTGAAGTTGCATAATCATAAATATGTCTATGCTGATCAAGTTTATGCATGACTCACCATTCTGGATTCTCAAAACAGAGGTCTTGTTAAGGTCCTTAGGAATTCATCAGTGACCAAATCTCCGTTTTCTAGTAGGAGCAGTCGATGAAGTTTGGACGGGTAAAGGTCGTATTACCTCAGAGACCCGGAACAGGATGGATTTGAGCTTTGACAGATAACGCTTCCCACAGCATAGGTGTGGGCCTCAGACTGTTAACAAGAGCTCAGGACCCTGGACACTCAAACCTGTCACATTTGGATCCAGCAGCAGAGAAACGCTGCCAATTTTCATCCGGCTTCTCAGGCAGTAGAGAAAAGGGAGACTGACCCCGGGTCTGCTCCGTCCATCTCACAACATGACCTCAACACCGCCCCATAGAGAGACTGATCCGGGATGTCTGTGTTTAGAAAGGGCTTTTGGTGATGCACAGCTGATCTTATATGATATCTGTTCCCAGAAATCCTTAGTTTTTCCCCCTTCCTGCAACTCTTCTGGACTGAGCACATGTTTGAATCTGCGTGTTTGAGGTGATGACCAAATGACCTTCCATTCAACTCGCTGTCTGATGCGTTTTTAACAAATTGAAACTTGACGGCCCAGAAAGTCATTGAAGAAAATGTGACTACAGTGGCTCAACTATAAGTTTATCAAGCGACGAGAATACTTTTTGTGCGAAAAAAACAAACAAAAATAATGACTTTATTGGACTATTCCTTTTCTTCCTTGTAGGCCTGAGACAAGAGTTCAAGAGATTTCCACGAGGCATGAACGAGAACTGCGATCTTTTTCTACTCCTTCTTGTACAGTTTTTGCGCCGAAGACAAACGAAGGTCTTACGGGGTTGGTACAGCATGGGGGTGAGTAATTAATAACTTAATTTTCAGTTTTGGATAAACTAACCCTTTAAAGGTGGAAATCAAACCTTCAATGTTGTTTATGTCTATGTGGTGTTTTTAATATTTTAAACATCAACGTTTTTTTAACGCATCAACGTGTGATCATCAATGAGTGAATTTCTGAGCTGGTGTGACTGAGTGGAGGCGGGGGTAATTTGCATATTCATAGAACTTTGTATACTTAACGAGGCAAGGGTGTAGAATTACATTTAATAGATTTTTTAAGGCATGAAGCTTTTTTTTTTTTTTTTTCCAATGAGAAATACAATTAAATATGTAATTTAGGTGACCAAAGATTAGTTTTAAGGGATACAGTTATCGACTACAGGGGGACCTTAACAATGATAAATGCATTAACTAACATGAACTATAATGAAGAACATATTTTTACAATATTTATTAAGCTTTGCTAATGTTAGTTAAACATGTTCATGCTATAGTTAACAGTAATATTATCAGACAACTTTTGATCTTAAAAATGTATTAGTAATTGTTGAGGTTAACACCGTGTCCTAACTAGGCATATTAAATGCTTTCAAAATCTGAGGTAAATTATCCGTTATCGCTTGGTGCACAGTGACCTATTTTTAACTAAAAATAAATAATGTGTACTCATAAGCAGTGTAATATCTTCATTCTGTCTGCCGCGATGTCGCAGAAATAGGAACCGTTTCTAAATTAGAAACTTCGCGTGTCGCGTCTGGTTAGGAAAAAACCTCAGATTAACATGGAAAAGATATCGCGTGTCGCTGCGTCGCGTCGCGTGTAGTTAGGACACGGTGTAAGATGAATAAATACTGTTCAAGTTAACTAATGTCAACAAATGAAACATTGTAAAGTATTGCCGTTCAAATGTGGAAAGATGGCAAATATATATTTAACTAAAAGCCAAAATATATGATAATATGACTTGTTTTCAGATAATATATTTTAAGGCCCTGTTTACATGAGAACGTTCGCGGGTGAAAATGTAAAAATATTTTATTGGATGTGCCTTTCGTTTACACGGCGAAAAAAGTGAAACCACACTCCAGAGTGGAAATCTTAAAAACGCTCCACCGTCATCTTGCCGTGTAAATGGTAAAAATGCAAACGTCTACTTGAAAGTGAAGGTTGTACGCAGGTGTTGTTGTGTGTCAGTGCTCCATATTGCCACCTAGCTGCCTGGAGTGCATACTACATTGAATTTCACAAATGCACATGGATTTCCCACCCAAAACGCTCGTCTAAACGCAGAATAAAAAGTGATAACGCAACGCCACTTTTGTGTTTTCTCTCCAGAATCGTTTCCATGTAAACATAGCCTAAATGTTCTAATGCCTCATTGGAAAGTGTGTTTTTAGAAAAGAAACAACATACACATACTTGTTTCAGTAAAACAAGAAAAAAACATACTCAGCAAAAAAAAAAAAAAATCTCTAAATAAATATAGATTTAAATAAAATATATGAATGCCATTTTGGACAGATTATTCTGCGCAAGTCAAGCACATGACTACCAAGCTGAAATGTTTTGGTGAAGTGTCATTCGCAGGCAGTTTACTGTACATGGGCTTTTTCTCCATCACTATGCTGATTGTGGGTTGTTAGACCACTGGCTTCCTGTGATCATAAAGCGCACAGCCATTATGGAAATTCCATTGGGCTCTTTTATGCGTGGTATCTGAGGGCTCACAGTGGGACCTGATGTAACATAGTTATCTAGTGCGGGAAATGTGTTTCTATCTCGCAATCACAATGCCTGGGTTTATTTCAACATGGAGGTCCACAATCTACAGTGTGATCAAATTTCCTTCCAAGTAAACTGGTGTCTCTGTGGTCACTGTCCATTGTTTGGCTTGGAATGGAAAACATCGTCATCAAAGCTGGCAGCTGCTGGTCGTACGCAATCGCTCGGATATATGAAGTGTAGACTGTGTAGTCTTTCAGTTGCTTTTAAATCTGTAATTGGATTAATTTGAACATCAAGGCAACCACAGATTGAAGGCGCCAGCATTGACTGTGGGAAGTTAGCCGTGGGTATTCTTTTTTAGACTGGTTTTCCAGGAACATACATATTTTTGAAGCAAGGTTGTATGACATTTTAGAAAATTGGCAAATTGTTCTTTTCTTGTATAAAACCTCACTAAATGTTGTTAGGATAAACTTAATGCATTCACGTGCAATTTTCTTTTCCCAAGACAACATAAATGTACAAAATATGTACAAATGTTTATGAATGCTATGAGGTTTTATTTATAATGAACGAGACTAATCAAATGTTTAACACCATCACATTTGTTTAATGAAGTTAACAAATTTTCTTAATTTGACATTACAAATCACAACAGGACAGAATGAAACAATTATAAAGACAGATCAGTAACTATTGCATCAACAAATCAGTAAGTGATTTAAAGTAATGATATACCATAACATTGATAATGTTTCGCTTATATTTCATACTTGTTTAGCTTTGATAATTAAAATCAGCCATTCAAAGAGTGCTAATGACTTCTATTAGCTCCATCTGGAGTTCATTCATCAATAAATGTGTCATTAAAAGAGTTCTCAGACAAGTTTCGGCATAATATACTCATTAATCAGTCTCGCTATGGGATTGTATGATTATTGAACTTGCACCTGTGACGCTTAAAAGGGTTTGTATTTTAAATGCTGTGGGGATTCAAAAATACAAAGTATGCACACACTTTATGCATGAATACAAATGAGATCAACCTAAATATGCAATGCATTTTTTTTAAAGAGGTCCTATTATGTATTTTTAACTTTCTTTAGTGTGTAATGTTGCTTTTTGAGCATGAAAAAGGTCAGAGACAAAAAGTTACAAGGCACAAAGTCACTCCAAAGGAGGTTATTTATATCATTGAAATGCTTCGAATGTAATATTGAGTTTTCCTTCGAAGTGGAACTTTGACGCTGTGTCATGCCGTTAGCACAACGGGAACGCTCCCGTTTAAGCCAGTGTCTGCCTGTCTGATTGGCTGAACATATGGACGTGGTGACGTAGTATAGCTTGTCATCCAGACCTAATATTAGGTATGACTCTGTTCTGGCCAACATTAGTAAGTGAAATTCGACCCAATTTCAATTTTTTGCTCATATGTGACTCAGATCGAACGTGTTCTATGACCGTAAACAGAAAAAAACGAAGAAAAAAAAAACGCATACAGTCGAATATTCTGAGATCGATTTCAGGCCTCGTTCATATGTGGAAATAAATCAGATATGTGCCAATGCGACATGTCATGTAAACAAACGATTTTCTGAGGCATTAGGCAACATCTCTGTGGTTTAATGACGAGAGCAAACTCAACGCGCATCTGGAAAGTCACGGATGGCCCGACAAACTGTTGTGTCATGATAGGAGAGGAATGTGGACAAACATTGACGCAATATATCAAAGGTTGAATTGCTCGTCCTAAAATTTCGGACCCTCTGCTCCTAGTTAAAGCCCACCACAAAATGCTTCCACGGTCCTACATACTTTCCATGGGTCACAATTCAGAACGTGTAAATGAACCGTAAAAAGAAATGGATATAGGCAACAAATCAGAATTGGGCATCAAGACCTGCAGTGTAAATGAAGCCTTAGAATCTGATTATGTGCATTTTAGGCATCTTGGTGACACACTACGTTAGATTGTTAGATTGCCGTGTTTAGACACATGCTTCAGACATTGCCTCACACAGGAGCGTTCCCATAGCATAAACACCATGATGCAGCACAACTTGAGATGTTTTCTTCCTGGAACACATATGTCACAATATTATGAAGGCAAAAGAGTAGCAAAACTCTAAAGAAAACGTAGATGTGAACTTGTAAAATAAACTCTCACAGCTCCGATATAAAAACCTGTAAAATAAAAGTCTGAAGTTGAAATTTGCACTCGCAGACAATAGTCACAATTCTGAATTTGAATATGCAGAGAAGTAGTCCAATGCAATTCACAAAAATACAATTACAGACACAAACTTGAAATATATATTTGCACTTATTCATATTTGCAGTACAACCTCAATTAGGCACTTACAACTTCTCAACATTTCCCAAACACGCGCGAAGGGCTTGACTAACCACAAGCTGGTCCAGCTTATTGCATTTTTTTGGAGTGGGGGGTTTCATAGAGACCGGAACTAGATATGGGAAACACAAGGTTTTTTTTTTTTGTTTGTTTGTTTGTTGGTTTTTTTAAACATTCAAGCATAAAAAAAGTATTCTAGTACAACCCAAAAACAAAATCAAGACTTTAAAAAACGCATAATATGTCCACTTTAAAGTTTGGCCAAATCCTTTAAAAAAAATACTTCTTCAAATGTCCGTTATATCAACTGGAATTATGTATAACGTATATTGGCAGTGTGGGATTACTTAGCTAAATTGTCCCCTGTATTAGCTAAGTCTGAAAACAGCTGCCTTTAGGAACATCTGGGGAAGTCTTCAATTAGAAAAAGGAAAAAGAAAAAGGAGAAATATATATATATATATATATATATATATATATATATATTTTTTTTTAATATTATTTTTAATATTATTAAAAATAATTATTATTTTTAATTATTTTTAATATTTTATTTTTTATTTTATTTTTGGGTTCTACTAGAATAGTTTTTGTTATGCTTAATGTTTAAAAAAAAAAAAAAACCTTGTGTTTCCCATATCTAGTTCTGGTCTCTATGAAACCCCATTACTCCAAAAAAAAAAAAAAAAAAATGCAATAAGCTGGACCAGTGTGTTGTGGTTAGTCAAGCCCTTCGTGCGTGTTTGGACTTGAGAAGGTTACAATTAGTCTGCAGTATTTATATATTTTCTTATATATTTCATAAAACAATGCAGTGAGTCAAGGGAAAGTGCTCATTGACAGATAATCATGTTAGCATAAGTAAGACTTTACTAAAGACTAACGTTCACTCATCTGGTTTGTTCATTTACCTCTCAGTAGGTCAGTAAAAGGAAGGAGTGTCTAAGACAAGAAGTGAGAGCATAAATCCCAGCCTCCATAGCATTTATCAAGTGATTTGCTGGATTAGATGTTAGGGCAGCATGTTTGTTTACTTTGGCCTGGTCGCCATGTTTGCTAGAGCAATCTGACCACAGCGCAATTGAACACCATCCAACCAGAACCACCGCGAGTAAAAACATAATTACAGTTGCTTTCATTTCAACCGAATCTGATCTCATGACCTTTCTCCAATTTCGGGTGGCCGTAATTCAGAGACTTATCAAGCCATGCAGTGATGTCAAAAGACACATAATGGATCTCGGGGAAAAGAGGTAATTTAATGTGATACTTATTACCGCCGCATGTGTCCTGCATCCTTTTACTCAACGGCCCTGCTGAGGTCAATGGGCGTAAGTAAGCTCAAGACAAGCAAAGTCTAACCTAACTGTGACATTCAGGATATTCATTAATTTCCCTCTGAACCCTACTGAACACAGTGAATTATACCACACTGTAAGACATATTAACTGTTACAGAAGTTAATGTGTGTAATACATGGGTTTAATTTAGATATTATACAACTCACCAACAGTTAAGTTGCAAATAAGGGGAGGTAAACATTTATATATTCCATTCACTCAAAATGGCCTTATAAAAGAGGAGTGAATCTCAGGGGTGAATAGGGCACAATTTTTGTTTCAAATTTTTTTTTATAAATAGTATACAAATATTTATTTAAAAAATCGGTAACAGTCTACAATAAGGTTCATTAGTTAACATTGGTTAACAACATTAGTTAACATGTACAATATGTGAACAATACTACTTCAGCATTTATTAATCTTAGTTATTAATTCCAACATTTACTAATACGTTATTAAAATCAAAGGTTGTATTAGTTAATGGACTGTGAACTAACATGAATGCACAATGAACAGCTGTATTTATATTAACTAACATTAACAAAGATTAATAAACACTGTAACTATGCATTGCTCATCGTTAGTTCATGTTAGTTAATGCATTTACTAATGTTAACTAATGAACCTTATTGTAAAGTGTTACCAAAAAATCTTTGTTTATAATAAAGCAATAGGATGAGATTCATTTTCATTTACTCAAAAGATATAAATAGTCATTTAAAAAAAAAAAAAATTAAAATGATACATATACTGTAGGTATATGTCTCAGTCACTGTTGTTATTGTTTACTAAAACTATTAAAACAAGTCTGTTTTTGTGCATTAAAATAAAGCTGAAATAGAAAAAAATATAAATACTATTAGGTATGAGAAATACTTTTTGGGTTAGTTCACCCAAAAATGAAAATGAAGTCAATAATTACTCACACCTATGTTGTACCAACCCCGTAAGACCTTCGTTTATCTTCAGAACACAAATGAAGATATTTTTGATTAATTTTGAGAGGTGGATCATACCTAATGACTTAATTTTCATTTTTGGGTGAACTAATCCTTTCAATAAAATGTTTTTTTTTTCTAAAATTGAAAACTTTTGCTAATATATAAACATAACAATAAAATGCATACTATAGACCATTTCACAAGATGTAAACAACACTGGTCCAGAAGCACTTCCTGTTTCAGTTTGTAACTGTTTTCTTTATTTCACATGTAAATAAAAAATCTTGAAGATGTTTGTTTAACTTTTTGATTCAGTTTTAAATGTTCTGTTGGTTGTATTTTATCCCAGCTTTTATGTAGTGTTAAAAAACTGAAACAGGAAGTGCTTCTGGACCAGTGTTGTTTACATCTTTTGAAATGGTCTATAATTCATATAATAATTGGTCTCAGTGAGCAAATATTAAACTGTTTGGTTTAATTGTCATCCGTTTGTTTTGTGACTTCATTCAGGGAACAAGACCTTCAGTTAATTTTCTCTCCTTGAACTTCTCACTGGACTCTTGCTACCTACAAGACATATGAGAGCCCGCCCTGTGCTGTAAGAGATAGGCTCGTGCCACTCACCGAACAGCAAAGCCATTGTGTGGCGTGCCAACCGGAGAGCACCTTTTCAAAGCACCGGCGCTGAAAAAAACACGGCATGTGTGACGACAGCCGGCCGTTATGAGCCGTGACATTACAGCCAGTGAAGGGTATGTTTGTGTCTGATAGGGAGCAGACACGCTGTGGGAAGGGGTGACGCTCTTTGAGCATCGCAGAACATAATACAGTCAAAAGTCAAACTCACGGGTTCTTAGGTTACAGAAACTACCTGGCTGGAATGATATCTGGTACCTTACATGGCAATAAAGCCTCTGCTTGTTTTGATACATCACAGTGCCGCCTCCACTTTGGAGGTGTCCGTGCTGGCCGGGCAATTCCCTATCGGAAAAATTTCAACGGAAACCACCAGGTTAGCATGGCATTATATAAAGACAAAGACTGAATTTCTTCATAACATTTTGAGTACAATGTGACAATTCAGTACAGGTAATATAAGCAATTGTTTTTCGAATACCTCACATATAATGGGCTCTATCTTGCACCCGGCGCAAATGACTTTATACACTGACACATTTATCATTCCTATTTTGCACGTGCGCAAAGTGGGTTTTTGTCCTCCACAGACGCACGTCGGTAAACTAGGAAATTAACTTGCGCTCCCTGGCGGGTTGGCGCAAAGAGGAGGCGTGTGTCGGCGCTAACAATCCCTAGTGCTATTTTGCAGTTCCAGAAAACAATTGCGTCAATGACCAGAAAAAACCTGGTCTAAAGTCAGTGGCGCGTTGTGCGTACATTCAGATGCTATTTTAAGCGCGCCTGCTTGGCCATAATAAGAGTGAACAACGCGCATACACTGTAGATCATTCTCTCAGCTACACAGATGCATTTTACTTTTTGCAAATGATAGATTATTATAAGAAAAAATATATAAAAACATGAGGGAAATCATTGTTGTGTCCATGATGATGGGAAAAATAGGCATAAAAATTACACATTTACACAAGTTATTATATGCATGTTTAACCGAAGCTAATTTGGGTGGGTTTGTCCCATCCCCAATGTCCCTTCTCTTTCTTTTAAGGCCCTGACGAGAACATCGATCTCCTCGGCTGTGAAGTGCGTCTGGTAAATGTGCCGTTAAAATAGAATTGCGCCGTGGAACAAGCGCACCTCGTTCTTCACGCTCTTAGAGGGAATGTGATATGACACTCTTATTGGCTTTGACAGTTGCGTTTCAGATCGTTAAAATAGGGCCCAATGTCTCTATTGGATATTATATTAAAAAAAAAGAACATTACAAAATAAATTCAATATTTTATGTTAGATTTGTGCATTGTGTCTGTGCATTTTGACATAAAATTTCAGCCTGTTCCTATCCCAAGTTTTAGGGTAGCCTTTAATGCCAGTTAGATGTAATTTAATCAAATTCCTTTCCTTTCATATATTTAAAATGACTTGCAGATTTTTAACTTCATCACCTCTGAAGACATTATGACTGTAACAAAAGATTTGCGCAATGCACCTTTAAATGAAAAACTAGAGCTTTTGTGTTCCAAGGATTACATGCAGAACTTGCCTCACATTTAAGAGCCCCTGAAGGCCTTTTCAAACACTGGGGCATTTCTCACACCCTCACTGCTGCTGACCTTTGTCAATATATTCTCATTGAGAGTTTACTACAGAGCAGACACTTGTCTGAAACACCCACTTTATCTATAAAACAGAGTTATCCACAACATCTGCTTACTGTCGAAGCAAGAATTTGATTCATACGCTAGCGGCCAATAATTCTTGCACGCATCACGATTATTGTGTCTGTAACAGAAATGACGTTTTCCTCCATCAGGAGAGGCCACAGGGGTTCAGACTGTGTTTACTTGGCACATACATGACCCCAGTCCGGCACCGCACCATCTAATTTATCAATCACCCGCTCCAGAGTTGCTTAAACTTGGTTCTCAATGTTAACTTTCCCATTCCCTCTAGAAATATTTTAAATTCTGATGTAACATGGGTTTGCCTAATTTTCTAGGCCGCTTGTTTGTTTGATATATCCAAGGCACTTTAAATGATAGGTTTTATTTTAAAATCATGTGGGTTTATGTATGGCTCTTGTCTTGTGTGATAAATTAATGTTAGACAAGGGTCGTAAATTTAAGCGCCTTATGGTCAGCTTGTGAGTCGTTCGAGAAAATGCGCTGAGATCTTTGCCCGGTGCGTTCTCAAAAAAATGTTCTCCCTGGATAATGTATTTCATAACTCCCTAGTTCTCCTGGTTAAAGATCAGCATGACAAAACTTAAGCTGTCTGAACTCTGGCTACTGATCGCTATATTAACACTCCTGCCTGTAACTTTCAAGTGGAGGAAGATCTTTGCTCTGAAACTGATTTTGAAATATGAAACAGATGCCGTGACATCTTTATTTGTATTTATTACTACAGTAAACATGGGGCAATAATAGAGAGTACACCCTTTTGAATTCTATGTTTTTTTGAATGACATAATACAAAATTATCTGATCTTTAGCAAGTCTTAAACTTATGTAAATACAACCTCAAATGAACAACAAAACATTACATTTTACACCGTGTCATTATTGAACAAAAATTAAGCCAAAATGGGGAAGCCATGTGAAACAAACCCAATGATTTAATTGCTTGTTGAACCACCTTTAGCAGCAATAACTTGAAGTAATCATTTTCTGTATGACTTTATCAGTCTCTTACATTGTTGTGGAGGAATTTTGGCCCACTCTTCTTAACTTGCTTTAGTTCATTGAGGTGTGTGGCCATCTGTTTATGCACAGCTCTCTTAGGTCCCGTCACAGCATTTCTGTCAGTTTTTGTTAAATAAACCATTACGTGATGTAATATATCACGTGTTGTTCATCTGAGGTTGTATTTACACAATTTTTAAGACCTGCCAAAAATTAGATTATGTTTTATTGTGTCCTGGTACTTAAAACCATATAAATCAATCACATGACTGTCCCGGTTGATATTCATGCATGTTTTTTCTCATGCTATAACTGGTATTAAAGACAAAGAGATGACTTGTGCTCCACGCTGACGCTTGAATTTAGGCGCTACAGATGTGACCGATCTGTCAGGTCACATTTAAGAGTGTTTATAACACCATTTATGTTTGAATTTTTTTCTAATAATATGGATGAAATTTGAAAGCTGAGACTTTCTTATCAGAAGTAACAAAGCTTTTTGCGATAATTGGATGCGAAGAAAACTGCTAATAACGTTTGGTGTAGGGAAACACCGTGAACCTTGAAACCCTGGTTTAAACTGCTAGTGATTGATAGGCTCAAATAGAGTATTAATGCGTTGTTGTCGCATAGACACACCTGAATTTGACTCGAGAGATTTTTTAAAAGACTTTCAAAAGACTAGATTTTACATAAACGGTTTGTGACCTTTACCCAATAAAAGAACACTGTTTAAGGCATTTAAGTGACCTTCAATGATGTTGGGTTATTTGGCATATTCAGCATAGGATCATGCGTGTAAAAGCACTCTTGTGCAGTCGTGTACCTGAATGCTCCCCAATAGCACATATTGTGGATATCTTTATAATCAAACACACCTGATTCAACTCATTAGACTGCTAGTAAAGTACACCAAGATCTGAAAAGGGTGTTTCTGATAAGAGAGACATCCAAAATGTGTAGTGTTGGGGGGCCTCCAGGAACAGGGTTGGGAAACACTCGATTAAATGACGTACTGATCCAGAAATCCAGCCTGCTCACAATTTATTAAAAACATTATGATTACAAATAAACTGTATAAAATCATTTAAGCAAATTTCAAAAGCATATTGAGTGACCATATTTCGACATTTAAATTCTCATTACACTTTGATTTAAGGCAGCAATCACTCTTGTTGGCTAACTGAGGTGCTCAATGGAACTTGATTTGAACAAATGGCATTTCATTTGATATCATCATACTAATAAACTAAAACATTAGCCAGATTGTAACACCTACTACGAGAATGAAAACTTTATTATGACAAAGAAATATGAAGTCCGGGGACAAAAAAATGGCCTTGGCAAAAAGTGGTGTTTGACAAGATAGGTATGTTAAGGGTGAAAAATGAACACTCTCTAAATACAGGTTTCACGAGTTTGTTTGCCTAAATAATCTCCGGACAATTTTTGACAATTTTTGAGAATCAAAGAGGAGAACTCCGGCCAAATTTTTTTGTACATTTGGAGTGCTGTCAGTACAAAAACAACAAAAATCGGTGCTGCCTATACACCGTGTTATCCTCTTTTTAAAATTCGCATCCTGTTGACTTAATTGGGGCAAGTTCTAAACCTGCTTTTAACCTCTTAACATCCTTGATTTCTCATTACGAGACCACGGTCAATCTGACTGCAGCAGATGTGAAAGATATTAATAAAAATGATGTTAATTCAGCCAGCTCACATACAACCTGTACAATGTACACCTGTACAAAATACAATGTATTTACAACCTGTTTTCGTCTGAAGTCCACAGTAGTCGATTGTCGAGTTTGCGCGCATGATCATTGGTAATTAAGCGAAAATTAGAGATGTTGCTGTTAGAGATAATAACCTGGCTCTTTGGTGTATGAGAACATTTATGCATTTTAAAATCACTGGTGCTTAAATAAATGAATCGCAATGATTCATTTATTCACCACTCAAGATTACATGATCACAAACAAAACAAAAAAGAGTCCATATTTTTACCCTTTCCTAAACAGATTTGAGGAACACACATTTCTTTGGAATGAGCCTCTTGATTAGCTGCAACACAAAACCAGATTGTCTGGATTGAAAACCCCCCACTGTAAAAAATCACAACATATTTTGTTTTGTCAAATCAACTTTATAATAATTCATTTAGTTGAGATAGCTTATTATTTTGAGTTTCTGATGATTAAATTAATCTCCTTCATTGTATTAACACACTTTTTTCCAGTTCAATCAACTTTTTTTTAAGGCAACCCAGGTTACTTACTTTTTTTAAGTTAAACCAACAATATTTTTTTACAGTGTAGTAATCACAACATTTTTTTATTTTGTCAAATCAACTTAAATAATTTATTTAGTTCGGATAACATATAATTTTGAGTTTCTGATGATTAAATCATTCTCCTTCATTGTATTAACTCACTTTTTCCAGTTCAATGAACTTAAAATTTTAAGGCAACCAGGTTACTTATTTTTTAAAGTTAAACCAACAGTATTTTTTACAGTGTGCATATATTATGCATATACTGAGCTGTGTAAGAACCCTTGTACTATATGTCTTATGGTTTCATTTCTCTGCTCTTAAATGAAAATGAAAAGTCACACTGGCACTGCTGCACTATTATCCCTCTCCCATAGCAGTGACAGCCCTTTTGCCTGGATCAACCTACCAGTTCCTATATTTCTGTTGGCCTGGCTATGTTCCTAAGTTCCTATGATTCTGTCGGCCTGGCCGGGGTACCACCGCGGCAGTTGAACCATTTCCGATTGTCATAGGAGCCCCAGTCATGGCACTGCCCAGAGTCCTCCTTCCTGTGTCTGGCTCTCTGTCTGCGGTACACGAGTGCACCGGTAGTCGCTCGGAACGCCCAGTCGCAAGATTTACAGCCCTTGTTCAGGTGGCTCAACGGAGGCCTCGCTCCATCTGAACTTACCATTTGGTTTTGGTTTCCGCTCTCTGCCACTGTGCCACACCTACTTCATGTTTGAGTCAATGAGCGCAGTGTGGCTGAATGGTCAAGAACCCTAGAGTTTTCTCCTCTCGCTTTTGGCCCTGATATTTTATTTCATTACTGCTCCTCATCCTTTTCTTGCTTTTTCCATGCATGCCATTGAGTGAAATGTTCATTTTTACATACTTGACTTTTGCCCAGAGATGAGGTTATCCCAACCCTGGACTCTGAGCTCAGTGGATGAACTACAGTGATGTTTTCAGTGCTGAGATTTCACATTGGACACAAATGGAAACCAGTATACAATACAATACAGTATATACAAAAGTTATCAAACATGAACAAAATATACAAGTATATACAAAATAACGAACAGTAATATATAATAAACAGCATATACAAAAGTTATCAAACTTTAAAGGTGAAGGGTGTAATTGTATAAATATACTGTATATATATATATATATATATGTATATATATATATATATATATATATATATATAATGCATTTGCATTTACCATGCTGCATACCATGCATTTCAAGACTGCAATGTATTTTCTTGCCCCATATATTTTGCAATATATTTTGGATGTATTTCACAATATAATATTCAATATTTCAAAAAAAAAAAAAAAAAAAAACCTTTCCTTAAGTTTCACTTTTTACAATATATATATATCAATTTATTATGTTTTTTTTGACAAAAGGGTACAGGATTTTCTCAAGAAAAAAATTACTTTTCACTTGAACATTAAAACAATATACAAAATAATTTATTTATTCTGAATTTGTATTCTGATATTGATATTTAAGCTTGCAGCAGTCAATCATTTACCATTTAAAATGCTATGTATTCATCACAATTAATTTTACAAACCAACATAGTTCGGATTTCTTTTACGTAGTTTTGTTCTTAGATTTAAAGGATGAGAGCATGTCCCACAACCTGTCCAAATGGGATGAGCAGCCTTTAACGTCAACAACAAAAGATATGGGAAGAATTTTTTTTTAAAAGAGTAGAATCTTATAATTTATTTTCCTCTCAATTATATGGTTAGTTACGTAAATAGTTTGACGTACTGTATGTCTCCCTCTTTTAATTTTCAGATAAGAGCTGTTGTGTTGCTGTCAAACAAAGCCTCCAGGATCAAAGCTAAAGCTGCTTTGTTCTTTCACTGTCTCCATTTATTTCCACCATGTCCAATGACAGTAAGTGGGACAAGGGACTATATGGAGACACTGATTAGGATGAAACATGTGGTAGAGATCACCAGTCACTATCTGTTTAGGGAAGAACACCCTCAAACCCACAATTATCCAGCTGGAGCTGTGACAGGCCCTATTATGTCTTACCTGGGGCTGGATGCATGTGAAGAATTAATCAGACAAAGAAGAAGCTATCTGTATTTTTGGAAAGCCTTCATGTCTCTGGCTTTCCTCAGGCATTGGTAATTAGGCAGGAGATGTGTGTTTCCCCTGTATTTAAAACTCTAATATGTTGCTATTTAGACCTTCAACATCGTGGAATGTACACTGCATGACGCAAAGAACACAGGTAACATTTTACATTACAACTCAATTCATTAACATTAGTCAATTAATTAAGTCTCATGGAACAATGAACAGCAATTTCTAACTTACTTTACTAATCTAGGCAGGGCTATTATCATTAACCAAAAAAATTAATGAATAATTCATTTAATAGAAATAGCTAGTTAAAATAGCTAGTTGACAAAGCAAAATATCTCATCTTTGTTTAAACTCGAAGTTTAGTAATAACTAAAACTAAAAAAACTAAAATAAAGTTCTAAAAAAAACAAATTAACTAAAAGTCTATTGTTATTTCACGTTAGCTATTGTATTAACTAATGTTAAGTATATGCTCATTTTGAAAAGTGTTATCATAATACAATTATTATTATTTTTTTTATAAACATGCTGTTTGCAACCCTTTTAATTTTGGAAATCCAACTTATTTCAGAGTGAAACAGGATGTTACATGAGGCGGTAAAATGCAAAAATCCAATATGCCGAAAAATGTGTATTAAGAAAGTACATACTGTATAGCATCGGTTTTCATGTATTGCTGACCTTAAGATCATCAGTCCAAATCTGCTAAATGAGTGTTAATTATTATTTTTGAGTGTTACTTCCATTCTCCGTGGCCATGTCATGTGCTATGTGTGAAATTCAATGATGAAACAAAATGAAAATGCTTATTGTGGTGAGGATTAGAAAAGAAAAAGCAGTGGCTCCGCGACATTAGCCATTAGCAATCATTCTACCTTTTTTTTTTTTTTTTTTTTTGACTATTTAAGCCAGTGTCTTGTGTCTTGGACAGCAGAGTGGCATATACCAGATATGACTTTCTCCTAGATGGCAATGAGATTAAATGGAGTAATCTCTAGAGTTATAGAGAAGATCTTGATTTTTTTTTTTTTTATTCGCACTCCTCCAAGCAGGATTCAAACTGGGAACGCTGAGCACTATGAGGTAGGAGGGCGCTAAAGACTAGCCTCTAGTATCAATGAATCTCTTGAGACTAGAAGAGTGAGGTTTACTTGCAGCTATTACTAGCTGGCCTCCTTTACACTCACCCTCCTAAACCTCACTCCCACCTGGGTCACGGCACCACTGTAGCCCCTTGAGTTCTATTTGCACCGCTCCTAGCAGGATTCGAATCAGCGTTTCCACCTTTGGAGGCGGGAGCCCTAATAAGGATGCTAAAGACTGCAGCCTCTAGAGTCTAGGAGAGTGTGGTTTACTCAAACAGCTCTTACCCCCTAACCGTTACTCTCGTCCGGGTCAAGGCACCAATTCTCCAAGTGGGATTCGAACCGGTGTTTCCAGCATGGAAGTTGGGAGCAATAACAAGGCCGCGGCGTCTAGCATCAGTTGCTAATATGCCTCTGGAGGCCAGTGAAGTGAGATTTACCCGCTCAGCTCTTACTAGCTGGCCTCCGTTATATCTGCAATCAAAAGTCAGAGTAGGTTCTCAATATAAACTCAGTATACTTACCATAAAATGTTTTTAAACCCAAATGATCTGATGCTATCCACATTATGTGTATGTCTATATTCAATAAGTGTCTCATTTATGCACATTTTTTAAGGAAAGAATTCAAAGTCCCCTGTGGCCAACATGGAATATGAAAGGAGGGCAAAGGGTATGGTAAATCGTATGTGGCTAAACAGAGAAAAGGAAAGGAGGAAAACTCTGTAGGGGTCTTTGACTGATTCAGATTGTGCTTTAACTGTACGTTGCCAACCTTGTCTTCTGAATTTTTCGCTTGAGTTGTCATAGGATTGAGGAGCTCAGGAGGTGCTTATTTGTGCTAATTAGTCTTCAGTGGTAGCAGCCTCTCATCTGCCTGCCAGCAAAGCCCCGGCCCAGCCTGTCCAGGCGGATTTGCCTGACAGATGGTAAAATCGTCCCCATCTTCCAGGACAATAACTCATTTTGGCTGAGTATCCTGACAAAGGTGGAGCACCAAAGTGCCAGTCTTTGGCCCTCCTCTGAAGCACTGAATGGTGACTGGGCAAATCCCAACACTTCATCTCACGGCCTGCAACAAGTTGTCAGATCCCAGTCCCGGAGCGACAATGTCCTGTTAATGCATTTGCGGATTGGTGTTCTCTTTCCACTGAACAGCAGTGCTGGATTCCTACAGTAGGAAGAACACATCATACAAGCACCTCATTTTAAAAGCTGGCTCGGTGCAATTGCGAGTGGTTTCTGTTGAATCACAGTAGCGGTTTAATTGCATAGCAGATCTGGACTGTGGAACATCACACCTAAATGAATGGAACATCATTCATCAGATGCATGCAAAGTCATGCAGCTGAGCGAAAGGAGTTTATGTTTACAATATTCATAACATGCTGACCTTTACCAGACTCAGTGTGCGGATGGTACTGTCTGGGTGGATGGATGGGTGTGGGAGCCAGATTTTCTTTTTTTCTTTCTTCCAACCACAGGAAAGCTTTAATCTGGAACTTTCTGAAAAGTGAAAGGAAGGAATGTGTTATAAATCCCATTGGACACTTTGTGCATGTAATATTTGCACGTATGTATGCAATTGCCATGACCGTTTCTGCTAGTAGATACACAATTATGCAGTACAAAAAAAAAGCATCTTTCTCCATGCCTACAATTCTGGTATATTAAAGAAGAATTGTGCATACTGTATTGATGCTGACTGGTGGGACATCATAAGAATGCACAAAAACTTCATTAATGACAATTCCGAGCTGTATTTTGAGAATTTGTTGGTCCATTTTAATGCTTTTACGAGGTGTCAAAAAGAATAAATAAAGCAAGCAAGCAAAAGCCACTGGCTAAACATTTGTATGGAGCCCCGCAGCAATTTGGTAACACTTTACTTGAAGGGGTGTGCATAAGACTAACATGACACCTTTAATCACGACATGACACATGTTGCATGTTTGTGACAACTGTCATTAAGTGTCACATCTTGACATAAACCAAAACATCATAACCTGTCATGTGTCTTTGTCATGACAACTTGACAACGTTGGTTTGATTTTTAAAATAAAATCAAAATGTCGGACAGGAAGTTTGTCTGACTAGGGCAAAATTGGTATCTATGTTCTATCTATTGGTATCTATGTTCATTGGTATCTATGTGCCAATGCATTCGTAAAATATAGCATTTAACGACAAAATTCATAATGGCCGATGCCCAAAATGGCCGATATGGGAAAATTGGGTGTCGTTCGTCTCAGCATGCTGCACCAAATCTAAAGAGACCAGTTTTGTTAATATTTTGGCCAAAAAAAGTTTCATATCTCCTGACAACTAGGTGGTTCTGCGCCAAAACTGTGCAGGTATAGCGTCAGGTCATGCTTGTCATAACACACACCAAGTTTAGTCACCAAACGCTAAAGCATTATATAGCCTCATCTATAGCTTTGAGAACAGTTTGTTCAATCAACTTGAATTCCTTAACGTTTTGGTTTAAATTTTCGTAAAAATCCAACCCGATCTCACGACCAAGTCGTACAAATTCGACGAATGATTAAAAAGTGGCTAATTCGTAACAATTCATACGACCTCACTCGTACGAATTAATACGATTTTTCTAAATCGTACATATTTTACGAATTGGCCAATTCGTATGAATTCGTACGAATGACCTACCCCTGCCCCTAAACCTAACCATCACATGGGTTTAGGCAAATCGTACGAATTAGTACGAGTGAGGTCGTACGAATTAGTACGAATTAGCCACTTTTTAATCATGCGTCGAATTCGTACGAATTGGTCGTGAGATAGTGTTGAAAAATCCTATCAAAGACCTTGGAGTAGTTTAAAAAAGTAGGTTTTTCAGAAAATTAAAAATGGCAGAAACATTTTCATGACATAATAGGGTGCAATCGAATCGTCAAGGAATGAGAGGAACAAATATTTGATTTCTGTCCCTTATTGTTCAAATGTTATTAGTATAATAATAATTATAAAATAATTTGGACAGTTGGTGGTACTAGAGGGATTGTACAAATTCGCTATGATGACAGTTCAGACTGTCCTCTATCTGTGTGGCAAATTTCATAACTTTCCTGGAAGCGATTCTATGGGCTGCCATAGACTCAAAAGCAGAAGAAGAAGAACAACAAGCATGTGTTAATGGAACAAAAAAGTTACTTTCTAAAAATAATCACACCCCAAAACACTTAAGTTCCCAACACGACCGGCCTGCTCATAGTTTTACCACAATTACACAAAATGACTCTATTTTCTCTCCATCTTCATAATTTCCAGTGAAGTTGTAATTCATCAGGTTGTGTCAGCATCAAACAGACCGGCAGGAAAGAGGGTAACGCCTCGTTCTATTTTAAGAACAAATTATTCCAGGTACACTTCCAAACTTTGCGCCAAACATTTAACAAAGTTCCCGTAGTGGACACCTGACATCAAGTCACAACAACTTCTGGGCTGAAGTCAAACAGACGCTTCATGGTAGATGCAAAAACGTGGCCGGCGTGCAATGTATAATCAAATTCCGTTTAAACGAAGGTGAATAGAGATTGGAATGTGAAGGGCTATAAATAAAGTTTTATGTCCTTCCAACATTAATAATGTCATTGGATAGTAATTACTGAAATAAAAAATAAATGACCTGTTAGACGTGCAATAAGGTCACTAAACTGCCGAGCAAATATGACTCACCCAGCTGCGTGTGGGGTCTCCGTTTCTGGGATGCCATTTCAACACTCGTTTACTTGTTCAAAGGATCCATTTTTACATCGTCCTAATGGCTTCTGAGAGCTACAACATGCATTTGGGGTTTTCTTCTTCCAGTTCTTTTTAGTAAAAAAAAGTTGTTGTTTTTTTTTTCTTGGTTTTGCCCTCTCCTTTGACACAGTTACAAAATGACTTTAGTTAAAAAACTGTACTTGGAAAAATATATATGCATAATTTCTCATTAAAGCTATTATAAAACACAAATCTAAAAAAAAAAAAAGGAGCAACAAGTGATATTACCCATGTGTGTATTTAATGCCACAAAGGAAAGCAACATTCCACTTTTGGCCATGCTTTTTCTAAAATAATGATATAAATCTCAGAGTACAGCTGCAGAGGAAGAAGGCAGGCAGTGATGGATGATGCTGAAGCAGTTTTACAGTTGAGGCCGATTTCACGCAAAAACAGCAAAGTTTTTCTCTATGGCAAACATCACTATTAATATTGCTCAAGATCTTAAAAAAAAAGCTCCGTGTGCAATTTGTCTTGCACTGTTTGTGTTACAGACGTGAATGATTCCTCAAACCAAGCGGCTTGCTGAGGAGAGGTGTGCTGTTATTTTTCTAAGAGATCAGACTTATGATTTTCATCTGATGGACAATAAATTAGGTGAAAAACAGCCCTTACCTAAGACACTGTAAAACATATTCGGATAGAAAACAGTTATTTTAAATTGTAATAATATTTCACAATGTTTTACTGTATTTTGATCAAATGAATGCAGCATTGGTGAGCATAAGAGATTTCTTTAAAATGCATCAAATGTATATTTGCACGCAGGTTTTGTTGATAACAATACACAGTTTCAAATCAAATTTTAGCAGTAAACATCGAGGTGGTTTTATTTGTCTTGTCATTCCTAAATTAGTTGACCTGTAATGCTTTCCCATTGCTGCTCAAGGAACTGGAATTTAATTTAAAGTTGGCATTTGTTGGTTTTGGTGCACGTGTTGCCAGCTCTGCCGCCACATCTCTCAGCCAGCTTTGGGAAATTTTGTCTTAGTCCAGCACAGGTGGTTCACATTTAGAGGTGAGGCTAAATATAGCATGCGAAAACACAATCCAGGTGGTTTTTCCAGTGAACAAAGCTGCTAATGCAGAGCCATGCGGCTGCCCCCTCCCAGGGTTTGTTTAATGAACAGGATCTCTGGAGTATAGAGGAAAGATACAGAGCTGCCAGCTGGGCACAGACCGCTGATAATTCAAGTCTATTGGTCAGAAGCACAGAGGGCAGTAAATGACACCAATCAAGGCTTTTGGTTTCAGTGTTGAGGAAGCTATTTTGAAACCATACCTTCCCAAGCTAGAAACCACTCATAATTTAAACTAGTTAAACTATCATGCTTAACATCCATGTTGCCCTTTTAAAACAGCAGCTACAATGAAGCTATTTAATGAGAACATGTCTTTAAAAAAAAAAAAAAAAAAAACCAACAACTATTCGATGACAATTTATTTTGCAGTAAAAGCAGCATTTATCTAGCACAAAAATAATGAGGCTCTCAAAAGAACCGCGATTAATCGTTTGACAGCCCTAAAAAAACGTATCTTCTAAGAAATCATAACATTGCATTTATCCTTTGTGTAAAATCCAATATCTATTGCTACAATGTATATCTACAATAGATGCAATGCTACAATTGCTAAGTATTATGTAAACCTGATTTATATATTTGTTATTTTATATTTACTGAGGGTGAAATTATGATAAAATGTTTATTTTATTTCATTGTAATTTGAAATAAGTTTGGTGAATATGTATTTTTTTTTCATGCATACACCTCATTTTCAGTTGTGAGTTGATGTGCATTGGTCAATTAAGAGACTGACAAGTTTGTGATCCA
Source organism: Pimephales promelas (assembly GCF_988280905.1). Classification (NCBI taxonomy): domain Eukaryota; kingdom Metazoa; phylum Chordata; class Actinopteri; order Cypriniformes; family Leuciscidae; genus Pimephales; species Pimephales promelas. The sequence goes on along the minus strand of NC_142775.1, from coordinate 36,409,580 downwards.
ATCAGATTTGCGGAGGGGAGGGAAACAGAAAAAGTTCGTGAGAGAAGTGAGAAAGTTCGAGAAAGAGTTCGAGAGGGAGAGATGAGAGAAAAAAAAAACGCAGTTTCAGCGATGTCTTTGAGTGTTTAAAACAAGAAGCTGTCTTGTAATCAGAAGTAATGCTCATATTTCTTCGTTAAGGAAGTGACTTGTTATAACTTTGGACTGTTTCATGTAAGTTTGCTGTCGTTGCATGTTTGGCTCGGCCAGAGTTTAACGCTGTGCATGTTAGCATACTTTCTAGACTGAAACTGTTGTTGTCATCTGCTTAATCCGAGTGCTTCAGGATAAAAACGCAGACTTTCGTTTCCCGGGTTGGAGATCCAGTGAGCGTCCGGTGAGCGTCGTCCAGTGACGGGCAGGCCTGTTGTCCACGGAGACATCGCATCACGTGGGACTCAGGACCATTTCAGTGTGATGAATGCGAATGTGTTTCAACGCAAACTAGCAACCAGATTGAGGTAACCAGTTAACTCAAACGATCTTTTTGTTTAATCTCTGGAGCGAAGGGGCCAGTTTCGTTTACTCCGAATCAGGCCTGTGTAAACATTCAAGTGCACTAACGATATCATAACAGTGTTTTTTTCCCTTTTATTTTGATTGTTTTTTTTGAGTATTTGGAAAGCTTAAAAGGGTTAATAAAGCTTGCAAAAGTTATACAGAGTTATAAGTTAAGATTCATGCTCATATGGTTAACTTTAGTGAGTTAAATCAATTCATAAAGTGACTTAAAATTGAATATCCGGGCGTGATACTGTACAAAAGTGTTTAGTTGCTGTTAAAAGTAAGACAATCACAGAGGGTTGTTTTTGACATATTTTATTTGTTTCAGTTTATTTACATTTGTCAAATTCCAATTTTATTTAATTTCATTTAAATACAAAGTCTCAATCCCATTGACATTTAATACAAGTTTTATTTGCTTTATTTGTGTGTGTGTGTGTGTGTGTGTGTGTGTGTATTTTTGCAGTTTAAAATGTAATATGTAAACAACTCATGCACTATAAGTAAACTGACTGCTTGTATAAAGTGATCCATTGGAAGTTAACCTATTAGAAGACAGGGTTAAAATATCATTATAAAAGAACTCGAAATAATAAATAATAAATAATCATAGAAAATAATAAAAGAACTCGGGTCCCTATCAAAGACTCTGACCTAGTGTAAATGGTTGGTGGATGGGGTTACATAAAAATACTTAAATACATTTCAAAAGCGTGGCCAACAAGAGAAATGTTAATTCGAAATATTCTCATATTGCATTCCATATCAAAAGAATCAATAAAACACCACACTACCAAAAGTATCATCTTTTTTGAGCAACATTCTTAACTGCTGAAATTCTGATGCTTTTTTTTTGGCTGAAATGTGTCTCATATTGAATTACAATGTGAATTATTAAAACATGGCTCTTTTATGACAAGCTCACAAAACAAGCCCAGGAAAGCATTCATTTTTCTAGATTTACGAGTCAGGTGCCTTCAAATGTTATTGGGACATGCATATCTTTACAGCATCAACATCCCTCAAATATTTGAATAGTTCTGTTATTCCTGGGAACTGCAGCACGAGACAAACGCTCCCAGTGAAACATGTTTTGGATAATTTAGCCGTCTCCTGCCTTTGGTCTGAGGAGACATTTCGGCAATGCCACAGTGGCCACAGAGGCCGTTCTGTTGGCTGCTCGCGAAGGAAGAGTCTTTGTGCCAGGCCACTCTGCCCACTTCCACCCTCCACCTCGTTCTTAAAACTAATCCTGCAGGCGGATCTTTCTCCATCACAGTCTGCAGCGATTCTTCCCCCACATTTCTAGGCTGGGCTAGTCTAACAGACACAGGGGTTTCTAAAAGGTACAAAGGAACTTTTTAGGAATCTCCTTCTTTTTTTTTTTCTAGAAGAATCTATGTCAGGATTTCATTTTATTGCAGGGTGCAGCCTTCTCCGTGTTGCCGTCTGGATTTCATGTCAACCACATGTTGGATCCACATCCAGACGGCTGAAAATACATCTCACATTTAAGGCACTGTTATTTTCCCCAAGCACTGTCCACGAAAGACAGATAGATTCTGATCGAATTGCAGTTTCGCTAAATGATTGCCTTCCTCTTACTGTGTACCTTTCCACCCTTTTTTTTAACCTGCTAATATCATTCAGGTGTGCTGAAGTCTCCGATATTAAAGGAATCGTTCACCCAAAATGAAAATTCTGTCATGATTCACTCACCCTCATGTTGTTATGAATCTGTATGCTGTTATCTCTCTCTGTAGATAACAATGTAGAATATTTTAATAATCTTCACATGGACAAAACACACGCACACCAAAAAAATTGGTCTAGACTTGTGTGCGCTACATTCCAAGCCTTCTGAAAGGCAACTAGAAAACGGCCTGTAATAATTAAAACGTAATTGAGAAGGGTACAACAAATTGCCGTGGCTCTTAAATGATGCCCAATTGGCACTAAGGGGCCTAAAATGTGCCAAGAACACATCCTGATGATCACAGTCCATGCAAATTAACCAGGTAAAGGCAGTTTTCTGTCAGTGGTGTGAGACAGAAGCAGTAACACTGTTTGTCTGAAAAATTAAATACAGGGAGAGTGTTTTTGAAACATCTTGCCATTTCAGGCCTAGGTAAATATACTTTGGTATTTTCTTACCTATTAAAGTAAATGTAATTTAATGTAACAGTACCTCCTAAAAACATTCCCACACCATTACACCACCACCACCAGCCTGCACAGTGGTAACAAGGCATGATGGATCCATGTTCTCTTTCTGTTTATGCCAAATTCTGACTCTACCATCTGAATGTCTCAACAGAAAACGAAACGAATCAGGTGACATTTTTTTCAGTCTTCGACTGTCCAATTTTGGTGAGCTCTTGCAAATTGTAGCCTCTTTTTCCTATTTGTAGTGGAGATGAGTGGTACCCGGTGGGATCTTCTGCTGTTGTAGCCCATCCGCCTCAAGGTTGTGTGTGTTGTGGCTTCACAAATGCTTTGCTGCATGCCTTGGTTGTAACGAGTGGTTATTTCAGTCAAAGTTGCTCTTCTATCTAGCTTGAATCAGTCGGCCCATTCTCCTCTGAGCTCTCGCATCAACAAGGCATTTTCGCCCACAGAACTGCCGCATACTGGATATTTTTCCCTTTTAACGCCATTCTTTGTAAACCCTAGAAATGGTTGTGCGTGAAAATCCCAGTAACTGAGCAGATTGTGAAATACTCGGACACCAACAACCATGCCACGCTCAAAATTGCTTAAATCACCTTTCTTTCCCATTCTGACATTCAGTTTGGAGTTCAATTGATTTTCTTGACCAGGACCACACCTCTAAATGCATTTAAGCAACTGCCATGTGATTGGTTGATTAGATAATTGCATTAATGAGAAATTGAACAGGTGTTGCTAATAATAATTTAGGTGAGTGTATTGATCACCCAGATTTAGACAAACCTATATTGTATTTATAGAAAGCGTTCACAGGCAAGTTAGCTTTATGTATTTCCCCAGCCTTGAAATCAGGCACATATAAATGTCAGGAAACTCGATTCCTGGCTGCATGCCAATATCCATGGATCACTGGATCTTTGCTAAGTTGTAAGGAACACTGTATCGAGTCAAACCTTTAGTGTGAAATAATAATGGTTATATTAAATGCAGTCATGAGCAGTCATCAGTCTCTTTTGCCACTCAGTCCGGCAGGGGGGGAGTGTTCTGGGGTTTAAGTGACGTCAATGCATACCCTCTAAATATACCTGTGTGTGTGTATATATATACAGTATATATATAGTCTTCTCTCTGTTCTGCAGGTGCCAGATGTTCAGGGTCGGGACTCGGAAGGCTAAGCTAGGCCTGGTTGGGATGAAAAGTAGCGATTGAAATACAGGTGGACACCTTAAGCTCTGTTAGTCATGCACAGCGAGCCTGTTAAGCACTTCTTTTGAGTCATATTACATCTAAAACGAAAGTCCTACTGGTTAGGTGATGAACAATGTGGATCTATCAAAGCTGTGCGCATTCAATCACTGAATAGCTTTTCAGCTGTCTGTCAACTTCTATGATCCTCTTCTAAAACAAGGTGTGCATTTTGAAGGCATCATAGATTCTCATTCCTGTTTGTGGTTTAGGCAGACAAAGAGCCCTTAAATAGATGGGTATGTGGACTGGTGCATTTTTTTTTAAAGGCTTCTCACTAATTTGCCACAATTAAAGTACACTAAAGTGTCTGTCACCTTCTTTTCAGAGACAGCGAATATCCAGACAGCCAGAGCAGCCAGACTCCTTTGTGATTTGCCCCACAGATTAAAATAACAGGGTGTTCACTCACATCTTTACTGGAAACAAATAATTCAAGTATTCATGAACAATGCCAAAAGCTTTAATTGGAATACATTGTCCGCAGTTGAGAACTTTGGAACAAAGGAGCTGTCTAAATTTCTGAGTCTGATGCTTTGCAGGATGAATCTCATGAATTTCAATCCGACAAAGGCACAAAAAGACATTATTATAAAAAAATCTGTCAGTTAGATACTCCTGTGATGCGTCTTTCCATTCTCAAAGTTGTACATGACCTAGATTTCTGGAAAACCGAAGCAAAGGGTAGGGAAATGTTGTCCGATCTTGTAGAAATCACAGCACTTTTTGCGGTTAATGATTAAAAAGAAACCACTTGGATCTGACAATTGAGTAAGGTAAGTTTTTGTTTTAATTTCAGGGTAGGTCTGTTGTCAAATGTTTCCTGTCTTCAGTGGTTTTCAGCTTCGACTCAGTCGGTCATTAACTGACAGCTCAATTTATCTCCTGTGAGATGATTCTTGTAAAGACAAGGATGACAATTGAGATGAAGCTTCTCATTTCAGTCAATGCTTGGCCAGAGGATCTGCAAACATCAATATCGGCCTGTGTTTTTTATCGACATAAAACTGACTATAGCCACACACGTTTCCATTACCCTTCAAATTGCGCAAATTAAATTGCGAATTGAAATTGGTCCAACGGAAAAACGTCAATTTCACAAAAACTCTTATATATCGCGCTCACTTGAGGTGGTTTTCAGGCAATTCAAAAAAATGAACATTTTGCATTTATATAGGTCACTTTGCGTACATAAGTCAATCATTCTTTAAAGATGACGTGGTATGTTTGGACAGATGCAGTAAAAGAGAAAATCCCAGAAACATCTCAATTTGTGCTTCTCCCAAGTACAAGGGGCTTTCCTTGCCATTAATACTTGGATAACAAGCCTATGTCTCCTTCGATTAAAAAAATGGCTAGTGCGGTGACTGGGATATATAAATATGTAAACATCCCAAGATCCGTGGAATGAGTTATCGCAAGAGGAAAAAAATACATTTAGTCGCATAACATCGGTTAATGGAAACGGCGTCATTTCGCAATAGTTTTTTATCGACATTTAGAAAATATCACAAACGTTTTGCGCAAATCTGAAATGGAAATGTGGCTTATGTCTCACACTCACAACATATTATAACATATTAAAAATACCAACATTTTTTTTTATTTATTTTATATAATTATTTTAAATAATTATTTAAAAATAAATAATAATTATTATTTTATTTTTTTTGCATCAAACAGATAGCTTTGTTTGGAAGATAAATATCGATATCAAGATGCATGTCATCATATGCCGCACTAAATGATGTCAGAGGCCAAACCAGTTATTAAATAAATGTAAATCATTAGGTATTATAAAAATACATTTCCACATGACTCCATTTAAGTGAGTTTAAATGCTTGGTCCCTAAGCAATAATCAGTATTTTTTTTTTTTTTTTTTTATATATTCATGAAAAAAAAAAGTTTTCTGTACATTATGTAGTGTTATGCTACTTATATAATCTTAAATAAGCAAGGGGTACTATGCAGTACGCATGATTGCCACATGCTGTTTGTCTCTGGGATATGGTAACAAATCGAGGATGTCATAGTATAGGAACATGACCCTTTTGTTTGTCTTGTTTACTGGACATCTGTTCTCACAGTTAATTTGCAAGCAGGACAGAGGGAGATAAGCTAAAGAGGTCTATTCCATTCCCATTCATCACAATAGCAGTTGGCATCTGTGCTCAGGCTTTCTGAGCCAATCATCAGAGCCACAGGATGTCATGACAATACTGACCCAAAACTTTCAAATTATACTGAGCTGTGATGTGAAAGGCAGAAGGTAAAAACAAATATGAATCTATTTTAATGACATTAAATGAAATCAAAATGTAGTTAAATTATCTGACTCAATCTTTTTTTTTTTTGTTCACTTATGAATGATAGTGCACTTGGAAACATTGACAAAATAAGAAATTTACACTTTCTCTTCAGAGAAAATGAACCAAACATATTTAGAGTCCCAAGAATGGTCTACATATTGATGAATTGATTCTACAGTAACTTTTCTATATAATAATAATATTATATCCAATTTGGGTAAAATATGGACGAACACAGCATTACATTTTTAACCCAACGGTTGGGTTTGTCCATATATGTGTAAACAGGAAGTGCTTCTGGACCAGTGATGTTTGCATCTTGCAAAATGGTCTATATATATATATAGTGTTTTACTTTTTCAAAATTACTTTTGAGTTAGTCTAAAGAACGAACAGTCTGTGACCTCTTGTGCTCAGACACAACAGACTCCATGACAGCCAGCTTAAGAAAAGGTGAAGGTCTACTGCAGTGATCCAGACAGAGAAAAGGGCAAATCTGCCGAACGGTTCATATTCAGAACCCCAGGCATTTATTGCATCTGACAGTAATGATGTTGACACTGTCAGTGCCTGGTGGCATGGCACCAACAAGAGCCAGCCCTTAGAGTGGTTTGGCTGATCACCTTGCAAGTAGTCCAAAACCCTCTACTGTGTTTACATCCATTTCACTGCACAGCATGTGTGGCCTTTGCGAAGCTTTGAGCCCACCACTCCACAATGAGCCACAGTCCTGCTGGAAATTAACGCGTCAGTCTGAAAATACCCAGCCCCGGTCGCCAACCTTTAATAAGGCTCTAACAGGTCTCACTCAGTGTGTCCTGGCCCAGCCGTGCTCTCTGACTGTGGCCGTTGCCTACACTCTGCGGTGGATGGGCTGTCTGTACTTGGGACGAATCCTACAGCTCATTATCGGCTCTCACTTCATGCAGGTGAAGCTTTACACAGAGTCCTAACCGACAACTTTACAGCGAAAAGGCATTCGCCTGCCCACACCAAAAGCAAAAATGAGAAGTGATACAACACAATCACAGCCAAGTAGAATATACGCTACTGTTCAAAAGGTTAGGGTTGGTATGATTTATTTTTATTTTTTATGTTTATGAAAGTCTCTTGTGATGATAAAAAAATAAAATGTAAATATTTTAAAATGTAATTTACCCTTTGATAGCAACTCCACACTGTAAAATTTGTAATCACAACATTTATTCTTTTGTCAAATCAACTTAATTTATGTAGTTCCGATAACATAATATTTTGAGTTTCTGGTGATTAAATTAATTTCCTTCATTATATTAACTCAATTTTTCCATTTCAATAAAGTTAAAATTTTTACGGCAACCAGGTTACTTAATTTTTTTTAAGTTAAACCAACAATTTTTTTTTATATGTCTTCAGTGTTACATGATCCTTTAGAAATAATTATAATATGCTAATTTGGTAGTAAAAAATGTCTTATTGTTATCTTATTGTAATGTTGAAAACTTGGATACATTTTTCCAAGATTTTTTGATTATTGAATAAAAAGCAGAAAAGGATTTATTTGAAATAGAAACTTTCTGTAACATTATAAATACCTTTACCGTCACCTTAGGTGAATTTAAATTTAAGAAAGGTACTTTATATTTATATAAATATATCTATATATAAATATAAATATATATATATATATATATATATATATATATATATATATATATATGAAGAGTTCAGATGCAAAAGCCTCTAAGTGCCATTTGAAATTTTCTTCTAGAATGATCATTTTTATCAAGCTTGTATATTTAAGTTCAGTAATTTCACTTAAATGGCAATGAAGATTACCTAATAATTGTCATTTAAGTGAAATTACTGAACTTAAATATACAAGCTTGATAAAAATGGTCATTTTAGAAGAAAATTTCAAATGGCATTTAGAGGCTTTTGCATCTGAACTCTTCATATATATATATATATATATATATATATATATTATATTATTATATTAATTATTATATAATATTGTATACAAAAAGAAACATTCCCACCCCAAACCCCATAGTACCATTACATTATATATCCAAACAATTGCATTTGTTTTCTTCAATCAAACCCTTTTTAAATTAAGTTTGTTAGGTTTTAAAATATGAAGCAATACTGCAGATATGTCTTGGACACATTCTAGTTGTCAAACTTTGTGGAAAATGTTGTTCATATGATGAACTACACCAGTGTTTATTCCTCTGGACACCTGTATGAACTTGATGGGAACTGCACGACTTCATGCGTCCATGAAAAATAATCTCAAGACCAATTTATTAAAAATAGTTTTTAACCTCTAATGCAGTGAAATTGAATATTGCGTGTGCTGGTCCATTTCCACTCTCTCCTTCTACGTTCCTGACAATTCCTCACTGTGAATATTCTTGATCATTTCAATAAGGTCATCATTTTTAGATTTGTTTTCTTTTTCTTTTTTTTTTTGCTGTATGAATGTGCAGGTCTGAGTTCACCAGCTTTCATCTAGGTCCTTGAGTCAACTCATTCCCACATAAAGTGCGTAGGCAGTAGGCACCCTTAAAGAGAAAAGCGGGCCACCAGTTGAAGACACTGCTGTCGCTGTAAAACAAGCCAAAGTCTTCTTGAGCCAACTCTAACAAATCCTTCTGGACTTTTCATAGTCCTTTTAACTTTCAATTCTTTCTTTTGCTTGTCTGATACGCACCACGGCACCACAATTAGACAATGCAATGCCACACAAGTAGAGAGATACATTACTTTCTTCTTTCTATCTCATTCTGATCTGCACAAAACACTCCATCAAGTATTTAACCTTTCGGTTTAATTACTGGAGCCTTTTTCTGCTGACTTTCTGGGCTTTAACTGCCGACGTCATTCGCTAACTGCCCCGGGCTGCAATACTCTATATTTAACAAGTGTCATACAGGCCAACACACAGAGAGAGAGTGAGATATAGGAACATGTAGCGTCATGCAGAGGCACATGGTGACTAGATGCTTGTTGCACGTCTTTAGGACAGAGTTCTGTTGCACTACAAACTTGCTGACTGAGTGAGACTGAGAGGTTTTTCAGGGTCTCACGTTCAGCCGCAATTGATGCTCTAACAAATGATCATCTTAGGTGTTGCAATTAGTTTACCAGACATATATTTTAAATGAGCAGGCAGGAAACATTTGCATAATAAATGAGATCGATTGCGTGGCCGTGACGCAGTCAGCTTGGTCCAGTTCCCGCTGTGAAATCGACCATGCCCGGATCATTGAGCGTCTAGCCACGTGACTGGAGGGAAACGAGTTTGAGGCCACCTCCATTTCTCATGCCGCGTGTTCAGATCCTCCTAAAGGTCTGTTTGCTGAGCTGCTCTGCTTCCAGTAACTCCGCTAGTGTTGCTGGAGCTCCCAGAAGCGATGCCTCATCGCGAGGCAACATGATTAATCGCAGCCTAATGAAGAGGCAGAGACTTCAGACGTAAACTGTAGGACGCCCCACTGGCAGTGCTCATTAAACCAGAGATGCTGATCACTGTGCCGGGGTGGCTTTGTCTTGGCAGGGATGAATCTGAGTCACTGCTAAGTCACTCTTCTGCGCGCAGCATGGGCAGAAGCGGTAGCGACGCGGTGATGTTTCAAATGGAGCCTTCTCAATTTTCCCTCTGCGTTTCAAGTGCGCTTGACAGAACGTCTAGGCAACTGCTGTTTTCTTTAAGATAACAAATGTCAGAAGGGTCTAATTAGGGAAGGGACAGACACGGCGAGGCCTTTCCCTGCGTATATGCGTGCCGATTCGGAAAAAAAGTTTGGCTCTTTTGCTCCCTGAACTCTGCAGAGCATTTCTCTATCACCACACCCGACTTAAGGCCATTGCACACCGAGTCCGAAATTCGCATCCGAAATTTTCGCACGTTAAAAAAAAAATTCGACCTCACGTTATGTCAGTCACGCTTGCACACCGCCTCCGAAACTTTCGTCCGTCATAAAATTAATCGGATCGGGTTCGATTTTCTGCGTTTTTCGCATCCAGAGCCAGCATTTTGAGAGGTCTTTTGACAATTCAGGGCCAGGGGGAGCTCGTCCTCAAATCATTGCACATATGCGCCGTGCTTTCAGTTTCGGTTTTCAATTCGATCAAGTGTTTATGTTCTCTTCTCTATATTGGATTATGAAATTAATAAACCTCCCCTTTCAATCAGATTGAAATTTAGGATCGAATAAGGTGTGATTGAGCAGCCTATTCGATAACTAATGTATTATTTGGGCACAATATACACAATAACAGCCTAGCTGTTCTGTCTGCCCAGCGCTTCCACCGGGCCGCGCGCGGGTGTGTGTTTGTCCGTGTGTGTGTCCATACCTGGTCCATTTCAGACACACTGCCAGTCTCCGTTCAGAATCGATTGGTTCACGGAAATTGGTGGTCTTGTTTTTAATATGTGGCTCCAGAATCGCTAGCAAAGCATCGACCTGTCCCACTGACATTCTGAGGTAATAATTTTGAATCGCTCAGGATAAATTCGCAACTCCTTGATAAGGAACTCTCCTTCCTCTCGGCGCAATTTCAGGATTGGATGGACGCAATATTTTCTCTTTCTTCCCTTTTCAATAAGAGAGAGGGCAAAAATCATCCTCACTGCTTGACGAATCCATTTGGTATTTTTGCGTTTTTTCCCGCAAAGGTTTAAGAAATACGCAACGGACTCGGTGTGCAAGGTTTCTATGCGTGACGAATTTTTAAGCTGACGAACACGAAAATACGCATACGAATATTTCGTGCTCGGTGTGCAATGGCCTTTACACTCACACTCCATCTCTGTTTCAAGGAGCTGTTCACCCACAAATGAAAATTCTTTCATCATTTATTCACCCTCATGTCATTCCAGGCCTCTATTCTTTTCGTTTTCCCATGCAATGTACATTGAAAAAGGCAGAGTTTGAGACAAACACTGGGGCCAAATATTGTACAGGCTTTAGCCACAGCATTAGAATACAGAGAAATTGTGCCGATTTTTAAACGTTTGTGTAAAAGGTATGTTTTTTTTTTTAATTCTTTTTTTTAATAAAAAAAAAAAAACGTGATGTGGAGGCTGTCAACTCTGTTTAAAAAATATTGGTGAGCTTATTGAGATAATTATGGTACACTGCAAAAAAGATGACTCCTTAAAGGAGTAGTTCACTTTTGAAAAAACTTTTGCTGATAATTCACCCCCATGTCATCCAAGATGTCCATGTCTTTCTTTCCTCAGTCGAAAAGAAATTAAGGTTTTTGATGAAAACATTCCAGGATTTTTCTCCTTATAATGGACTTCCATGGGAACCAGGTCCAACCGAGGTCCAAACGACAGTTAATAAGTTTCAGATGCAGCTTCAAATGTTTTTAAACGACACCAGACGATGAATAAGGGTCTTATCATGCGAAACGATCGGTTATTTCAAAGCTTATTCCAAAAATGTAACTTTTCTAAGGACAAATGCTAGCCTTGTAATATACTGTGAGGCACGTTTGCAACGTCACATAATACGTAATTACGTTCAAAAGGTCACGGGCGACGTAGCCGGAAGTACAGAATCAAAATCGTCCGACATCGTTGTTTTACCTTTTAATTCCTTTTTTGTAAACGGCGTTTGAGTTAGTTTTCACGTTCAACCTATGCGTTCAACTTGTACATACCTCGGTTGTTCTCTGACTCTGTACTTCTGTTCTGGCTATGTCGCCCGTGACCTTTTGAACGTAATTATGTATTATGTGACGTTACAAACGCGCCTCACAGAATAGAGCAAGGCTAGCATTTGTCCTTAGAAAAGTTACATTTTTGGAATAAGCTTTGAAATAACCGATCGTTTCGCATGATAAGACCCTTATTCATCGTCTGGTGTCGTTTAAAGACATTTGAAGCATCTCTAACTGTTATAACTGTCGTTTGGACCTCGGTTGGACCTGGTTCCCATGGAAGTCCATTATAAGGAGAAAAATCCTGGAATGTTTTCATCAAAAACCTTAATTTCTTTTCGACTGAGGAAAGAAAGACATGGACATCTTGGATGACATGGGGGTGAGTAAATTATCAGCAAAAGTTTTTTCAAAAGTGAACTAATCCTTTAATTAGTTTTTAGTTTCGAGAAAAAGAAATATCAAATATTTTACTTGAAGCAACGCATCATTGAAATACTAAGACAAGCTTACTTAGATTTTATTCTGAATAAATGTGCTTTGTCTAACTGCACCAACATATTTTTTTCACTTGTGTTTAACTTATTTATACTTTAAAAAGTATGAATTCTCTAAAAAAACATCCACTAAAAAGACTTTATCTTATGTATTGTTGTTTCTCAAGCACATTTATCTTATCAAAAATTAGACAACAATTAGAAAAACAGCCAAAGACACATTTCATGATTATGTCTGCTTTTGTTTAAGAAAATAATAAGATGTGTAACATCATGGGGGTGAGTTAAAGATGACAATGTACATTTAACTATTACTGTGATTCACCTCAGGCACATTCTCGGAGCATTTGTCTCTCTCAGTCAGCGTATTCAGAGGTCCTCAAAGTCAAGTCCCCTTTCTTGCATTTGATGTGGTCTGTGCTATTTGGGGAGAACTAGCAGGAAACTCAGTCTACGTACCACACACACATATGTGAATGTCTTGTGTTTAGTCTTTGAGCTGTGACCCAGCAGGGCCTGGATGTATTAAAACCATGAGAGGGCAGTGGGCTGTGACATGAGGTCCAACTCTGTCCACACAACCCTGGGGTTCCCACTGATGACATATATAATAAATGTTTATCAATTCAGTCCATTATTGATTGTCCAATTTTGGTAGCACTTTTCAATAAGGTAAAATGATCTTATGCTAGAAAACATGAAATAGCTAACCTCATTTTTACAGATTTTATTAGTCTTGTTTAATGTTAATTTTCAATACACTACCGTTAAAAAGAGTCTGTAAGATTTTATATTGTGTTTGAAAGAAGTATCTTATGCTCACCAAGAGTGCTTTTATTAAATTAAAAATAGGGTAAAAATGGTAATATAGTGAAATATTATTACAATTTAAAATATCGGTACTATATTTGAGTACATTTTAAAATGTAAATTATTTCTGTGATATCAAAACTGAATTTTCAGTGTCAAATGATTCTTAGGTAATCACTGATTTGGCACTCAAGAAACATTTCTTATTATCATCAATGTCAAAAACAGTTGTGCTGCTTAATATCCTTATGGAAACCATTATCCAGTTTTTTTTCCCCTCTTTTTCAGGACACTTTGATATATAAACACATTAATTTAAGGTGACGTAGTTACATTGTGCTTACTCAGATAAGTACCGAGTAATATCAATTAACAATGTACTAACAACAGAGTTACGATTAGAGTTTGGTTTAGGGTTGGTTGCATGTAATTATGCATAATTTACTGTTATTACTTTAGTAAGTAAATGTAGTAATGTGTAACTACGTCACCTTAAATAAAAGTGTCACCGAAAGAACAACATGTACAGTATATTTGGAACAGAAATATTTGTTTTGCAACAGTTTCAAGTCTTTACTGACGCTTTTGATCAATTTAATGCATCATTACTGAATACAAGTATGGGTTCACTTTATTTTGATGGTCCCTTTAACACAGCAACACAAAATTAATATGATTTTTTAAAATTAATTTATCAAATTAATGGTAACACTTTACTTGAAGGGGTGTGCATAAGACTGACATGATATCTTCTTCATAACCATGACATGACATATGTCTTGAATATGAAATAGGGTTAATGCATGTTTATGACAACTGTCATTAAGTGTCTTTCGCTCAATAATGACATTTTGAATGCAAATATGACATTGTTTAAGATGTCTTTTTATGTCATCTTGACAAACCATAACATCATAACCTGTCAGTGTCTTTGTCATGACAACTTGACATAAAGTAAGTTAAACTATCATGTGGTTGGCTTTGTGATTAACTGTCATGAGGCCATTATAACTGTCATGAATATTTTTCGTGACCTCAACTACAGTGATACTAATTGAATTTGTCATTAAAAAGTTATAATGGCTTCATGACAGCCAATGTCAAAACCAACCACCTGACAGTTTAATGTAATGTTATAAAGCTAGGTGGTTTCTAAAGTTTGATCATTAATCTGCTATGTCATGTTTATGACAGGTTGTGTTGTCTTAGTAATATCAAGTTGTCATGACAAAGACACTGACAGGTTATGATGTATTGGTGTATGTCAAGGTGTCATAACAAAGACATCTCAAACAATGTCATATTTGCATTAAAAATGTCATGACACTTAATGACAGTTGTCACAAACATGCATAAAACTTCCTTCATATGTCATCATGATTATGAAAGTGTCATGTCAGTCTTATGCTTATGCACACCCCTTCATGTAAAGTGTTACCAAATTAATTTATTAAATTATAAATTAGCGTTAACTTGGATAAATCAATTTTGTAAAAAGCATTAATTGGGTGTGTGTCTGTGATGTTTTTTTTTTTTTTAAGGCACATCACACAGCTCTAGCTCCCATAGACCACGAGAAAGCGCCTCAAAACGATATGCAGCTCAGCAGGGAGGAATCACTGTGAATCTCCCACGCAGTCTGAACATTTCTCTTCTCTGACTTGTTTTAAAAGACTGCATGCGGATAAGCGGATGGCAGATGTCCACTCTCTGCATGATGGGAATGTTAAAACCACACCACTCCTTCACTCCAGTTCATCTCATCAGTGAGACAAGAGAACAGTAGCTTTGGTCACATGTTATCAAACTAGTCAAAACAGATAACCTCCATGGCATTGAAGTTAATCAGCAATGCACCTCTTAAAATGACAGAAAATGACCTAATGCTGATCCAAACACACACAAAAAAGAATCAGTCCTCAAGACAGGATCAACAAAACGACTCCTTCGCGCTGTTTATTTAGAGTTGCCACCCTGATAATGGGCTGTCAGAGTCCTTATAAATATATGAGCCAGGAAAGTATTTTAGGAATTAATCGCAAGCTGCAGAAATGCAGGGCTGAGAAGTCCGAGGCACGACTGTCTGTGTTTAATGACTGGGTTTTAGCCTGGTATTTGTGGGAATTATTAATCACAGTAACGAGAGGAAGGAATGTTAAGTGAAGTGAGGGTGGAGACAGATTAATCTCTTGTGGTTAATTGTGTTGACTTTTCTAAACACTCGCTGAAGTTTGACATGCAACCTGCACTTCCAAAAATGTAGCGCTCGCTCGAGCAAACTGTTTCCGAGTGACAAATGAAGGGGTATTAGAACCCAATACATCACCTTGAAAGTTCACTGTTGAACTGTTAAGCGTGTCCGTCACTCGAACACCAGGTCAGCACCATCTCAATGTGTCTATTTCTGCACTGGGGAAAAAAAAAGAACAAATATTTGTTGTTCTTATGGACATTGTGCAATTAGTCCCACTGACTTTAGCCAAATTCAAATTTACACAATTGTTTAAACTGACAAACGTTACGATGTCCATGGAACAAAGAGTTTTACATATTCTAGCAGTAGCCTACCGTTTGCATGCTCAGAGCGGATCTTATGGAAGCTTGTTTCTGCCATTTAATAAAAAAAATTTAAAAGATAATTTCGACTTTTTATCTCACAAATTCTGTTATGTTACATGAGTAAACTAATCTATAGGCTAATATACTATTTCTATTAACTTTATATTATTGCCATGACATTTCGAGTTTTCTCAAGGATTTCTCTTTGTCAAATAGCCCTGAATTTCAGCATGTTCAAAATAAACGATTTCACAACTCTATCAAATAATTAATATAAGCTGAATGCAATGCTTTAACAAAGAGCTCCATTGCACATTCAGGATGATTGATTCCTGGCTATTTCATCTCCAAGGGTGTGTCTCATACATTTCTGAGGATATTGCCTCCTAGTGCTAGTGTTTCCCTGGTTACCCAGTCTCCAGGGTAACAGGTGCTTGGAAAAAGGCAAAATAAGAACCTCTCCTCTGCTGGAATTCAGCCTTGAGCAAGAGAGCAATTGTTGCTCTCTTGGAGGAGGGAAAAAAAAAAAAAAAAAAACATTGTGGGGTTTGCATCCCAGGCCTTTACAAGATGTGAAGAAAGGCACTTCACAAACATTTCAAATGACTTGCGCTGGGGAAAAATAATGACAGATGAATGATGAATGTTTTTCTTTTTTACTGCTTCAAGGCAAAAGCAACTGGATGGAACATTCTCTGGTCACGTACACGTTGAAAAGTTTTAAGAGCGACCATAAATAAGGGTGTGAATCCTCTAAATTATCATTTGGTATGTTCAGAATACAGGAGTCACTCCCCAAATCGTATTGGTTGATAAAGTGATAACCATAGCTACGCTGTGGGAGTGGCAGTAAACAATTTTCTTTTAGTAAAAAGTGTGTGTGTGTGTGTGTGTGTGTGTATATATATATATATATATATATATTTTTTTTTTTTACCAGACCAGAGAAACATTTGCGATTGGAGACATATTATTATGTAGGACTAAGAGTGGAAGTAAAAATAAATAAATAAATAAACATTATTATTTCATTTTTATTAAATGATGATAATTAGTGTTATTATATTGTTAATAGTAAATGCTAAACTGGCAAACAGTTTTTAAAGGGAATGTTTAATTTGCCATTTGTAATCCATTTGCCAAGTGACAATTGTATTATCTGCAGTGTGTACATGGCCAATGTATTCACTGGTGAGATTGGATAACTATAAAATATTTTGCTTCGTAATAAACAAAACCTGCAGTGCATGTGTTGCTTCTTGTTCTTACAAACTTTATGACCATGCACAGTGGGAGCACAGTTTGTGCAATGACAAAGTTTTTGTATAAAAAAAAAAAAAAAAAAAAAGATACTAGGTGTTTTCTGTAAAAAAAACTGTCTCTTTGGGATCTTCAGTAAACATGGTAAAACTAGCATTCCAGTCATAACTGGACAGGGCTGAGGCTGCGTGGGAACAACGCTGTTATAAAGCTAGGATCTATCATTTTTATAGCATCATTAATACAAGTTCTTAGGAGGGCTATAAGTAAGAGGAGGATGTAAGGCTTGAATCATCTTACTATTTGGGTCATGTAGCCTAATAATAATGCTGAAATACTAAGAACAGGATGGTAGTAAGCTATTTTGAATTTAGATTTTGGGTCAGTGTGATTTTGACATGTTCCTGGATCAACATCTTTAGTTGAACCTGATACAACATTCCTGTCCCCAAAAAAAAAAAAAAAAAAATTGTTTCGGGACAAAAAAAACAAACATTTTGAACAAAAATCTGAGAAAATCAAGTCTACAACGTGCAGAAGCAATGCTTTTATTGCTTGTTTCTGCTCCTTTTTGCCTGTGTTTTGATCCAGAGATTCAGTGCCCTTTTTAGAAGTTGCAGAAATAGCGCCCCCTACCATATAACAGTGGAAAGCTGGAAAATTCTGTTCAAAGGGCGGAAACGTTGTCTCATAAATGATGGCAACTTCAGTCAATGGCGGGGAAAGAGTTAAAGGGGAATAATTCTCAACAAACAGTTTTAAAGAAAACACCAGCGAAATCAAAAACTGTACAGATTCTGTGATCAGAAGTTATGTCCGTCCAACAGAAATAAGAACAGAATATTTAACAGACATTACCTAACAAAAACAAAGTGTTCTGAGATATGTTCAAGCTCAAACGAGTTACCTGATACTGTTTAATACATATCAAACAGGGCTAAGGATTTGCTCCGAATTTTCCCACATCAAGTGATTCTTGAAACGACACGACTAAGAGAGATGCTAAGATCAGAGAAATAAAATCTGGCAAGCCACTATGGAAAAAAAGAGCATGCTGTTTCAAGTTCTTCACGGGATACAGAGGATATCAAGTGAGAAATGGAGGGAAAAGCACTGAGATTGTAAAAAGACCAAATGTTCTCTATATGACACATCTGGAGGGTCCACAGGCCAAGTTCAATCTGCTCTATGCTGAGTTTTTGGCCCTAGTCAGGGTGTCTTACAGGGTGGGGCCATAATTTGCTTTGCTGTCCCCTTTGTCAAAGGAGATGGACTAAATTATCATCAAATTTTATTGGAGAAACGATCCTCGCCTCACAACCAAACATAATAGCTGGTCGAAATCAAGTACAGCTGACCTCACTGTGGGGAACACGGTCCCTAGTGAAGTGTTTTTTGGAGACGGCTGGTTTGTGTTGGAAAAGAGGTGTCGTTGAACAACTGTAGGGAGTTCAGAACATTCTCCACCATGAAATGAATTACTGTAGATCACAGGCTTTGGATAGGCCTACGGTCAAAAGATTTCTTTTCCCCCTTATTAAAAACTTCCTCGCTTAACTTGCTGAATCTTGTCACAATATTGCATAACATCCATGTCTGCCATACTGTATTTATGGAGTTATATTTGTAGTCTTTATTTGGATTGGTGCTGAATTTAAACTTAAAGGGATAGTTCGAAACCATCATTTACTCACCCTCGTCTTTGCAATTGCAAATATGACTTATTTTCTTCTCCAGAACACAAAAGGATTTAGTAAATCTTTTCTATGCAATTGCAATAAATGTGGACTGGAGCTTTCAAGCTTCAAAAAAGATCTTGTGATATCGTCCACTTGTGATCCAATCAAGCAAAACTCGTTTTAATACCAGGTGTAAACAGGGCTTTAGATTCACAAACAGATATTTCATACCGCTTTTCTAAACTAGCTAAAACGATTAGCGTAAGTAATACAATACATTTTTGTATTCACAATAGTGTTTTTCTGATAAATCATCGCATTCTCATCCCAAGGCGTCATCTAACTTACAATTTTGACCATGCTTCAACATCCAACGCTTTAGGCACCCTTTAGCGTCAGTTACGTGACTCAATCCTAGGGCGTCATCTAGCTAACTGACGCTTTACCTTTAGCGTCAGTTAGATGACGCGGGTAGGTTTAGGTCTGGGGTAGGGTTAGATGCGATCCAAGGGCGTCATCTAACTGACGCTAAAGGGTGCCTAAAGTGTCAGATATTGAAGCATGGTCAAAATGACGCCTTGGGATGAGAATGGGCTGTTTGAGACTTTTTACAATTCTTAAACTTAAATTTCAGATGGTTTTAAATATTATAAGGCAAAAGTCAAGAACCACTTGTGTGATGCTTTGCACCCAGTCCTCATTTTCATAAATATTCACCTAAAAATTCATCTTTTGCTATTGTGAAATTCATACAGGATTCAAACAACCTAACTATTTCTTCAAGTCCTTAAAATTCCAACATACATTTCTATATTTGCTAAAGAAAGAATAAGTGAGTTAGAATAAGACTGACTTTTACCTGTCCATACAGACATTATTCCATCCAACAGAACAGTTTGAAAGTCACACCTGTTATTAAATACGTTCGTCAGTCCCAAACACGACTGTGTTTGAACGTAGCCAACGTGTGGGAGTGTGAACCACAGCAGATCATCTCCGTGTGTACAGGCTCGTGTTCCCAGGTGACTGCAGGGAAACTGCACAAGGATGTTGGAATCCCATTAGAGCACAGCATTTGAGCTTTTTTTCCATTTTCTAAGTAAACAAGTGACTTTGTCCTTGGTTAGAGGTTTGTGTATGTCGCTTAGAAACATGCTATTCAAAACAAAATGCTGTAATCTTTAGGGATGCAAAGCTTGTAGGTAAAAAAAAAAGAGTCTGATAGCAGGAAATTATATATAGAAATGTTTACACAATGGTGAGAGAGTGTACTTACAATGATAGTGATCAACAGACATTCAATCAAAGTTACAAAAATACAAACTCTAATAACACCGTATGATTACGAGACTCAGAGCTGCTGTCAATGCCAACCAAGAATGTAAGTTATTAAAGTAATTGCATGCAGCCCTATGGACCTCGAGATAACACCAAAGCAAGCTCATTTTCTTATATTAAAAGTTAGATGCAGAATTATTTTTAAAGCAGTATTTTTTTTTTCACACATGCATGCAGTTAAGATAAATTATTAGTACCAAGCAAGGTTAAGATAGGGGTCAGTCGGTTTCAACAAACCCCTTAAATTAAGAAAACTCTTTGTTGCAACCTGGCCCAGAATTTTATCATTGGATATCTAATAATCCCTAAGTATTTACAGCTACAAGTGAAAATTATGGTGTATGAAATCATGTAATATTAAAGCTAAAGTACACCACACCATTGGTTTAGTCAATATTGCTATTTTAGGCTGGCCTGTATACTTTTTTTTAAAAATAACCTATTATATCACGTCAATAAATATTGTTTTGTTTGTAGATATTAGCTTAATACATATATGCCGTCAACCCGATCACACTAAATGTGTCTTTAGTGTGTTTATCGTGCAATTTATACGCTAAAGTAAGTTTTTACTTGCATAAGATATGCATGGGTTGGTGTAGTCCGACATGTTTCTTGTACACAACACTATCCACAAGTTTCCGAGGGGCGCTCCTGTAAAAAATAAAGTGGGTGAAACTTCCGGTGAGGCGGCGGAAGTAGCATTTCAATGGTATTTTGTGTGTTAGTTAGCGAAGAGGCTAGCTGTTTTTCGGAGAATTATTTTACTATTTAAAGACGCAAATCTTTATGAGAGATGTCGTTACGGAGCTCAGGGACAACATGTGCTGCTCGCGGTTGTATGTATAACCGGACTAAACTAATTTAGTGGCTTAAACGGGATTGTTTTGAACATAAGCTAAAAACGAAATCAGAGTGATTCTGCCAGAGCCCGTCTCTGATCCTGCCAACGATAGTTTCCATCACCTCCCAAAAGACGACGAATCTTCCTGTGTACATTTGTTTAAATTCTTAATGTTCTATAAACTCTATCAGCATGTGTTTGGCTGTTTTCTACTGATGTTACACCTAAACTCAGGATCAAAGCCTGTGTTGACAGAATACCAAATGTGCCAGTTAATGTATTCAAGTAGCACATTCATTTATAATTTTGAATAAACTCCAAAGCACAATGACTAAGTGTGTATTTTTTATTTTAATTGTTTGTCAGCTCACACAACTGTCTGTCACCATGCCTTGATGAGTATTGATTATTAATAATGTTATTATAATACTCCCAATCAACTACTGCGGAGGGTAAAGGTACTGTTATTTCACCCTTTTGAATTTCGTTGAGGTTGAGTTCCCACATCGTTAGCTAGTTTGGATCGCTATAACTTGAATGACTGTCAACTGTTGAATGAACGAGTGTCAAGCATGTCAAATCGCGCTTTGTTTACTTCCAACCGGAAGTCGCGCCCACTTTTGACGCAAGGCCTCATGGGGCGTAGGAAACTTGTGGATAAGAATTTAGGAATCAAAATTGTATAATCAGACACAGTGACTATAATAACAGACAAAAATATTGTATAGTCTTAAGTGAACCCGGCATAAAAGCCACTATTTTCTGTAGATCTGCTTTGAGGATTGTGAAATATACAAAAAATACAACAACAAAAAAAAAAAATCATTACTTACAGTTGTGACAGTATTTCACAACTCAGTTCGTTTTTTAAATATTGTATCTTATCAGGCCAAATCTGTTCTGTCTTGTGCAATATAAAGTATAATTTTTATTTTCTTTTTTTCTCTGTCCAAAGGAAAACTTGCCTTCCCAGAATTATACTGGTAGTTCTCCATTATAATTATACTCCATTATTTTCCCTTTCCCATCCATATAGTTTGCCTCACCAGTTAAATCTGTCTTGTTCTTCCCCTGTTCATGACGGTACACTCACGTCCTTCCTGGCTTGAGCCGCGTTTAGGATTATGAGCAGTCAGTCATAAACCTCTGGGTTCATCTGACAGCGCACCGCTATTCAGTTCCATTTACTGACAGAGACTCTTATTGATCCATTTAATATCTGGACCTCAGTCAAATTCTCAGCCCACGTCTCTCTCTGGGCATGTCACGCCCCTCTTTCATATGTATATTTAGGTAAGTAATTAAATATATTGCAGGGTTGAGATGAAAGGGCCTAGAGTCTGTCCAAGCCAGCACTTTTTGCATGAGAGCTCTGTGAATCTGGCACGGCGGACCGTGAAAAGAAGGGCTGTCCAAAATTTGCTCTGGCGAAGGAATTTTTCCTTGTTGAAGGTGTAGCTGTCTTTTTTTTATTTTTCTATGAACTTAGTATGTAATACATGAAAGGGCCATGATGAATTAGGGAAAGTCTACAACACCACTCCCAAACAGTACAGACGCCAGGTTTTTGCTTTCTTCCTTTTCTTTTTTGACAATCACTATAAATCTGAATCTTCTCGTAAAGGAAAGTGCATCTTTCAGGCTCTGAGCATATTACACCGAACAATTATGAATCTCAGTGCTATTAAAAGAGCTGGGGGGTTACAATTAATTCAGCACAGTAGTAATAACTCAAAACATACTGTTAAGTTATACTTTGATGAGGTGAGTGATCGGAGCTGGCCGAGTCAACAGTGAGTTACAAAGTGTGAGGTCTGGCAGCGATTCTTAGAGGAGGGGAAAATATGAGCTAGCATGTTTGCCATTCTGTATGGATTTTGAACAAATATGCTGTAATTGTTGATGTAAGCAGAGCATAAACAGAAAGAGGTATAGCCATAATAACCAGCCAGGAACATTTGCTTATAAGCTTTGTCATAGTTTTATCCAGAGCTTGACTGCTGGAAATATCAGAAGCAAATCATGCAAGACAAAACTGCTCTTTCTAAATGTTAAATGCTGAAGAGGCACATTAGGGGAGAGGGTATACAAACGATTTACAGAAGTCATTACTTCTTTATTTTGAAATAGTGCTGTGCTTGAATGTAAAGGACATAATACTTTAAGACCAACTATTCCACGTCATTAATTTTGTGTGTTTTATGGTGACCTAAGGCATGAAAGTTTAAAATAAATGAATAATTACAAATTAAATACATACATGTATACACATGAGGTTGTGCATTTTAAGTTAAGCATGGTATGAAGTGGAAATTTGATAAGGCATAAATAATAAAAATAATAATTATTATCATAAATTAAATTAGTAAAAATTCCTTATTAAATGGTAATTGAATAATCATGTATAAATAGTTCGTCCAAATAAACTGTTCACAGGAGCAACACTATTTTTATAAAATATTTCACATATAAACAAAACAAACATAGCTCATAACATCAGAATTTAAAGTTATATCTATCAGTTGTATGATACTGATTTACTACCCTTGGCAAAACAACTGATAATGTGATCCATCCACCCATTTAACATGCTGAAGTATGATTTAAAGAGTGCATTTATTTATATTATTATTATTTTTAATCTGTTAGACTTTGGTTCCCATCGCTGGTGGAGCATGTTGCTAACAACATGTTGTAGGAGTGATTCTTTATATATGAACACAAATAATGATAATGTGTACGTTAAATCATGTCTGTCAAGTCATTAAAACAGTAGTAAATATACTTTATCAACTACTTTCTCGGGTTTAAGTTTTAAGTATTTATTCTTTTGAAGTGAAAACGGGAACATGTGCAGTCTGAGATGAAAATCTAAACCCAGAACAGTATGTGCAGTAAGATGAATGAGAGGGGTGTTTCAGTGAGTGCTTCCAAATCCCCTCTGGCTGAAAGCAACCTGTTCTGTTCTCCTTCACGTGTTGATGGAGGGATCCCTTGCACTGGATCCGCATGATACCACACAACTCGCTCCGTCTGCATTGCATTTGATTCAAAAGTTATTACAGTGCTCGTAAGGCAGCGCTTTATTGATA
The DNA here is from genome assembly GCF_988280905.1 of Pimephales promelas. Taxonomy (NCBI): domain Eukaryota; kingdom Metazoa; phylum Chordata; class Actinopteri; order Cypriniformes; family Leuciscidae; genus Pimephales; species Pimephales promelas. Next base: position 36,385,575 of record NC_142775.1, on the reverse strand, counting down.
TTCCTCAGACATTAGGTCAGGGTTTTTAGGTCACTTAAGTTTTAAACTGTTGCCTGAAGCACTCGATGTACAGACTAAAATCAAATCATCTTTGTTGTGAGCTACTTGTTTTTGGCTTTTTACTTATTTAAAAATAAGATTAACGTTTGAAAATTAACTATTAACTACCATAACCATGATTCAGGATACGTAATGTCAAAGTTTAATACTCACATTAGTCAAAGTTTAGTACTTTGGGTTAGATGCTTAAAAACGTAAGCCTAAGCATGAACAATTGTAGAGATATTTGCCTCAATATGCAAGTAACATGATTTAGAAACTTTTCTTACATGCATCCATTTAACCAGAACCAGGTTTACTTTGCAAAGATGATGTCGAAGAAGAATTTTTTAAAATGCACCCTGAATTGTCAAATTACACCTATAGGGGGTTATGGAACATTTTATTTTACATTTTAATATCAACTCTGTTCTTTTAATCCAGTGCAAGCACTGATATTTTCGTGTTATCAGTATTTTCTTGATATAATGCCTTGTTGATGCTAGAGGTCAGAGGAGAATAGGCCAAATGATTCAAGCTGATAGAAGAGCAACTTTGACTGAAATAACCACTCGTTACAACCGAGGTATGCAGCAAAGCATTTGTGAAGCCACAACAACCTTGAGGCAGATGGGCTACAACAGCAGAAGACCCCACCGGGTACCACTCATCTCCACTACAAATAGGAAAAAGAGGCTACAATTTGCAAGAGCTCACCAATATTGGACAGTTGAAGACTGGAAAAATGTTGCCTGGTCTGATGTCTCGATTTCTGTTGAGACATTCAGATGGTGGAGTCAGAATTTGGCGTAAACAGACTGGGAACTTGGATCCATCATGCCTTGTTACATGCCTTGGATACATCATGCCACTGTGCAGGCTGGTGGTGGTGGTGTAATGGTGTGGGGGATGTTTTCTTGGCACACTTTAGGCCCCTTAGTGCCAATTGGGCATCGTTTAAATGCCACAGCCTACCTGAGCATTGTTTCTGACCATGTCCATCCCTTTATGGCCATCATGTACCCATCCTCTGATGGCTAGGATAATGCATCATGTCACAAAGCTCGAATCATTTGACAATGAGTTCACTGAACTAAAATGGCCCCCACAGTCACCAGATCTCAACCCAATAGAGCAATAATGGCTTATTGTTTTTAGAAAAATGATAGCAACTGCAATATGATAAAAACAAGAATTTTCAATAAAAAAATAATATAAAATAGGGGTGTAACAAAATATCGTGTCACAATATATCTCAATACAAAAATGCAACAATATGTATCATGGATAGTTACAATAAAAGTAACTGCAGTGTGAGTTTTCAGAGTTACTATATTATATTATTATAATAAACTACTATATATAATGTGTATGCAATGGGGGAATATTTGTGGGTCCTGATAATGCCAAATATCTTATGTTGTTACCAGTAAAAAGTGTCCTACATAATATATCTAGTCAGTGACAGAGTGCAGACTGATCTCATGAAATTGCGTTTGAATGACACGCCAATTCGTATTTCCATTTCCAATCGCTTTTCAGCGTGTTTATGAACGCCGTCGACTTAACGTTATTACTGTATATATAAATATATGACTTACCTCAACCCTCGTCCCTAAACCTACCCGTCACTGGGGTTAATGGCATTTATGACTGTTCCCTTACCATCCTAGGAAAAAAAAAAGATCGCTCCCCAGATGTAGATGTACATTTTGCTTCGTTTCGCTCGGACATTTAAAGGCGTGTATATACACGCGGAATCACTCGGACGTTAATGGCGTAGACATACATGCGGATAGCTCAAAATGCATATAGATAACACGCCACTTGACTTGAAAGTGGCGTGTATGTTTACGCAAAAGTCATGATGTCATGTTGGAGTGCAAGCAAATTCGTCTAAAATAATTCTGTACTTTCAGCTTTAGAATCATGCATATTTTTATTCTGGTGTCACCATTGTCCTGTGCATTGAGTTACCAACACCAAGTCCAACCCTATTCATTTACACCCACAATGTAACGCCAAATGTAGCATTTTAATCAGCAGTTTATTTTTTGTTAACCTTTTACCAAATGTCTTGGAGTATCACAATAATATCATTGTGAGTTCAGTATCGTAATGTGTATCGAATCTTGACATGAGGGTCTTACACCCCTGATATACAAGTATACCTATATAATGTACAAGTATAAAATAACGCAGCTTTGTGGTCCTGGTCTTTTACCCATGTGCAATTGAGGCTCCAGAGCCCATGCCACAACTCATAAAGCGAATGCTAAATCACTGACTCACCTGCCATAGAAACTGGTACACATCCAGCGCTTTCCTGTTTGGTCTCCAAACCTGTTTTCCTTGGAGTGCCATTAATAGACTCATGGCTTGGCAACGAAGGATCCAGAAGACAGACTCTTTGTGCCAGACACGTTTAGATTTGATGAGGATCGAGCAAAGTGAAGTGTGTTAAAAGTTTCCCTCCAGGTGTTATTTAGCTTGATAAGAGCAGTCCAGCTTCACAACCTGCCAGGAAAAGTGTGGAGGGGGGGAACTCTAACATACAATAAAAAGAAGAACAAATCAGTAATGTGGTAAATGTGCTTCTCATTATGCAACAAGCATGTTTCATAAAAAAAAAGAGAAGGAAAACAGTTTTAACGGGAAATGACACCTGTTTTAAATCTCTGATTAAGGCAGCAGAAAGATCTGGAAATGTAAGAGTAAGATGGAACCGGCCTCAACCCCATCCTAGCCTTGTTTACTTCTGACGAATGCAATTTATCACAGCCACATAGCCAAAAAGGAGCGATATGACTAATGTGACCAGAGTGATAAATTGAGCAAATGAAAGATCAGAATCAACATCAAGTGCTCAAGAGAGCGCTTCTGTGCTCCCAATGCTCCCTCGCTGGTAAACCACAGATGCATGCTTTCAATCGTACTCATCAAAACCAACAGTGATTTAGTTAAAGGAATACTTTGCCCTGAATTCGGACAATTTACTCACCCTCATGCTGTTGCGAACTCATATGCTGTTCTTTACCTATAAAACAACAGTTTATGTACCATTTAGAATTTAACTAAAATGTATTTTAAAGGGTAAGTTCACCCAAAAATGAAAATTAAGTCATTAATTAATCACACACATGCTGTACCAACCCCGTAAGACCTTCGTTCGTCTTCGAAACAAAAATGAAGATGTTTTTTTATTAAATTTGAGCGGTGGATCACTGCTACATAGACTGCCTAAGGGATCGAAACTATTCCTTTTCTTCCATGTAGGCCTGAGACAAGAGTTCAAGAGATTTCCACGACGCATGTGCGAGAATTGTGATCTCCTTCAACTACTTAAATTCAGTTCTCGCGCATGCGTCGTGGAAATCTCTTGAACTCTCGTCTCAGGCCTACAAGGAAGAAAAGGAATAGTCCAATAAAGTTGTTATTTTTGTTTGTTTTTTCACACAAAAAGTATTCTCGTCACTTGATAAACTTAACTTGAGCCACTGTAGTCACATGGAATATTTAAACATTTTCTTCATTGATTTTCTGGGCCGTAAAGTTTCAATCCCTTAGGCAGCCTATGTAGCAGTGATCCACCTCTCAAATTTAAAGGACAACTCCAGCGCAAAATGAACCTTTGGTCTAATTATACATTGCTACTTAGTCAACCGTTATCTGAGATTTGTTTTCATGATTGCCGAATGTAAATAGTGTTATCTCTAAAAACAGTTTAGCCTATAATGCTAATATAATGCTAGTATATAGGGCATAGAGTAATGACAAATGAAAATCGCTTGTTATTACCACTAACAAGGCTCAAAATAGGGGGGGGGGGGGGGGGGGGGGAGTAATTAATGACTTAATTTTAATATTTGGGTGAACTAGCCATTTAATCTAAAATTGAATTCCTGAATTTTAACTGATGAAGCAGACATGATTGAGAATTGCAATTTGAATTTGAATTTTAAGAAAATTGACATCAATTAAAATTAAATGATATTCATATAACTGAAATTTTAACTATACTATATGTTGGTCCGGCAAAGCCTTGTTTGAAAGTTTTTGAAGAAAAAGAAAGTCTTTACATTTTAAGGTTTATAGGCCTTGTGGATAGACATAGACACAGTGGAATGAATGCTCGACAGACAGACAGATAGACAGATAGATAGACAGATAGATAGATAGATAGATAGATAGATAGATAGATAGATAGATAGATAGATAGATAGATAGATAGATAGATAGATAGATAGATAGATAGATAGATAGATAGATAGATAGATAGATAGATAGATAGATAGATAGATAGATAGATAGATAGATCGATCGATCGATCGATAATTTACAAAACCACAAAGGGTTTTGATGTATAAAGTCAGAGGCAGAATATGGAAGCCAAACACATTTATGCATTTATTCTGCGAGGAGCAAAATGACCTACAGTCAGTTTCAGATTGCATTTCAACCATTGCATTGATTATACATTGGCAGTACGCCTCATTGTTTGTGTTTGCAGTACAGTGTGTCAAATATCAGATCAAACTTTGCTGAGGGGTCCAATAACTCTTATCTGCGTCTGTGCACAGCTTACATTATGGAAACAAAAACATTCCCCAACAGGATAAGCCGATTCTGACTCTCAGATGGCCCTCATTCAAGAGAAAAGCGTTTCATCTGTTTCCTTTGAATGGCATCACATTAAACGTTAAAAATGACATAAACTGAAGCACTTTAACTCTTGGCTGGCCCCAAAAGTGTCCCCACCTCTCGTTCTGATAATACAACACCACCCAGAGAAGTATTTTCACACTGCTTGACTTCAGTCCGGACGAGCAACTCCCTTCCTAATGGACTGGGAGTGACGGCACCCTGAGAAGATCAGCACGATGCTGGGGCAGGATGTGGGCAGCTGTCGGACAAAAGAGTGAAGAGCACCGTAACCATGAAACCATAGCGTTCTCACCACTTGGGACTGGTCGGGAGTAGGATATCCCGTTGAGAGTTCTGGATGTCACTGAGACCACCTTATGTTCAGTAGGAGGGCATGTCAGTCTGACGCCCTTCTAATAAAATAGCACTGGTACTTTTTTTGGAAGTTTTTTTTTTTTTTTTTCACTTTGGAGCACTTTGTACACCTCAAACAGCAGACCTAAATATGCCTGAAATATATATGAAAGTCAAGCTATTTTTGAGTTTAAACAACATTATCCATATGCTTTCCCCACGACTTGCATGTTTATTTAAATTCCATATACTATATATTTTTATATATCGTAATTATAATTATTTAAAGAGGTGATTTGAGGTGAAAGATGACCTAGTAATGTTTCCATGAGATTCATCCTTCACCCTCATACAGTACACTGTGAAAACCTATTGTTGGTTTAACTTAAAAAAAGTAACCTGATTGCAATTTTAAGTTCATAATACAATGATGGAGATTGGTTTAATCAACATACACTCTAACTATTATGTTATCTGAAAGTTGATTTGCCAAATGAAAAAAATGCCAACAAATCATGAAAATATTTTTTTATAGTGTAGCCATTCTTTTTTGCTTCGGAAATGAAATGTAAAACAATGAAACGTAAGTGAAAATGTCTGTCAAGGGCACACGCTTTCAAAAAGAAGTTCGAAAAACTCTGCCAACGCTGTTACAATATAATATCTGAAGAGTTATCAAACGACCTTAACAGGAATGTAAAAGCGAGAAGGTTAATGGAACGCCAGCGTCTTTTTTTAGAAAGCCAGCTTAAGGCTGATAAGCCAGTATACGGGTAGGATGAAAGAACGAGGTGAAGACATGGTGTCATTAGCAAACAGCGCATCTTTTTCCCTTATTGTATTGATTTAATCTTTACATATACACAGCTGTTGTCAAGGTATTTGGGTGACACAAAACTTGAGAGCTGATGTATGACAAGCATGGGCCCACCCTGTAAGAAGCACACGGTGTGGGGTAAATGGATTATCGTTGCTGGTTCTCAGATTTCAGACATTGCTAGCAGACAGAGGCAGCACTGAATAAATAGGCAATTTTCAGAGAGCTAGCAATAGCAAGTTAGCTTTGAAAGCATACGATCCAACCCTCCCCCTGCAGAACATCTCCAAAGCCACGCCTCCTACAAAACACATGAACGATAGACAGTGTTAAACTACCTCATGTCTCAAAGACAGCAAACACAAGGGGAAACTAACGAGGAGAACAGGGGACACATACTAGGTAATAATGACATGATGAGGATAACAAGGGGGCGGGGTATTAAACGAGACAACACAAGCACATGGCCCAAACAACAGGCCATGCGCTTGTACACGAAACATGGTTCTGCCATGATCCTGCCACAAAACTAGAAAAAGCAATGACATGATGGCAGAATCATGACACATTTGGGCTTTTTTTTTCTTATGCGCTGTTAGCTACTTACATCTTATCTCGTACTTGACCGTAAACTGAAGCGTCGAGTCACGCTGATACAATTGACCCTTCGCTAAGCCACGCCTGAAAACCGCCACTGGCCAATCATGTCTTAGCAACCGTAACTATGCGCGGGAGGTCTGTCAAGCTTTCGAACGAGGGAAACATGCTGAGGCATTGTGCGTATGGATTGTGCAAATCTGATACCGGTATAATAAAAGTTTGGACGGGGGAGAGGAATTGTTTTCCTTCCAGAAAATCTAAAAGCCAAGGGGAAAAATGATTGGCGTGATCTAGCATCTATGTGCGAGACCCATTCACAACTAACTACTGGTAAATGTCGACATGCTTAACAAAAACACCTAGCATTATTGCTTGGAAATATTGACAGTTCTTTGGTCATAATGATAACGTAAAATAAGACGATTAAAGAGACGAGACAAAGGCTCACTGACACTTTAAAATATATTTCAGCATTTTGTTAATCGACGTCCTACTAACGTTACCCCTTAACTTAACCCAATCCGACCGCGGCTCTCCTGGTATTAGTGTTATTCCACAAGATTTATTGATAAGCTGTTTGATTTATAATTATTACGATTATTTTCACATACCCTGCTGTGTATGAACATAGCTGTTACTCAATTTGTGTTTCCCCATTTGAACGGTCAGCGTATGAGGCACTGCTGCTTGCGCTGGGACTATAACGTTAGGCTTTAACTTCAATTTTTAAGAAATTATTCTCTAATCGGTTGCATATAATGTCGTGAATATATCCCTCGAATGCATACTGTAGTCCCTTTTGTCTTGCTCTCTCAGATATTTCACTTGTTCGCCGAAAATTACTAATTATCTCATTGAAATGTCTGATACCGGGTGCATCCACACTATAATAGATGGGCCAGCCGCGAAAGCTTGACAGGCGTAGCAACAGTAACTAGGGAGGGCGGGGCTTAGCGAAGGGTCAATTCTGTGAACATAAAGTCTGCCTACTTTGATTTGATTGGTAATTTTTAAATATTCTGACATTGACGAGCTATGACCCTTCCCAGTTTAATCTAACATAGTAGGGAGACCAGGGATGGTTGTAACATTTTTGACATTTCTATCTATATCTTGGAATACATTTAAGCCAGTGTGTTCAAAATATGTATCAAACTAGTTACAAGTGTCTGCTATTAAATGACTTTCTATTAGGGTCATAGCACTTGCATATTGTTGTCCTATTGTTAGTTTAACTGCTTCTATTGTTTTCAATTGTAAGTCACTTTGGATAAAAGCGTCTGCTAAATGATTAATGTAAATGTAATCATATAAGTTTAAAAAAAAAAATAAAACAATAGTCACCAGGGAAATTGCGCCAGCGTTCGCCCCAACGGGTAAGGAGTGTAGTTAATGCAAGTTATCACTTGCACTCTCTTACTTATTCAGCTCACTTCCAACCACTTGACTCCATTCTAATACATCTTTTCATCTAATCAATTCCTGATGGATAACTGAAAGTCCAGCCTACATTCTTTTCACATTAAAATCCAGTTTCATACTCGAACATATGTCAGATTATGGAAGTGGCATCATTTAATCAACTTAAAGACAGATTTAAATGTTGTCAAACATTGGCAAATCATGAAAGATGCCATGTTTATAGACAAACCCTTTGGCGAATTTAGCAAATTGACTTGTTGCTTCAATTACCGTATGATATGAGGCCCAGTTCATTTGAAAGTCACAGTGGTTTGCCATAATTTCCAGACTCGTATCTTGGAGGAGGGCAAGGTATTTTCTTTAGGACTATCAGTCTTTTGAAGCTGTGGAGACGAGAGTTTGCATAGTTAAAGAAAGCCAAACACCAAAACAAACCCCGTCTCAACTATCCAGCCCGGACAAATTGTACACAAAGAGAGCGAGATGAGGCAGGCGCTGAATGTCACGTTCAGCACTTGAAACGCATACTGTTTATTTAACATTTGCACTAGAGTCTTTTGTATGCCGCTTCACGGTGTTTGTTAACCCAAGAGCTTGGCTGTGGCTGTGTAACAGCTGAGAACAGCCAACATTTCCTGGAAAGGGGATGAAGTGACATGATGTCGAACCTCTTGTAATCTCACATTTGTTATGATGGCTTTGGATGAAACCATCTTGATCTGACAGGAAGTCTATACTTTCAGTCGGTAAATGGAGCTGTTAAAATCCCCCCTCCGTTCCATCCAAAAAACTATCACCATCTCATGAGTAAATATAACAAAGAATAAGTTCCATAATCACTCTGACAACATGGAAAATAAACTGGGGTTCTTCAATGGGAGATTTGAGGGCTTTTTAAGATGGAATGCCAATTCTGTGTGTTATTTTGTCTGTTCTGTTATGCCTTCCTGCATTTTCATGTAAAAAACAAACAAACAAAAAACAGGCTAAAGACAGTCAAATATCTCAGTACACCATATCAATCACCACAACTTCCCATAAACTGCTTATCAACGCCCTAGCAACTACACAGAACACCTTAATAAAAACATAGCGACACCCTTGAAACCTTCTAGCAACTTAAACAACATGACATCATGACTTTTGCGTAAACATACACGCCACTTTCAAGTCAAGTGGCGTGTTATCTACAGTATACGCATTTTGAGCTATCCGTGTGTATGTGTGTATGTCTATGCCGTTAAATGTCCGAGTGATTCCGCATGTATGTGCACGCCGTTAAATGTCTGAGCGAAACGAAGCAAAATGTAGATCTACATCTGGGGAGTGATATTTTTTTCCTAGGATGGTAGGGGAAGACTCATAAATGGTATTAACCCCATTGAAGGGTAGGTTTAGGGACGGGGTTGGGGTAGGTCATGTATTTATACATTAATGTAACGTTAAGTCAACGGCGTTCATAAACACGATGGAAAGTGATTATGCATGTTGATAGCACGCCAAAAATGGAAATACGAATTGGTGTGTTATACATACACCATTTCACGAGATCAGTCCGACCTCAAAGCAAACCTACATTCAAGATGTATGACAAACTCTGTGTCTCTAGTTTATTTTAATTATCCACCCTTACAATCTAATTCTACATTCTTAAAAAGCTTTCAATTTGATTCTGATTTCCACACAATCCTGGTTTATGGTTTTAGAATTCCCTAGGATTCCTTGGGAATCAAAACTTTGACCCTGGCGTTGCTAGAAACAAAATTTGCAGTCAAATATAAATTTGTTAACTACACATATTGAAAATTTGAAAATCAAAATGGCACCCAAAGAGGCAACACTAATTGAAATAAAATGTGAATTTTCTAGAGTCATGTCAGTCTAAGAACCACTAAGACTCTTTAAGAACATGCACATCATCCTTACCCAGCATTCTGCTCCGAGGCTGTGCAAGAAGCCATCCAAATGTCAGCCCCCGGCCTGGGATTCCACCCTGACCATGCCTTTCCATTCCAGGCAAGTTTAGCATTTGGAAAAGGAAGACTCTCTATTTTCTCTCCTCCTGCCAGATGTGCTGTCATTGCTGTCCAAATGTTGCTTGTCTCAAGGCCCTGCTTATTATAAAACGTTGTGTAAATCAGAGTGGTACAGATGGAGGGGAATGGGGGAAAAAAACTAATTCATGTCCAGTTGTGCTTCTGCTCAAATCTTGATAAGCTCCGCCGGTTTAAGGGGTCTTTCATTTTGGGCCTGTTCCGGGGAAGTAGGTTTGCTGCTCACAGCTGACATCTATATAGCAAAAAACAAGCAGCTTCCTTCTGGCCGTCCCACACGTCTGGACGATATATATATGCATGGCAGGGCTAGATAGGATTGCTCCATTATTTCTGCGCCCATCATTCACCAGTCTCCTTTTAATGCTCTACTGAGGCCCATTCTTTTGCTATGGGGGCCTCGCCAGCTATATGGAGGAAGGGCAAGAAAACCAGTGCATCTGTTGGAGGTTTAGGACTCTGAGCAGGCGGTATTGTTTGGGATGAACGCTCTCTTGATTTATGCTTGTTCTTCTCTTGGGTGTATCCAGGCCGTCTGATCCCTAGAATACTTCGGTTTCTTCTTAGAGTCGCTGGACTCTCCATGGCTCTGACTAATCTAATTTCTGATGCCATGACTCTGACTCATCGTTGAAGGCCCAAGAACTGAATCGGACACTTCTTTTCAATGGGCCAAACCTTCCCAGATGGGATCCTTTGGCTGGGGTCACAGGTCTGTAGGTAGAAATGGCCAAACAATTTAAAGATCACAGGCAACAAATCATTTCATGAATATAATATCAAAACTAATTTTTCTTGAGGGAATTCAGCTAAGCAGGTGCATTTTCTCTCACACATGGGAGTAACGGAAATTCATGTTAAATGCTTTTTTATTTACAGCATCCTGAAATGTTTAGGAAATGGCAACAAGCCATGTTTTTATCACATGCTACACTTTGACAAGAGAAAGATTAATGTACATTTGGAGAGGATGGCCAAGAAATGTACAATCATGCATTTTCATTAGTAAAACTTGGACATGCCAAAACTTCGGCTGGAGCTGATACAAGCCCGTAACCTACAGTGATCAGGACGCAGCACATCCAGAATGTAATAAAGGCCCCTGTTTTCATTTTCAGGTCATCGTCCCACAACCACATAGTGGTATAATTTCATGGTCGATAGCACTGACTGCTGTAAGACACGGTGGAAAGCCATCCAAACCAAACTTGAAAGAAAACACCATTCCCAAAGTGATCTAAAGGAGTAATATGTCCTCTTAAAATAAACGTTTGGGGAAGTAACCTTTTCGTATCCCCCTTTTGTTCTGCCAAACATTATTGGCTCTGTTGCATCTTATTCTCTCGTTCACTCACTCTCATCGGTTTGACCCTCACTAGTGGGCTCCCACTGGGATACACCGTGGTGACGTCACTGTGTGAAGAGAACGCGCTGCATGCAATAGGAAGTCACTCCCAAGCTTCCAGGCCACAGTCGGGCCAGCACGTGATGTCAGCCTCTGACATATCGGAGCATTTCAAAGCACTGACTTGTCTTTGGGAAAAGAACAGAGGTGTGGGTAGGGCTTGCTTTGTTAACCTTCTCCTGAACTCAATTCCAGTTACTCAACGCTCAGTCCTATCAAACCAGTGGGTAGCTCACCAATGCCATATCATAGTTTCAGTTTTTAAAAGGCCTTGTCGAAAAGGTCTGGGATGGTTCAGCCCTGAAATATATAGAAAATTATACATGGTTTAACATATCTATAAAAGACAATTTCACAGTCTAAATTTTGTATTAAGGAATATTTTACCCAAACAAATTGTCATCATTTACTCACCATTTTTTTGTTAATCCTTACAAGACATGTTCAACAGAATCAAGCTGCTCTGACAAAAGTGGATAGTGATTTAAGGCCCGTTCTCACCAAAAAAAATAACTAATGATTATCAAGTTTGAATAATTTAATCATTCAAATTCAGTTAAAAGAATATGGAGGTCCACACCAAGCAATAACGATAATGACATAGAATCATTGGAATCACTTTCAGAATGATTTTTGATCAAATGATTTTCCAGCTGATAAATGATTAAACATTGACTGCCTGTTAGAATCCACATGACTTTAAAGCATTTAAAGCGGCATACGACAAAACTGTAGCACACACTTATAATAAACAGAACATTATAATATGTTGGTTCAGACGCTAATATAGTTATCATTATTAGTGTTAAAAATGAGTGTTTCCATCCATTTCTCTTCGTAATATTACTTGGATAAATGGATAGAAAAAAACTTATATTCCAATGATCCAATGATTCCATGATTCCAATGAATGCATTTAAATAATCATTTCCATGCTTTAAATCCCGATTGATTGGATTAGTTGAATCTAATTAAGAGAAAAAAGGACCATCTAACACCTACTGAACTTTACCATAGGCCATTGAATTTAAAGCATGAGCTAACTGAAAATACACACACACACACTGAACCAATTGAGTTTCAGTTCAAAAGACTTCTCTTTTCACACCAACAGGGTCAAAATGTACAGCATTAGACTTCACATTTATCTTATATGACCCTGGTAAAAAGACCAAAATGCTGATGTTTCCATCAGATTTCTTAAATGGATAGCTCCTCTAAAGTCAAAATTTGGTCATCATTTACTCACCTTCATGTCATTCCCAATCTTCCTTCTTTCTTTCTGTGTTAATGCTAATGGAGTTTCAAGAGGAACAGTGCTGTTAAACTCAAAATCGACAAAAAAGCACCATAAAAGTGGTCCATTTGATTGTTCGCTGTTCTTCTGAAACAGTGAATGTGAAGAACAGACACAAATATTGATATCCTTGGTAGCTTTCAAATTAGACGTGTCGCATCAGGTTCGACAGCAACATGATTTGTCCACTGGTGGACATATTTGATTTGAGAGCCGCAGTGAAATGAGTTATACTACTCAATCAAGTACTTCCTTTCATTTTTAAAAATTAATTTTGCACCAGCACTAGTCAGCCCAAACTAGTCTGGGCTAGCATGCAGATTCAAGATGATCTATGCTGGCCCTTTTCAGTAGGAACAGGTCTTCTTTTGTTTAAAACACGTTTTCAACAAAATTATATACCAAGAGATTACCTTTGATTTATGTTGCTAGACCAATTTCAGTAGGTTTAGTTGTTTGTTCCAAAAAATTCTAAGCTCACCATCTGACTGATTTGAACATAATGGAAGGAAGGATTAAAAATCAAAATTGGAACAAATTCTTGGCTTCACTTTGCTTTCACAATGCATCATAGTAATCAAGACTGACTCTTGACTTACATGGATTAAGTTTTGGGGATTCAGTGCATTCTGAAACACTGTCTGAAAATGGGTGTTAACTACACAAATACAACCTCAATAGTTTAAAGCCAGAACACATGGTTCCTTTATTTCTTCTCTTTTTTTCCCCCTTGACTTTCTCAGCTTTCTCCATTTCTCTGTTCAGTTAAGTGGCTTCCTAACCAGATGTCCATTCAGTGTTTCAGGCCAAATCGTATGTGTCAGGCGAACAACAGAATGTGTGTGCTCCAAATGTCCTCGAAGGATAACCATTGTGCTGCTGGAATGCATAATCCAAACACACACCCCTGTGACACTGAGTTCAGCTCCCTGTCTTCATATTAGACGGATCCTGTCTGTGACCCTGGCGAAATCCATTTGACATCAGTGGGAATGTCTCCATGACTTTTTCTTACTCCTGTCCCCACACTATACAGACATTGAAGAGGCCTAAAACACTTAAAACTCTAAAATTAGAACATCTCAATTGTCATTATCTGAAAGGAAGAGTCAAGTCTTGCTTTCTGCATGCTTGGAGGTGTGAGCCAGTATTGCAATTTGTTTTTCCCCAGCGACTTTGTGAAAAGAAATGTTCACTCAAAAATGAAAACTGTCATTATTTTCTCATATTTATGTTGTTCCCAACTTATAAGACTTTCTCCTCTACAACACAGATACAATTGAATACACTAGTTGGTTTTAGGTTTTGCTGATAATTTACTCACCCCCATGTCATCCAAGATGTCCATGTCATTCTTTCTTCGGTCAGTGTGAACAAACTTTTTTCCGAGTCAATTCGTTCGTTTGGTTCGTGGATGATTCAACCGATTCACTGAAATTATACAAAAGAATGGATGATACACCCTTCAAGGCAATAAATAAATAACAAGACATAAAACAATGTCAGATTTTGTCAGATTTTTTATTCATTATGCCATTATAAAAATAGTGGGTCCGTGGGATCTCAATAGCTCAGCTCTGGAAGGGTCTAGAGCCTCCATTTTTGCACTCGGGTCTAAGTCTCATGGCCCTCTATCAGAATCCAGAGTTTCAAGAAGATCAGAGAAACTTTTTTTTTTGCACCGAAAAAGTCGACAGAGGTACCCGTCGGTTTTTTCGTGTCGAAATTTTGCTCTGGAAGGGTCTAGAGCTTCCATTTTTGCACTCAGGTCTAAGTCCCATGGCCCTCTATCAGAATTCAGAATTTCAAGAAGATCAGAGAAACTCAAAATTTCGACCCCCCCCCCCCCCCCCCAAAAAAAAAAAAAAAAAAAAAACGACAGTGTTACCCGTCGTTTTTTTTTTTTGTGCGAAAAAATACGTTTCTCCAATCTTCTTGAAACTCTGGATTCTGATAGAGGGCCATGGGACTTAGACCTGAGTGCAAAAATGGAGGCTCTAGACCCTTCCAGAGCTGAGATATTGAGATATTTATAATGGCATAATTGTTATGTGGGATCTGAATATCTCAGCTCTGGAAGGGTCTAGCGCCTCCATTTTTGCACTCAGGTCAAAGTCTCATGGCCCTCTATCAGAATCCAGAGTTTCAAGAAGATCAGAGCAACTCAAAATTTCGACCCGAAAAAAAAAAACGACAGTGTTACCCCTTTCGTTTTTTGTTTTTTTGTGCGCGAAAAAATAAGTTTCTCCAATCTTCTTGAAGCTCTGTATTCTGATAGAGGGCCATGGGACTTAGACCTGAGTGCAAAAATGGAGGCTCTAGACCCTTCCAGAGCTGAGATAATGAGATATTTATAGTGGCATAAATGCTACTTGAGGTCTCAATATCTCAGCTCTGGAAGGGTCTAGAGCCTCCATTTTTGCACTCAGGTCAAAGTCCCATGGCCCTCTATTAGAATTCAGAGTTTCAAGAAGATCAGAGCAACTCAAAATTTCGACCCGAAAAAAAAAACCCGACAGTGTTTTACCCCTTTCGTGTTTTTTTTTTGTGTGCGAAAAAATTCGTTTCTCCAATCTTCTTGAAACTCTGGATTCTGATAGAGGGCCATGGGACTTAGACCTGAGTGCAAAAATGGAGGCTCTAGACCCTTCCAGAGCTGAGATAATGAGATATTTATAGTGGCATAAATGCTACTTGAGGTCTCAATATCTCAGCTCTGGAAGGGTCTAGAGCCTCCATTTTTGCACTCAGGTCAAAGGCTCATGGCCCTCTATCAGAATCCAGAGTTTCAAGAAGATCAGAGCAACTCAAAATTTCGACCCGAAAAAAAAAAAAAAAAAACTACAGTGTTACCCCTTTCGTTTTTTTTTTGTGCGCAAAAAAATAAGTTTCTCCAATCTTCTTGAAACTCTGGATTCTGATAGAGGGCCATGGGACTTAGACCTGAGTGCAAAAATGGAGGCTCTAGAGTAGACCCTTCCAGAGCTGAGATATTGAGATATTTATAATGGCATAATTGCTACGTGGGATCTCAATATCTCAGCTCTGGAAGGGTCTAGAGCCTCCATTTTTGCACTCAGGTCAAAGTCCCATGGCCCTCTATCAGAAGTCAGAGTTTCAAGAAGATCAGAGCAACTCAAAATTTCGACCCGAAAAAAAAAAACGACAGTGTTACCCCTTTCGTTGTTTTTTTGTTTTTTTTGTGCGCGAAAAAATAAGTTTATCCAATCTTCTTGAAACTCTGGATTCTGATAGAGGGCCATGGGACTTAGACCTGAGTGCAAAAATGGAGGCTCTAGACCCTCCCAGAGCTGATATATTGACATATTTATAGTGGCATCTAGACCCTTCCAGTGCTGAGATATTGAGATATTTATAGTGGCATAAATGCTACTTGAGGTCTCAATATCTCAGCTCTGGAAGGGTCTAGAGCCTCCGTTTTTGCACTCAGGTCAAAGGCTCATGGCCCTCTATCAGAATCCAGAGTTTCAAGAAGATCAGAGCAACTCAAAATTTCGACCTGAAAAAAAAAAAAACGACAGTGTTACCCCTTTCGTTTTTTTTTTTTGTGCGCAAAAAAATAAGTTTCTCCAATCTTCTTGAAACTCTGGATTCTGATAGAGGGCCATGGGACTTAGACCTGAGTGCAAAAATGGAGGCTCTAGACCCTTCCAGAGCTGAGATATTGAGATATTTATAATGGCATAATTGCTACGTGGGATCTCAATATCTCAGCTCTGGAAGGGTCTAGAGCCTCCATTTTTGCACTCAGGTCAAAGTCCCATGGCCCTCTATCAGAATCCAGAGATTCAAGAAGATCAGAGCAACTCAAAATTTCCACCCAAAAAAAAAAAAACGACAGTGTTACCCCTTTCGTTTTTTTTTTTGTGCGCAAAAAAATAAGTTTCTCCAATCTTCTTGAAGCTCTGTATTCTAATAAAGGGCCATGGGACTTTGACCTGAGTGCAAAAATGGAGGCTCTAGACCCTTCCAGAGCTGATGTATTGAGATATTTATAATGGCAAAAATGCTACGTGGGATCTCAATATCTCAGCTCTGGAAGGGTCTAGAGCCTCCATTTTTGCACTCAGGTCAAAGTCCCATGGCCCTCTATCAGAAGTCAGAGTTTCAAGAAGATCAGAGCAACTCAAAATTTCGACCCGAAAAAAAAAACGACAGTGTTACCCCTTTCGTTGTTTTTTTTGTGCGCGAAAAAATAAGTTTCTCCAATCTTCTTGAAACTCTGGATTCTGATAGAGGGCCATGGGACTTAGACCTGTGTGCAAAAATGGAGGCTCTAGACCCTTCTAGAGCTGATATATTGAGATATTTATAGTGGCATCTAGACCCTTCCAGAGCTGAGATATTGAGATATTTATAGTGGCATAAATGCTACTTGAGGTCTCAATATCTCAGCTCTGGAAGGGTCTAGAGCCTCCATTTTTGCACATTTAGGTCAAAGTCCCATGGCCCTCTATCAGAATACAGAGTTTCAAGAAGATCAGAGCAACTCAAAATTTCGACCAGAAAAAAAAAACGACAGTGTTACCCCTTTCGTTTTTTTTTTTTTTTTTTTTTTTTGTGCGCGAAAAAATAAGTTTCTCCAATCTTCTTGAAACTCTGGATTCTGATAGAGGGCCATGGGACTTAGACCTGAGTGCAAAAATGGAGGCTCTTGACCCTTCCAGAGCTGAGATATTTATAGTGACATAAATGTTACTTGAGGTCTCAATATCTCAGCTCTGGAAGGGTCTAGAGCCTCCATTTTTGCACTTAGGTCAAAGTATCATGGCCCTCTATCAGAATACAGAGTTTCAAGAAGATCAGAGCAACTCAAAATTTCGACCCGAAAAAAAAAAACGACAGTGTTACCCCTTTCGTTTTGTTTTTTTTGTGCGTGAAAAAATAAGTTTCTCCAATCTTCTTGAAACTCTGTATTCTGATAGAGGGCCATGGGACTTAGACCTGAGTGCCAAAATGGAGGCTCTAGACCCTTCCAGAGCTGAGATATTTATAGTGGCATAAATGCTACGTGAGGTCTCAATATCTCAGCTCTGGAAGGGTCTAGAGCCTCCATTTTTGGACTCAGGTCAAAGTCTCATGGCCCTCTATCAAAATCCAGAGTTTCAAGAAGATCAGAGCAACTCAAAATTTCGACCCGAAAAAAAAAATGACAGTGTTACCCCTTTCGTTTTTTTTTTTTTTTTTGTGCGAAAAAAAAAAAGTTTCTCCCATGTTCTTGAAACTCTGTATTCTGATAGAGGGCCATGGGACTTAGACCTGAGTGCAAAATGGAGGCTCTAGACCAGTGGTTCTCAAATTGGGGTCCGCGGACCCCTGGTGGTCCGTGAGCTAAAGCCAGGGGGTCCGCGAAATAATTTATAACAACCTAACGTTTTTCCCATGCTATAAGTCATGTTTTATTTATCATCTGAAAACATGCTATTTATTCCTAAGTAACTTATATAATGCATTTAACATCAAAGTAGACACTTAAAGTTTTCTATAGATAGATAATCTATGTCTGTGCGTCATGTAGACTATTCGCTGCTGTTGATTTTGCAGGACGTGCGCCAGAAAGGAGACAGATCGACGGCATGAATCCGCATCCGGTTGTTTTCTGTATTTTTAAAAGGCATGACATTTTGTAGTCATTTATAATGTAGCCTATACACAATTAAAAAATGGACACTTTACCGTTTCGGATGATGCACTCTTGTCTTATCTATGACCATAAATAAGAGTATTCCTGTTTCCACTGCTGAGGAAAAATTCCCACGTAATTGCGCGCCGGCGTCTCGCGTGCGCGCACAATAGTTGGTTCTAGCACTGCAAGATTTGACATTAGAAGTCTGATCATTATCAAAATAAAAGTGCATAGGGACAGGGCCGTACCCATTGAGGTTGCAAGGATGCACATCGCGATGATACTGACCTTCTCGTCTGAGCTGCTTCAGCAGACTAACAACGACAGCTCAATGTCAAAATGTTTGAGTCGGAGTGAACTCAAAGTTCTCTGCACGACTCGAATCCCCGCACGACGTTTCTGTCAACGGTCATAAAGTGCGAGATAAGATGTAGGTCTAAATTAACATTAAACAGCTGTTTTAGGTAAAAGTTTTAAAAAACGACTGAAACAGTCAGTTTGCAAAATATTAACCGAGCTCAACTTTAACAAAGGAAAAAGCAGGTCAAGAGAAACATACTGTGCCCATGAGATTAACATTATGGATTCATATATTTAACATATACTGTATGTTTTTTTTTTTTTATTTTTATTTTTTTTAGCTAATTACAGTAGCTCAAATTAACAATGCACACACCTATTAAACATAATGCCATTATCATTGTATTTATAGGCTTATGGGCTTTATTTGTGTGAAGAATAGGCCTAATCATTGAAACATTTCTCTTTAAGGCCATTCCTGTTTGGAATATGTGATAGTGTTTCGTGACATCTTGACAAAAAAAAAAAATATGCCACTGCCCACTGACATGCTTCTAAATCTATAGTTATCCAGTTGTGGGGCCTTAAAACACCTTAAAATGCACATGTGTAGATCAAGAACATCAAAAATTCCTAGCTGAGGGATCCTAAATGATTCCTAGCAAGATCACTTTTGGGACCTCAGTAGGCTATTTAGAAATTCCTGCCCTGGGTGGAGACCATTCATTTTGGGCAAAAATATTTCATTAGCCGCTCACACATTAACTTTGTGCTCAATAACGGTTATAAATATGAGGGGGGTCCTTGGAAATTTTTTTCTCCTGAAAGGGGTCCCTGACTCCAAAATGTTTGAGAACCCCTGCTCTAGACCCTTCCAGAGCTGAGATATTGAGATATTTATAATGGCATAAATGCTACGTGGGATCTCAATATATCAGCTCTGGAAGGGTCTAGAGCCTCCATTTTGCACTCAGGTCAAAGTCCAATTGCCCTCTATCAGAAGTCAGAGTTTCAAGAAGATCAGAGCAACTCAAAAATTCAACCCGAAAAAAAACAAAAAACGACAGTGTTACCCCTTTCGTTTTTTTTTTTTTTTTTGTGCAGCATTTATGCCACTATAAATATCCAGGGATGTGTTTTTTCCGGATTAATCCCGACCTGAAAATGTGACCTACGTGAATCATGCAGATCTGTAAAAAAAAAAAAAAAAGAAAAAAAAAAGAGGGGGACGGGTGTCGGCAGCCGGAGTGAAAAGGAGAGAATATGAGGACATAACCCATAACTGGCTGACGTGTGTACAGAAAGTTCCTTTCAAAGTATCAACAAGGACGTATTTGCGTTCAGCCAGAGAATGTCTAATTGGTTCAGCTTGTTCACCTGCTCAATTTCGTATCTCAGTCGCTCTCGCGCTGGTATCGTTGTCAGTTGACAACATCACAGTTAGGTCACCAGGGCTGGGCGATATATCGATATATTTCAAATTTGCGCTATGATCCTTGCTCCAAGCAAGCTGCTGCCTGCTTTTGTAGAAATATGTAGCAGCTATATTGTGCATTCAGTCAGTTGCAGTCCTGACACCTCAACAGCATTAGTGTACAACGCGACAAATACTCGCAATATTAACGGAGAGGAACTGCTACATCAGTTCAGCGAGTTCACAAAAGTTAATTTGCATGTGCTTTAAAGCCTTGCCGGTTAAACATGTCATTCACTGCTGATGCGCTGTTCTGAGCACGAACACCCGACGTGCACATGCACTAAAAGCTTGTCTAACAGCGCCTGGTTGCTGGACTAAGTTATCTTTCGTGTATTATTTAGCTAATACTCTCAAATACACACAAGGCTCACATAAGAACATTTGGTTATGTCTAAACTCAGTGGCGCAAAAAGTGGGTATGCGCTATAGGGGCGCAGCACAACGGGGGTGCGAAAGCGATGGTAAAAAAAAAAAAATTATATATATTGGCTATATTGTATTTCTATATGTAGCTGCCGTTGTGCGTTTCTAAATCATTTCTGCATTCCTTCAATGTTATATAAAATTTTAGAGGACTAACAGCTAGGCTAGAGTAGGCGCCCTCATGGAGAAGGGGGGCGGGTAATATCGCGAGCGGGCGGGGGCGCCGTGAGCGCTGAGCGAGCAGGTACAAGTAGTGAGTTGTCGTCGAAAAAGATGGATAAAACAAAATGCTGTGGGGCTAAAAATAGAAAAAGAAAGAGAGAAAAGGAGATGGCATGTCAATTGATGCGACAGCAGCTAAATAACTGCATGCATTGCTGAAAGCCAACAGGTAGGATTTAAAATGTGACATCCAGGCATGTAGGCTATCTATATCTCTGTGGCCATCGGGACTACCGGGAGATTCCCGCTGGGCCGACGTGCTTTTCAGCCAATTTCATCCTTTTTTAATTTATTTGTCTTAACGGCCCACAAAACTCATACATCGGCGGCCCATTTGTTTGTTTTTTGCTTAATTGGCGGCGCTGTGCTGGTGTAATGCATTGGTCAAAAAAAGTCAGCTTTAGTTTTTTTTTTTCTGACACACTGGCCCATGAAACATGTCATTATGCGCTTATATCTTTCAAGTATAGAAATGAGTGCAAAACTAATTATGAAAGTTTCCTTTATTTTTCTGTGTATTTGTTTTACAATAGCCTTTATGGCTATTACTATCATGGGATTAATATTATAACTATTATTATGTGGTAGTGTAATGTAGACAGACACTCAGTAAAAGAGGTTCAAATTTTTCTTTGTTTAAATTGCACCCTGAATATGGGTTGGAGCTTTTAATTTTGAACTCTCAAAGTGCACCAGACTGCTGAATTTAACATTACAGAACACAAAATTTTCTTACGGGGGAGCATGCCCCCGAACCCCCCTAGAGAAACAGAGGTCCATCTACCACAGTTTTACCAAAAATCCTGTGAGAAACACTGGTATTGCTGTTCCAATGGAACTTATAGTTTTCTTAGGGGGGTTCATCAAGGTGGAGTAGGTATAGTTTAATTGTGTTAATAAACGACAATTTTGCACTTATTTTTTTCTGTTAGCTCTTTTTTTCTTACTACTCACTTATTACACACACTTACATTACATTTATTTTTCCTTTTTTTTTTGGGGGGGGGGGGGGGGCGCTAAAATTGTTGCTGCATACCCCTCTGAAACTGGGTAGTTGCGCCCCTGTCTAAACTAAAAGCAAACCGAGAAAATTGAGAGAAATCTGCTTGTCAAATGCTCCGTGTATATTAGACGTGTCGCGTACTGGTCTTAAAGTGACAGTAGTCCTAATAATAAAAATGCAGCCGCTTGTTCTTAAATGGATAGTTGACCCCAAAATAAAAATTCTGTCATTATTTATTCACTGTAATGTTGTTCCAAACCTGTATTAATTTATTTCTTGTGCTGAACAAAAAAGAAGATATTTTGAAGAATGTGGGTGACCAGACAGTTGCTGGTCCCCATTGACTTCCATAGGGAAAAATTTACTATAGAAATCACTGGGGTATACATCAACTGTTTGGTTACCCACATTCTTCCAAATAACTTAAACAGAAGAAAGAAACTTATTCAGGTTTAAAACAACTTGAATGATGACAATTACAATTTTTGGGAGAACTATCTATTTAATGTTAATTAAACAACAAAACACAAAGGAAATCACTCACTGCTCTTGACTGAGAACTTTAATAGTAGCTTTAATAATAATCAATGTATAATTTATATAGTGAAGACTATATTTGACTTTGATTGAACATTTACTCTCGCTTTGCGGAAAAGATATTGGGATATCGATCGGGTGGGGGTGGTCGGGCTCCGTATATTTTCCTGCTTTTTTGTCCTTAGCCAATCACATGCCTGAAATATCTCAATATCTCAGCTCTGGAAGGGTCTAGAGCCTCCATTTTTGCACTCAGGTCTAAGTCCCATGGCCCTCTATCAGAATCCAGAGTTTCAAGAAGATTGGAGAAACTTATTTTTTCGCGCACAAAAAAAACAAAAAAAAAACGAAAGGGGTAGTAACACTGTCGTTTTTTTTTTTTTTTTTTTTTTCGGGTTGAAATTTTGACTTGCTCTGATCTTCTTGAAACTGTGGATTCTGATAGAGGGCCATGGGACTTTGACCTGAGTGCAAAAGTGGAGGCTCTAGACCCTTCCAGAGCTGAGATATTGAGACCTCACGTAGCATTTATGTCACTATAAATATCTCAATATCTCAGCACTGGAAGGGTCTAGATGCCACTATAAATATCTCAATAGATCAGCTCTGGAAGGGTCTAGAGCCTCCATTTTTGCACTCAGGTCTAAGTCCCATGGCCCTCTATCAGAATCCAGAGTTTCAAGAAGATTGGAGAAACTTATTTTTTCACGCACAAAAAAAATACGAAAGGGGTAACACTGTCGTTTTTTTTTTTTTTTTTTTTTTTTCGGGTCGAAATTTTGAGTTTCTCTGATCTTCTTGAAACTCTGGATTCTGATAGAGGGCCATGGGACTTTGACCTGAGAGCAAAAATGGAGGCTCTAGACCTTTCCAGAGCTGAGATATTGAGACCTCAAGTAGCATTTATGCCACTATAAATATCTCAATATCTCAGCTCTGGAAGGGTCTAGATGCCACTATAAATATCTCAATATCTCAGCACTGGAAGGGTCTAGATGCCACTATAAATATCTCAATATATCAGCTCTGGAAGGGTCTAGAGCCTCCATTTTTGTACTCAGGTCAAAGTCTCATGGCCCTCTATCAGAATCCAGAGTTTCAAGAAGATTGGAGAAACTTTTTTTTTTTCGCGCACAAAAAAAAAAAAAACGGAAGGGGTAACACTGTCGTTTTTTTTTTTTTTGGGGGTCGAAATTTTGAGTTTCTCTGATCTTCTTGAAACTCTGGATTCTGATAGAGGGCCATGGGACTTAGACCTGAGTGTGAAAATGGAGGCTCTAGACCCTTCCAGAGCTGAGATATTGAGACCTCACGTAGCATTTATGCCACTATAAATATCTCAATATCTCAGCTCTGGAAGGGTCTAGATGCCACTATAAATATCTCAATATATCAGCTCTGGAAGGGTCTAGAGCCTCCATTTTTGTACTCAGGTCTAAGTCCCATGGCCCTCTATCAGAATCCAGAGTTTCAAGAAGATTGGAGAAACTTATTTTCTCGCGCACAAAAAAAACCCGAAAGGGGTAACACTGTCATTTTTTTTTTTTTGGGGGTCGAAATTTTGAGTTGCTCTGATCTTCTTGAAACTCCGGATTCTGATAGAGGGCCATGAGACTTTGACCTGAGTGCAAAAATGGAGGCTCTAGACCCTTCCAGAGCTGAGACATTGAGATCCCACGTAGCATTTATGCCATTATAAATATCTCAATATATCAGCTCTGGAAGGGTCTAGAGCCTCCATTTTTGTACTCAGGTCTAAGTCCCATGGCCCTCTATCAGAATCCAGAGTTTCAAGAAGATTGGAGAAACTTATTTTTTCGCGCACAAAAAAAAAAAACAAACAAAAGGGGTAACACTGTCGCTTTTTTTTTCGGGTCGAAATTTTGAGTTGCTCTGATCTTCCTGAAACTCTGGATTCTGATAGAGGGCCATGGGACTTTGACCTGAGTGCAAAAAATGGAGGCTCTAGACCCTTCCAGAGCTGAGATATTGAGACCTCACGTAGCATTTATGCCACTATAAATATCTCAATATCTCAGCTCTGGAAGGGTCTAGATGCCACTATAAATATCTCAATATCTCAGCACTGGAAGGGTCTAGATGCCAGTACAAATATCTCAATATATCAGCTCTGGAAGGGTCTAGAGCCTCCATTTTTGCACTCAGGTCTAAGTCCCATGGCCCTCTATCAGAATCCAGAGTTTCAAGAAGATTGGAGAAACTTATTTTTTCGCGAAATTTTGAGTTGCTCTGATCTTCTTGAAACTCTGGATTCTGATAGAGGGCCATGGGACTTTGACCTGAGTGCAAAAAATGGAGGCTCTAGACCCTTCCAGAGCTGAGATATTGAGACCTCACGTAGCATTTATGCCACTATAAATATCTCAATATCTCAGCTCTGGAAGGGTCTAGATGCCACTATAAATATCTCAATATCTCAGCAATGGAAGGGTCTAGATGCCACTATAAATATCTCAATATATCAGCTCTGGAAGGGTCTAGAGCCTCCATTTTTGTACTCAGGTCTAAGTCCCATGGCCCTCTATCAGAATCCAGAGTTTCAAGAAGATTGGAGAAACTTATTTTGTCGCGCACAAAAAAAAACGAAAGGGGTAGTAACACTGTCGTTTTTTTTTTCGGGTCGAAATTTTGAGTTTCTCTGATCTTCTTGAAACTCTGGATTCTGATAGAGGGCCATGGGACTTAGACCTGAGTGCGAAAATGGAGGCTCTAGACCCTTCCAGAGCTGAGATATTGAGACCTCACGTAGCATTTATGTCACTTTAAATATCTCAATATCTCAGCACTGGAAGGGTCTAGATGCCACTATAAATATCTCAATATATCAGCTCTGGAAGGGTCTAGAGCCTCCATTTTTGTACTCAGGTCTAAGTCCCATGGCCCTCTATCAGAATCCAGAGTTTCAAGAAGATTGGAGAAACTTATTTTCTCGCGCACAAAAAAAACCGAAAGGGGTAACACTGTCGTTTTTTTTTTTTCGGGTCGAAATTTTGAGTTGCTCTGATATTCTTGAAACTCCGGATTCTGATAGAGGGCCATGAGACTTTGACCTGAGTGCAAAAATGGAGGCTCTAGACCCTTCCAGAGCTGAGATATTGAGATCCCACGTAGCATTTATGCCATTATAAATATCTCAATATCTCAGCTTTGGAAGGGTCTAGAGCCTCAATTTTTGTACTCAGGTCTAAGTCACATGGCCCTCTATCAGAATCCAGAGTTTCAAGAAGATTGGAGAAACTTATTTTTTCGCGTACAAAAAACAAAAAAACAAAAGGGGTAACACTGTCGCTTTTTTTTCGGGTCGAAATTTTGAGTTGCTCTGATCTTCTTGAAACTCTGGATTCTGATAGAGGGCCATGGGACTTTGACCTGAGTGCAAAAAATGGAGGCTCTAGACACTTCCAGAGCTGAGATATTGAGACCTCACGCAGAATTTATGCCACTATAAATATCTCAATATCTCAGCTCTGGAAGGGTCTAGATGCCACTACAAATATCTCAATATATCAGCTCTGGAAGGGTCTAGAGCCTCCATTTTTGCACTCAGGTCTAAGTCCCATGGCCCTCTATCAGAATCCAGAGTTTCAAGAAGATTGGAGAAACTTATTTTCTCGCGCACAAAAAAACGAAAGGGGTAACACTGTCGTTTTTTTTTTTTTTTTTTTCGGGTCGAAATTTTGAGTTGCTCTGATCTTCTTGAAACTCTGGATTCTGATAGAGGGCCATGAGACTTTGACTTGAGTGCAAAAATGGAGGCTCTAGACCCTTCCAGAGCTGAGATATTGAGATCCCACATAGCATTTATGCCATTACAAATATCTCAATATCTCAGCTCTGGAAGGGTCTAGAGCCTCCGTTTTTGCACTCAGGTCTAAGTCTCATGGCCCACTATCAGAATGCATGAAGAATGTTGTAGCTGTCGATTGTGATGCAGGACATTTGTGAAAGAGATTGGCTTAGAGGAAAAAGTGACAGGACAGCAAGCTTCCA
The DNA here is from genome assembly GCF_988280905.1 of Pimephales promelas. Classification (NCBI taxonomy): domain Eukaryota; kingdom Metazoa; phylum Chordata; class Actinopteri; order Cypriniformes; family Leuciscidae; genus Pimephales; species Pimephales promelas. Next base: position 36,359,323 of record NC_142775.1, on the reverse strand, counting down.
AAAAATGTGAGAATTTAAAACAAAAATACAAGGTATATGATGTTAATTTTAAACTAATTTCCAATTGCTTAATGAATGTATCAACTAGCCGGTTGTTTTTCTGTGTGTTTGTCCCTGAGCCAGTTTTTGGAGTCCTCAATTCCTGACACACACAGACCAGGGTGAGGTCAGCAACACTGGCAGTACTATAGAGACATGCAGAAGGTTTTGGGTGCCCGGCCTGCGATGGACCCCCCTTTGGTGTTGGCATCATTCCAACCAGAAGCAGAGGATCCCATGACAATCCTCATGGTGAGGCTAATCATTTACATATTTCAGCACTTTCATGAATCCCACTAACATCAGATTCGTAAACATTCTTTTTAAATTTCTTGAGGAGATATTTGTTGAAAGTTTCTAAAAAGTAACATTTGCCTTGTTTTTTTTTTTTTTGTTTTTTTTTAGGATATTGTGGAGCCCCCACCTCAGAGGCATCCTGGTCACCTGACACAGGAACCAGTAGAATACTAACCAGTACCCCAGCAGCAGCGAGTGCCATCACATCTAGGAGGAGCTCCAATCCTATTATGGAGTTCCTGATTGAGGAGGCCCTTCAGGAGCAAAGGCGCCATGAAGAGAGTGAGGCGAAGACAGTGGTTTTTAGACCTCTTTGAAAGAATGATTAATAAGATGTGAAAATAATTACCTGTTAAATTGCACAACTGTTTACATACTCAAATGTAAACTCTAAAAACAAATATATTTAATATGTAAACAGTTGTGCAATTGAACAGGTCATTTTTAGAACAATAATACATACTCAAATGTAAACTCTAAAAACAAATATATTTAATATGTATTATTGTTCTAAAAATGACCTGTTCAATTGCACAACTGTTTACATAGGCCCGATTAATTTCATATATTGTTTTAAGAGTTTATATAATTAATATTTGAATATGTATTATTGCTATATTTACATGTTGTAATATTTATTGCTGTTGAGCAACAAATGTGGTTCTTATTAAAATGCTTTTCTAGATGTGTATTTATTTTACAGTAATACGAAGCATAGTCACCATATGTAGTGTGTTTTAAAAGATATATTGCAAACAATTGTAGAAATCCCACTACACCCCACTCCACTCCTGGAACTAATTTTTTTACCAAGGTAAGAACATGCCTAAAAACTTCCTTTCTTAGTTCTCAGGCTATTGTTGTTAAAAAAAAGTGAAATAAAAAATGTAACAATAAGATTTATACAAAAATACAAACACATGAATGCCAATGGTTTATAAATTGGGGCAAGACAGTAGAAGAACAATAGAAGAACAATATTAAAATACTATGAAATTCTTAAATATATTACACAATTATCATGAAAATCAACAGTGCAACATGTATTTTCATGTGGCCTGCACATCCCCGGAAACTTGGGAAGCCAGTGTGTCTCGTGCAGCATTCCCTGAGGCTTCGTTGAATGCCATTGGTTCATGGGGAGGATGGGGGTCAAGATCGTCCGTGGCAATATCCTCGTCAGGATCCAGTGTGTCGCCATTGACCAAACACACATTGTGTAAGAATGCACATGAATGCATTGTGTAAGAATGCACATGGTCTAGAGCCTCCATTTTTGCACTCAGGTCAAAGTCTCGTGGCCCTCTATCATAATCCAGAGTTTTGAGAAGATTGGAGAAACTTAATTTTCGGCCGAAAACGAAAAAAAACGAAAGGGGTAACACTGTCGTTTTTTTTTCGGGTCGAAATTTTGAATTTCGATATCTCAGCTCTAGAAGGGTCTAGAGCCTCCATTTTTGCACTCAGGTCAAAGTCTCGTGGCCCTCTATCAGAATTCAGAGTTTTGAGAAGATTGGAGAAACTTAATTTTTCGTCTGAAAACGAAAAAAAATGAAAGGGGTAACACTGTCGTTTTTTTTTCGGGTCGAAATTTTGAATTTCAATATCTCAGCTCTGAAAGGGTCTAGAGCCTCCATTTTTGCACTCAGGTCAAAGTCTCACAGCCCTCTATCATAATCCAGAGTTTTGAGAAGATTGGAGAAACTTAATTTTTCGGCCGAAAACGAAAAATAACGAAAGGGGTAACACTGTCGTTTTTTTTTTTCAGGTCGAAATTTTTAATTTCAATATCTCAGCTCTGGAAGGGTCTAGAGCCTCCATTTTTGCACTCAGGTCAAAGTCTCGTGGCCCTCTACCATAATCCAGAGTTTTGAGAAGATTGGAGAAACTTAATTTTTCGGCTGAAAACGAAAAAAAACGAAAGGGGTAACACTGTCGTTTTTTTTTCGAGTCGAAATTTGAGGTTCAATATCTCAGCTCTGGAAGGGTCTAGAGCCTCCATTTTTGCACTCAGGTGAAAGTCTCATGGCCCTCTATCAGAATCCAGAGTTTTGAGAAGATTGGAGAAACTTAATTTTTCGGCCGAAAACGAAAAAAAACGAAAGGGGTAACACTGTCGTTTTTTTTTTCGGGTCGAAATTTTGAGGTTCGATATCTCAGCTCTGGAAGGGTCTAGAGCCTCCATTTTTGCACTCAAGTCAAAGTCTCACAGCCCTCTAACATAATCCAGAGTTTTGAGAAGATTGGAGAAACTGAATTTTTCGGCTGAAAACGAAAAAAAACGAAAGGGGTAACACTGTCGTTTTTTTTTCGGGGCGAAATTTTGAATTTCAATATCTCAGCTGTGGAAGGGTCTAGAGCCTCCATTTTTGCACTCAGGTCAAAGTCTCGTGGCCCTCTATCATAATCCAGAGTTTTGAGAAGATTGGAGAAACTTAATTTTTCGGCTGAAAACGAAAAAAAACGAAAGGGGTAACACTGTCGTTTTTTTTTTCGGGTCGAAATTTTGAGGTTCGATATCTCAACTCTGGAAGGGTCTAGAGCCTCCATTTTTGCACTCAAGTCAAAGTCTCACAACCCTCTATCATAATCCAGAGTTTTGAGAAGATTGGAGAAACTTAAATTTTAGCCCGAAAACGAAAAAAAATGAAAGGGGTAACACTGTCATTTTTTTTTTCGGGTCGAAATTTTGAATTTTGATATCTCAGCTCTGGAAGAGTCTAGAGCCTCCATTTTTGCACTCAGGTGAAAGTCTCATGGCCCTCTATCAGAATCCAGAGTTTTGAGAAGATTGGAGAAACTTAATTTTTCGCCCAAAAATGAAAAAAACGTAAGGGGTAACACTGTCGTTTTTTTTCGGGTCAAAATTTTGAGTTTCGATATCTCAGCTCTGGAAGGGTCTAGAGCCTCCATTTTTGCACTCAGGTCAAAGTCTCACAGCCCTCTATCATAATCCAGAGTTTTGAGAAGATTGGAGAAACTTAATTTTTTGCCCAAAATGAAAAAAACGTAAGGGGTAACACTGTCGTTTTTTTTCGGGTCAAAATTTTGAGTTTCGATATCTCAGCTCTGGAAGGGTCTAGAGCCTCCATTTTTGCACTCAGGTCAAAGTCTCGTGGCCCTCTATCAGAATCCAGAGTTTTGAGAAGATTGGAGAAACTTAATTTTTCGCCCGAAAACGAAAAAAACGTAAGGGGTAACACTGTCGTTTTTTTTTCGGGTCAAAATTTTGAGTTTCGATATCACAGCTCTGGAAGGGTCTAGAGCCTCCATTTTTGCACTCAGGTCAAAGTCTCACAGCCCTCTATCATAATCCAGAGTTTTGAGAAGATTGGAGAAACTTAATTTTTCGCCCAAAAATGAAAAAAACGTAAGGGGTAACACTGTCGTTTTTTTTTCGGGTCGAAATTTTGAGGTTCGATATCTCAGCTCTGGAAGGGTCTAGAGCCTCCATTTTTGCACTCAGGTCAAAGTCTCACAGCCCTCTATCATAATCCAGAGTTTTGAGAAGATTGGAGAAACTTAATTTTTCGCCCAAAAATGAAAAAAACGTAAGGGGTAACACTGTCGTTTTTTTTTCGGGTCGAAATTTTGAGTCTCGATATCTCAGTTCTGGAAGGGTCTAGAGCCTCCATTTTTGCACTCAGGTCAAAGTCTCACAGCCCTCTATCATAATCCAGAGTTTTGAGAAGATTGGAGAAACTTAATTTTTGGCCCAAAAATGAAAAAAACGTAAGGGGTAACACTGTCGTTTTTTTTTCAGGTCGAAATTTTGAGTTTCGATATCTCAGCTCTGGAAGGGTCTAGAGCCTCCATTTTTGCACTCAGGTCAAAGTCTCGTGGCCCTCTATCAGAATCCAGAGTTTTGAGAAGATTGGAGAAACTTAATTTTTCGCCCGAAAACGAAAAAAACGTAAGGGGTAACACTGTCGTTTTTTTTTTCGGGTCGAAATTTTAAAATTCGATATCTCAGCTCTGGAAGGGTCTAGAGCCTCCATTTTTGCACTCAGGTCAAAGTTTCACAGCCCTCTATCATAATCCAGAGTTTTGAGAAGATTGGAGAAACTTAATTTTTCGCCCAAAAATGAAAAAAACGTAAGGGGTAACACTGTCGTTTTTTTTTCGGGTCGAAATTTTGAGTCTCGATATCTCAGCTCTGGAAGGGTCTAGAGCCTCCATTTTTGCACTCAGGTCAAAGTCTCACGGCCCTCTATCATAATCCAGAGTTTTGAGAAGATTGGAGAAACTTAATTTTTCGCCCAAAAATGAAAAAACGTAAGGGGCAACACTGTCGTTTTTTTTTCGGGTCGAGATTTTGAGTCTCGATATCTCAGCTCTGGAAGGGTCTAGAGCCTCCATTTTTGCACTCAGGTCAAAGTCTCGTGGCCCTCTATCAGAATCCAGAGTTTTGAGAAGATTGGAGAAACTTAATTTTTTGCCCAAAAATGAAAAAAACGTAAGGGGTAACACTGTCGTTTTTTTTTCGGGTCAAAATTTTGAGTTTCGATATCTCAGCTCTGGAAGGGTCTAGAGCCTCCATTTTTGCACTCAGGTCAAAGTCTCGTGGCCCTCTATCAGAATCCAGAGTTTTGAGAAGATTGGAGAAACTTAATTTTTTGCCCAAAAATGAAAAAAACGTAAGGGGTAACACTGTCGTTTTTTTTTCGGGTCAAAATTTTAAAATTCGATATCTCAGCTCTGGAAGGGTCTAGAGCCTCCATTTTTGCACTCAGGTCAAAGTCTCGTGGCCCTCTATCATAATCCAGAGTTTTGAGAAGATTGGAGAAACTTAATTTTTCGCCCAAAAATGAAAAAAACGTAAGGGGTAACACTGTCGTTTTTTTTTCGGGTCGAAATTTTGAGTTTCGATATCTCAGCTCTGGAAGGGTCTAGAGCCTCCATTTTTGCACTCAGGTCAAAGTCTCACAGCCCTCTATAATAATCCAGAGTTTTGAGAAGATTGGAGAAACTTAATTTTTTGCCCAAAAATGAAAAAAACGTAAGGGGTAAGTAACACTGTCGTTTTTTTTCGGGTCGAAATTTTGAGTCTCGATATCTCAGCTCTGGAAGGGTCTAGAGTCTCCATTTTTGCACTCAGGTCAAAGTCTCACAGCCCTCTATCATAATCCAGAGTTTTGAGAAGATTGGAGAAACTTAATTTTTCGCCCAAAAATGAAAAAAACGTAAGGGGTAACACTGTCGTTTTTTTTTCGGGTCGAAATTTTGAGTTTCGATATCTCAGCTCTGGAAGGGTCTAGAGCCTCCATTTTTGCACTCAGGTCAAAGTTTCACAGCCCTTTATAATAATCCAGAGTTTTGAGAAGATTGGAGAAACTTAATTTTTGGCCCAAAAATGAAAAAAACGTAAGGGGTAACACTGTCGTTTTTTTTTCGGGTCGAAATTTTAAAATTCGATATCTCAGCTCTGGAAGGGTCTAGAGCCTCCATTTTTGCACTCAGGTCAAAGTCTCACAGCCCTCTATCATAATCCAGAGTTTTGAGAAGATTGGAGAAACTTAATTTTTCGCCCAAAAATGAAAAAAACGTAAGGGGTAACACTGTCGTTTTTTTTTCGGGTCGAAATTTTGAGTCTCGATATCTCAGCTCTGGAAGGGTCTAGAGCCTCAATTTTTGCACTCAGGTCAAAGTCTCACAGCCCTCTATCATAATCCAGAGTTTTGAGAAGATTGGAGAAACTTAATTTTTCGCCCAAAAATGAAAAAAACGTAAGGGGTAACACTGTCGTTTTTTTTCGGGTCGAAATTTTGAGTTTCGATATCTCAGCTCTGGAAGGGTCTAGAGCCTCAATTTTTGCACTCAGGTCAAAGTCTCACAGCCCTCTATCATAATCCAGAGTTTTGAGAAGATTGGAGAAACTTAATTTTTCGCCCAAAAATGAAAAAAAAAAACGTAAGGGGTAACACTGTCGTTTTTTTTTTCGGGTCAAAATTTTGAGTTTCGATATCTCAGCTCTGGAAGGGTCTAGAGCCTCCATTTTTGCACTCAGGTCAAAGTCTCGTGGCCCTCTATCAGAATCCAGAGTTTTGAGAAGATTGGAGAAACTTAATTTTTTGCCCAAAAATGAAAAAAACGTAAGGGGTAACACTGTCGTTTTTTTTTTCGGGTCAAAATTTTAAAATTCGATATCTCAGCTCTGGAAGGGTCTAGAGCCTCCATTTTTGCACTCAGGTCAAAGTCTCGTGGCCCTCTATCAGAATCCAGAGTTTTGAGAAGATTGGAGAAACTTAATTTTTTTGCCCAAAAATGAAAAAAAACGTAAGGGGTAACACTGTCGTTTTTTTTTTCGGGTCGAAATTTTGAGTTTCGATATCTCAGCTCTGGAAGGGTCTAGAGCCTCCATTTTTGCACTCAGGTCAAAGTCTCACAGCCCTCTATAATAATCCAGAGTTTTGAGAAGATTGGAGAAACTTAATTTTTTGCCCAAAAATGAAAAAAACGTAAGGGGTAACACTGTCGTTTTTTTTTCGGGTCAAAATTTTGAGTTTCAATATCTCAGCTCTGGAAGGGTCTAGAGCCTCCATTTTTGCACTCAGGTCAAAGTCTCACAGCCCTCTATCATAATCCAGAGTTTTGAGAAGATTGGAGAAACTTAATTTTTTGCCCAAAATGAAAAAAACGTAAGGGGTAAGTAACACTGTCGTTTTTTTTCGGGTCAAAATTTTGAGTTTCGATATCTCAGCTCTGGAAGGGTCTAGAGCCTCCATTTTTGCACTCAGGTCAAAGTCTCGTGGCCCTCTATCAGAATCCAGAGTTTTGAGAAGATTGGAGAAACTTAATTTTTCGCCCGAAAACGAAAAAAACGTAAGGGGTAACACTGTCGTTTTTTTTTCGGGTCAAAATTTTGAGTTTCGATATCTCAGCTCTGGAAGGGTCTAGAGCCTCCATTTTTGCACTCAGGTCAAAGTCTCACAGCCCTCTATCATAATCCAGAGTTTTGAGAAGATTGGAGAAACTTAATTTTTCGCCCAAAAATGAAAAAAACGTAAGGGGTAACACTGTCGTTTTTTTTTCGGGTCGAAATTTTGAGTCTCGATATCTCAGTTGTGGAAGGGTCTAGAGCCTCCATTTTTGCACTCAGGTCAAAGTCTCACAGCCCTCTATCATAATCCAGAGTTTTGAGAAGATTGGAGAAACTTAATTTTTCGCCCAAAAATGAAAAAAACGTAAGGGGTAACACTGTCGTTTTTTTTCGGGTCGAAATTTTGAGTTTCGATATCTCAGCTCTGGAAGGGTCTAGAGCCTCCATTTTTGCACTCAGGTCAAAGTTTCACAGCCCTCTATCATAATCCAGAGTTTTGAGAAGATTGGAGAAACTTAATTTTTGGCCCAAAAATGAAAAAAACGTAAGGGGTAACACTGTCGTTTTTTTTTCGGGTCGAAATTTTAAAATTCGATATCTCAGCTCTGGAAGGGTCTAGAGCCTCCATTTTTGCACTCAGGTCAAAGTCTCACAGCCCTCTATCATAATCCAGAGTTTTGAGAAGATTGGAGAAACTTAATTTTTCGCCCAAAAATGAAAAAAACGTAAGGGGTAACACTGTCGTTTTTTTTTCGGGTCGAAATTTTGAGTCTCGATATCTCAGCTCTGGAAGGGTCTAGAGCCTCAATTTTTGCACTCAGGTCAAAGTCTCACAGCCCTCTATCATAATCCAGAGTTTTGAGAAGATTGGAGAAACTTAATTTTTCGCCCAAAAATGAAAAAAACGTAAGGGGTAACACTGTCGTTTTTTTTTCGGGTCGAAATTTTGAGTCTCGATATCTCAGCTCTGGAAGGGTCTAGAGTCTCCATTTTTGCACTCATGTCAAAGTCTCACAGCCCTCTATCATAATCCAGAGTTTTGAGAAGATTGGAGAAACTTAATTTTTCGCCCAAAAATGAAAAAAACGTAAGGGGTAACACTGTCGTTTTTTTTTTCGGGTCGAAATTTTGAGTTTCGATATCTCAGCTCTGGAAGGGTCTAGAGCCTCCATTTTTGCACTCATGTCAAAGTCTCACAGCCCTCTATCATAATCCAGAGTTTTGAGAAGATTGGAGAAACTTAATTTTTCGCCCAAAAATGAAAAAAACGTAAGGGGTAACACTGTCGTGTTTTTTTTTCGGGTCAAAATTTTGAGTTTTGATATCTCAGCTCTGGAAGGGTCTAGAGCCTCCATTTTTGCACTCAGGTCAAAGTCTCGTGGCCCTCTATCAGAATCCAGAGTTTTGAGAAGATTGGAGAAACTTAATTTTTCGCCCGAAAACGAAAAAAACGTAAGGGGTAACACTGTCGTTTTTTTTCGGGTCAAAATTTTGAGTTTCGATATCTCAGCTCTGGAAGGGTCTAGAGCCTCCATTTTTGCACTCAGGTCAAAGTCTCGTGGCCCTCTATCAGAATCCAGAGTTTTGAGAAGATTGGAGAAACTTAATTTTTCGCCCGAAAACGAAAAAAACGTAAGGGGTAACACTGTCGTTTTTTTTTCGGGTCAAAATTTTGAGTTTCGATATCTCAGCTCTGGAAGGGTCTAGAGCCTCCATTTTTGCACTCAGGTCAAAGTCTCACAGCCCTCTATCATAATCCAGAGTTTTGAGAAGATTGGAGAAACTTAATTTTTGGCCCAAAAATGAAAAAGACGTAAGGGGTAACACTGTCGTTTTTTTTTCGGGTCGAAATTTTAAAATTCGATATCTCAGCTCTGGAAGGGTCTAGAGCCTCCATTTTTGCACTCAGGTCAAAGTTTCACAGCCCTCTATCATAATCCAGAGTTTTGAGAAGATTGGAGAAACTTAATTTTTTGCCCAAAATGAAAAAAACGTAAGGGGTAACACTGTCGTTTTTTTTCGGGTCAAAATTTTGAGTTTCGATATCTCAGCTCTGGAAGGGTCTAGAGCCTCCATTTTTGCACTCAGGTCAAAGTCTCGTGGCCCTCTATCAGAATCCAGAGTTTTGAGAAGATTGGAGAAACTTAATTTTTCGCCCGAAAACGAAAAAAACGTAAGGGGTAACACTGTCGTTTTTTTTTCGGGTCAAAATTTTTAGTTTCGATATCTCAGCTCTGGAAGGGTCTAGAGCCTCCATTTTTGCACTCAGGTCAAAGTCTCACAGCCCTCTATCATAATCCAGAGTTTTGAGAAGATTGGAGAAACTTAATTTTTCGCCCAAAAATGAAAAAAACGTAAGGGGTAACACTGTCGTTTTTTTTTCGGGTCGAAATTTTGAGGTTCGATATCTCAGCTCTGGAAGGGTCTAGAGCCTCCATTTTTGCACTCAGGTCAAAGTCTCACAGCCCTCTATCATAATCCAGAGTTTTGAGAAGATTGGAGAAACTTAATTTTTCGCCCAAAAATGAAAAAAACGTAAGGGGTAACACTGTCGTTTTTTTTTCGGGTCGAAATTTTGAGTCTCGATATCTCAGTTCTGGAAGGGTCTAGAGCCTCCATTTTTGCACTCAGGTCAAAGTCTCACAGCCCTCTATCATAATCCAGAGTTTTGAGAAGATTGGAGAAACTTAATTTTTGGCCCAAAAATGAAAAAAACGTAAGGGGTAACACTGTCGTTTTTTTTTCAGGTCGAAATTTTGAGTTTCGATATCTCAGCTCTGGAAGGGTCTAGAGCCTCCATTTTTGCACTCAGGTCAAAGTCTCGTGGCCCTCTATCAGAATCCAGAGTTTTGAGAAGATTGGAGAAACTTAATTTTTCGCCCGAAAACGAAAAAAACGTAAGGGGTAACACTGTCGTTTTTTTTTCGGGTCAAAATTTTAAAATTCGATATCTCAGCTCTGGAAGGGTCTAGAGCCTCCATTTTTGCACTCAGGTCAAAGTCTCGTGGCCCTCTATCATAATCCAGAGTTTTGAGAAGATTGGAGAAACTTAATTTTTCGCCCAAAAATGAAAAAAACGTAAGGGGTAACACTGTCGTTTTTTTTTCGGGTCGAAATTTTGAGTTTCGATATCTCAGCTCTGGAAGGGTCTAGAGCCTCCATTTTTGCACTCAGGTCAAAGTCTCACAGCCCTCTATAATAATCCAGAGTTTTGAGAAGATTGGAGAAACTTAATTTTTTGCCCAAAAATGAAAAAAACGTAAGGGGTAAGTAACACTGTCGTTTTTTTTCGGGTCGAAATTTTGAGTCTCGATATCTCAGCTCTGGAAGGGTCTAGAGTCTCCATTTTTGCACTCAGGTCAAAGTCTCACAGCCCTCTATCATAATCCAGAGTTTTGAGAAGATTGGAGAAACTTAATTTTTCGCCCAAAAATGAAAAAAACGTAAGGGGTAACACTGTCGTTTTTTTTTCGGGTCGAAATTTTGAGTTTCGATATCTCAGCTCTGGAAGGGTCTAGAGCCTCCATTTTTGCACTCAGGTCAAAGTTTCACAGCCCTTTATAATAATCCAGAGTTTTGAGAAGATTGGAGAAACTTAATTTTTGGCCCAAAAATGAAAAAAACGTAAGGGGTAACACTGTCGTTTTTTTTTCGGGTCGAAATTTTAAAATTCGATATCTCAGCTCTGGAAGGGTCTAGAGCCTCCATTTTTGCACTCAGGTCAAAGTCTCACAGCCCTCTATCATAATCCAGAGTTTTGAGAAGATTGGAGAAACTTAATTTTTCGCCCAAAAATGAAAAAAACGTAAGGGGTAACACTGTCGTTTTTTTTTCGGGTCGAAATTTTGAGTCTCGATATCTCAGCTCTGGAAGGGTCTAGAGCCTCAATTTTTGCACTCAGGTCAAAGTCTCACAGCCCTCTATCATAATCCAGAGTTTTGAGAAGATTGGAGAAACTTAATTTTTCGCCCAAAAATGAAAAAAACGTAAGGGGTAACACTGTCGTTTTTTTTCGGGTCGAAATTTTGAGTTTCGATATCTCAGCTCTGGAAGGGTCTAGAGCCTCAATTTTTGCACTCAGGTCAAAGTCTCACAGCCCTCTATCATAATCCAGAGTTTTGAGAAGATTGGAGAAACTTAATTTTTCGCCCAAAAATGAAAAAAAAAAACGTAAGGGGTAACACTGTCGTTTTTTTTTTCGGGTCAAAATTTTGAGTTTCGATATCTCAGCTCTGGAAGGGTCTAGAGCCTCCATTTTTGCACTCAGGTCAAAGTCTCGTGGCCCTCTATCAGAATCCAGAGTTTTGAGAAGATTGGAGAAACTTAATTTTTTGCCCAAAAATGAAAAAAACGTAAGGGGTAACACTGTCGTTTTTTTTTTCGGGTCAAAATTTTAAAATTCGATATCTCAGCTCTGGAAGGGTCTAGAGCCTCCATTTTTGCACTCAGGTCAAAGTCTCGTGGCCCTCTATCAGAATCCAGAGTTTTGAGAAGATTGGAGAAACTTAATTTTTTTGCCCAAAAATGAAAAAAAACGTAAGGGGTAACACTGTCGTTTTTTTTTTCGGGTCGAAATTTTGAGTTTCGATATCTCAGCTCTGGAAGGGTCTAGAGCCTCCATTTTTGCACTCAGGTCAAAGTCTCACAGCCCTCTATAATAATCCAGAGTTTTGAGAAGATTGGAGAAACTTAATTTTTTGCCCAAAAATGAAAAAAACGTAAGGGGTAACACTGTCGTTTTTTTTTCGGGTCAAAATTTTGAGTTTCAATATCTCAGCTCTGGAAGGGTCTAGAGCCTCCATTTTTGCACTCAGGTCAAAGTCTCACAGCCCTCTATCATAATCCAGAGTTTTGAGAAGATTGGAGAAACTTAATTTTTTGCCCAAAATGAAAAAAACGTAAGGGGTAAGTAACACTGTCGTTTTTTTTCGGGTCAAAATTTTGAGTTTCGATATCTCAGCTCTGGAAGGGTCTAGAGCCTCCATTTTTGCACTCAGGTCAAAGTCTCGTGGCCCTCTATCAGAATCCAGAGTTTTGAGAAGATTGGAGAAACTTAATTTTTCGCCCGAAAACGAAAAAAACGTAAGGGGTAACACTGTCGTTTTTTTTTCGGGTCAAAATTTTGAGTTTCGATATCTCAGCTCTGGAAGGGTCTAGAGCCTCCATTTTTGCACTCAGGTCAAAGTCTCACAGCCCTCTATCATAATCCAGAGTTTTGAGAAGATTGGAGAAACTTAATTTTTCGCCCAAAAATGAAAAAAACGTAAGGGGTAACACTGTCGTTTTTTTTTCGGGTCGAAATTTTGAGTCTCGATATCTCAGTTGTGGAAGGGTCTAGAGCCTCCATTTTTGCACTCAGGTCAAAGTCTCACAGCCCTCTATCATAATCCAGAGTTTTGAGAAGATTGGAGAAACTTAATTTTTCGCCCAAAAATGAAAAAAACGTAAGGGGTAACACTGTCGTTTTTTTTCGGGTCGAAATTTTGAGTTTCGATATCTCAGCTCTGGAAGGGTCTAGAGCCTCCATTTTTGCACTCAGGTCAAAGTTTCACAGCCCTCTATCATAATCCAGAGTTTTGAGAAGATTGGAGAAACTTAATTTTTGGCCCAAAAATGAAAAAAACGTAAGGGGTAACACTGTCGTTTTTTTTTCGGGTCGAAATTTTAAAATTCGATATCTCAGCTCTGGAAGGGTCTAGAGCCTCCATTTTTGCACTCAGGTCAAAGTCTCACAGCCCTCTATCATAATCCAGAGTTTTGAGAAGATTGGAGAAACTTAATTTTTCGCCCAAAAATGAAAAAAACGTAAGGGGTAACACTGTCGTTTTTTTTTCGGGTCGAAATTTTGAGTCTCGATATCTCAGCTCTGGAAGGGTCTAGAGCCTCAATTTTTGCACTCAGGTCAAAGTCTCACAGCCCTCTATCATAATCCAGAGTTTTGAGAAGATTGGAGAAACTTAATTTTTCGCCCAAAAATGAAAAAAACGTAAGGGGTAACACTGTCGTTTTTTTTTCGGGTCGAAATTTTGAGTCTCGATATCTCAGCTCTGGAAGGGTCTAGAGTCTCCATTTTTGCACTCATGTCAAAGTCTCACAGCCCTCTATCATAATCCAGAGTTTTGAGAAGATTGGAGAAACTTAATTTTTCGCCCAAAAATGAAAAAAACGTAAGGGGTAACACTGTCGTTTTTTTTTTCGGGTCGAAATTTTGAGTTTCGATATCTCAGCTCTGGAAGGGTCTAGAGCCTCCATTTTTGCACTCATGTCAAAGTCTCACAGCCCTCTATCATAATCCAGAGTTTTGAGAAGATTGGAGAAACTTAATTTTTCGCCCAAAAATGAAAAAAACGTAAGGGGTAACACTGTCGTGTTTTTTTTCGGGTCAAAATTTTGAGTTTTGATATCTCAGCTCTGGAAGGGTCTAGAGCCTCCATTTTTGCACTCAGGTCAAAGTCTCGTGGCCCTCTATCAGAATCCAGAGTTTTGAGAAGATTGGAGAAACTTAATTTTTCGCCCGAAAACGAAAAAAACGTAAGGGGTAACACTGTCGTTTTTTTTCGGGTCAAAATTTTGAGTTTCGATATCTCAGCTCTGGAAGGGTCTAGAGCCTCCATTTTTGCACTCAGGTCAAAGTCTCGTGGCCCTCTATCAGAATCCAGAGTTTTGAGAAGATTGGAGAAACTTAATTTTTCGCCCGAAAACGAAAAAAACGTAAGGGGTAACACTGTCGTTTTTTTTTCGGGTCAAAATTTTGAGTTTCGATATCTCAGCTCTGGAAGGGTCTAGAGCCTCCATTTTTGCACTCAGGTCAAAGTCTCACAGCCCTCTATCATAATCCAGAGTTTTGAGAAGATTGGAGAAACTTAATTTTTGGCCCAAAAATGAAAAAGACGTAAGGGGTAACACTGTCGTTTTTTTTTCGGGTCGAAATTTTAAAATTCGATATCTCAGCTCTGGAAGGGTCTAGAGCCTCCATTTTTGCACTCAGGTCAAAGTTTCACAGCCCTCTATCATAATCCAGAGTTTTGAGAAGATTGGAGAAACTTAATTTTTTGCCCAAAATGAAAAAAACGTAAGGGGTAACACTGTCGTTTTTTTTCGGGTCAAAATTTTGAGTTTCGATATCTCAGCTCTGGAAGGGTCTAGAGCCTCCATTTTTGCACTCAGGTCAAAGTCTCGTGGCCCTCTATCAGAATCCAGAGTTTTGAGAAGATTGGAGAAACTTAATTTTTCGCCCGAAAACGAAAAAAACGTAAGGGGTAACACTGTCGTTTTTTTTTCGGGTCAAAATTTTTAGTTTCGATATCTCAGCTCTGGAAGGGTCTAGAGCCTCCATTTTTGCACTCAGGTCAAAGTCTCACAGCCCTCTATCATAATCCAGAGTTTTGAGAAGATTGGAGAAACTTAATTTTTCGCCCAAAAATGAAAAAAACGTAAGGGGTAACACTGTCGTTTTTTTTTCGGGTCGAAATTTTGAGTTTCAATATCTCAGCTCTGGAAGGGTCTAGAGCCTCCATTTTTGCACTCAGGTCAAAGTTTCACAGCCCTCTATCATAATCCAGAGTTTTGAGAAGATTGGAGAAACTTAATTTTTGGCCCAAAAATGAAAAAAACGTAAGGGGTAACACTGTCATTTTTTTTTTTCGGGTCGAAATTTTGAGTTTAGATATCTCAGCTCTGGAAGGGTCTAGAGCCTCCATTTTTGCACTCAGGTCAAAGTTTCACAGCCCTCTATCATAATCCAGAGTTTTGAGAAGATTGGAGAAACTTAATTTTTGGCCCAAAAATGAAAAAAACGTAAGGGGTAACACTGTCGTTTTTTTTTCGGGTCAAAATTTTGAGTTTCGATATCTCAGCTCTGGAAGGGTCTAGAGCCTCCATTTTTGCACTCAGGTCAAAGTCTCGTGGCCCTCTATCAGAATCCAGAGTTTTGAGAAGATTGGAGAAACTTAATTTTTCGCCCGAAAACGAAAAAAACGTAAGGGGTAACACTGTCGTTTTTTTTTCGGGTCGAAATTTTAAAATTCGATATCTCAGCTCTGGAAGGGTCTAGAGCCTCCATTTTTGCACTCAGGTCAAAGTCTCACAGCCCTCTATCATAATCCAGAGTTTTGAGAAGATTGGAGAAACTTAATTTTTCGCCCAAAAAATGAAAAAAAAAAAACGTAAAGGGTAACACTGTCGTTTTTTTTTCGGGTCAAAATTTTGAGTTTCGATATCTCAGCTCTGGAAGGGTCTAGAGCCTCCATTTTTGCACTCAGGTCAAAGTTTCACAGCCCTCTATCATAATCCAGAGTTTTGAGAAGATTGGAGAAACTTAATTTTTTGCCCAAAAATGAAAAAAACGTAAGGGGTAACACTGTCGTTTTTTTTTCGGGTCAAAATTTTGAGTTTCGATATCTCAGCTCTGGAAGGGTCTAGAGCCTCCATTTTTGCACTCAGGTCAAAGTCTCGTGGCCCTCTATCAGAATCCAGAGTTTTGAGAAGATTGGAGAAACTTAATTTTTCGCCCGAAAACGAAAAAAACGTAAGGGGTAACACTGTCGTTTTTTTTTCGGGTCGAAATTTTAAAATTCGATATCTCAGCTCTGGAAGGGTCTAGAGCCTCCATTTTTGCACTCAGGTCAAAGTCTCACAGCCCTCTATCATAATCCAGAGTTTTGAGAAGATTGGAGAAACTTAATTTTTCGCCCAAAAATGAAAAAAAACGTAAGGGGTAACACTGTCTTTTTTTTTTCGGGTCGAAATTTTGAGTTTCGATATCTCAGCTCTGGAAGGGTCTAGAGCCTCCATTTTTGCACTCAGGTCAAAGTTTCACAGCCCTCTATCATAATCCAGAGTTTTGAGAAGATTGGAGAAACTTAATTTTTGGCCCAAAAATGAAAAAAACGTAAGGGGTAACACTGTCGTCTTTTTTTTCGGGTCGAAATTTTAAAATTCGATATCTCAGCTCTGGAAGGGTCTAGAGCCTCAATTTTTGCACTCAGGTCAAAGTCTCACAGCCCTCTATCATAATCCAGAGTTTTGAGAAGATTGGAGAAACTTAATTTTTCGCCCAAAAATGAAAAAAACGTAAGGGGTAACACTGTCGTTTTTTTTTCGGGTCGAAATTTTGAGTTTCGATATATCAGCTCTGGAAGGGTCTAGAGCCTCCATTTTTGCACTCAGGTCAAAGTTTCACAGCCCTCTATCATAATCCAGAGTTTTGAGAAGATTGGAGAAACTTAATTTTTTGCCCAAAAATGAAAAAAAAAACGTAAGGGGTAACACTGTCGTTTTTTTTTCGGGTCAAAATTTTGAGTTTCGATATCTCAGCTGTGGAAGGGTCTAGAGCCTCCATTTTTGCACTCAGGTCAAAGTTTCACAGCCCTCTATCATAATCCAGAGTTTTGAGAAGATTGGAGAAACTTAATTTTTCGCCCAAAAATGAAAAAAACGTAAGGGGTAACACTGTCGTTTTTTTTTCGGGTCGAAATTTTGAGTTTCGATATCTCAGCTCTGGAAGGGTCTAGAGCCTCCATTTTTGCACTCAGGTCAAAGTCTCACAGCCCTCTATCATAATCCAGAGTTTTGAGAAGATTGGAGAAACTTAATTTTTCGCCCAAAAATGAAAAAAACGTAAGGGGTAACACTGTCGTTTTTTTTTCAGGTCGAAATTTTGAGTTTCGATATCTCAGCTCTGGAAGGGTCTAGAGCCTCCATTTTTACACTCAGGTCAAAGTCTCACAGCCCTCTATCATAATCCAGAGTTTTGAGAAGATTGGAGAAAATTAATTTTTTGCCCAAAAATGAAAAAAACGTAAGGGGTAACACTGTCGTTTTTTTTTTCGGGTCGAAATTTTGAGTTTCGATATCTCAGCTCTGGAAGGGTCTAGAGCCTCCATTTTTGCACTCAGGTCAAAGTCTCACAGCCCTCTATCATAATCCAGAGTTTTGAGAAGATTGGAGAAACTTAATTTTTCGCCCAAAAATGAAAAAAACGTAAGGGGTAACACTGTCGTTTTTTTTTTGGGGTCGAAATTTTGAGTTTCGATATCTCAGCTCTGGAAGGGTCTAGAGCCTCCATTTTTGCACTCAGGTCAAAGTCTCACAGCCCTCTATCATAATCCAGAGTTTTGAGAAGATTGGAGAAACTTAATTTTTTGCCCAAAAATGAAAAAAACGTAAGGGGTAACACTGTCGTTTTTTTTTTCGGGTCGAAATTTTGAGTTTCGATATCTCAGCTCTGGAAGGGTCTAGAGCCTCCATTTTTGCACTCAGGTCAAAGTTTCACAGCCCTCTATCATAATCCAGAGTTTTGAGAAGATTGGAGAAACTTAATTTTTTGCCCAAAAATGAAAAAAACGTAAGGGGTAACACTGTCGTTTTTTTTTCGGGTCAAAATTTTGAGTTTCGATATCTCAGCTCTGGAAGGGTCTAGAGCCTCCATTTTTGCACTCAGGTCAAAGTCTCACAGCCCTCTATCATAATCCAGAGTTTTGAGAAGATTGGAGAAACTTAATTTTTCGCCCAAAAATGAAAAAAACGTAAGGGGTAACACTGTCGTTTTTTTTTCAGGTCGAAATTTTGAGTTTCGATATCTCAGCTCTGGAAGGGTCTAGAGCCTCCATTTTTACACTCAGGTCAAAGTCTCACAGCCCTCTATCATAATCCAGAGTTTTGAGAAGATTGGAGAAAATTAATTTTTTGCCCAAAAATGAAAAAAACGTAAGGGGTAACACTGTCGTTTTTTTTTCGGGTCGAAATTTTGAATTTCGATATCTCAGCTCTGGAAGGGTCTAGAGCCTCCATTTTTGCACTCAGGTCAAAGTCTCACAGCCCTCTATCATAATCCAGAGTTTTGAGAAGATTGGAGAAACTTAATTTTTCGCCCAAAAATGAAAAAAACGTAAGGGGTAACACTGTCGTTTTTTTTTTGGGGTCGAAATTTTGAGTTTCGATATCTCAGCTCTGGAAGGGTCTAGAGCCTCCATTTTTGCACTCAGGTCAAAGTCTCACAGCCCTCTATCATAATCCAGAGTTTTGAGAAGATTGGAGAAACTTAATTTTTTGCCCAAAAATGAAAAAAACGTAAGGGGTAACACTGTCGTTTTTTTTTCGGGTCGAAATTTTGAGTTTCGATATCTCAGCTCTGGAAGGGTCTAGAGCCTCCATTTTTGCACTCAGGTCAAAGTTTCACAGCCCTCTATCATAATCCAGAGTTTTGAGAAGATTGGAGAAACTTAATTTTTTGCCCAAAAATGAAAAAAACGTAAGGGGTAACACTGTCGTTTTTTTTTCGGGTCGAAATTTTGAGTTTCGATATCTCAGCTCTGGAAGGGTCTAGAGCCTCCATTTTTGCACTCAGGTCAAAGTCTCACAGCCCTCTATCATAATCCAGAGTTTTGAGAAGATTGGAGAAACTTAATTTTTCGCCCAAAAATGAAAAAAACGTAAGGGGTAACACTGTCGTTTTTTTTTCAGTTCGAAATTTTGAGTTTCGATATCTCAGCTCTGGAAGGGTCTAGAGCCTCCATTTTTACACTCAGGTCAAAGTCTCACAGCCCTCTATCATAATCCAGAGTTTTGAGAAGATTGGAGAAAATTAATTTTTTGCCCAAAAATGAAAAAAACGTAAGGGGTAACACTGTCGTTTTTTTTTCGGGTCAAAATTTTGAGTTTCGATATCTCAGCTCTGGAAGGGTCTAGAGCCTCCATTTTTGCACTCAGGTCAAAGTCTCACAGCCCTCTATCATAATCCAGAGTTTTGAGAAGATTGGAGAAACTTAATTTTTCGCCCAAAAATGAAAAAAACGTAAGGGGTAACACTGTCGTTTTTTTTTCGGGTCGAAATTTTGAGTTTCGATATCTCAGGTCTGGAAGGGTCTAGAGCCTCCATTTTTGCACTCAGGTCAAAGTCTCACAGCCCTCTATCATAATCCAGAGTTTTGAGAAGATTGGAGAAACTTAATTTTTTGCCCAAAAATGAAAAAAACGTAAGGGGTAACACTGTCGTTTTTTTTTCGGGTCGAAATTTTGAGTTTCGATATCTCAGCTCTGGAAGGGTCTAGAGCCTCCATTTTTGCACTCAGGTCAAAGTTTCACAGCCCTCTATCATAATCCAGAGTTTTGAGAAGATTGGAGAAACTTAATTTTTTGCCCAAAAATGAAAAAAACGTAAGGGGTAACACTGTCGTTTTTTTTTCGGGTCGAAATTTTGAGTTTCGATATCTCAGCTCTGGAAGGGTCTAGAGCCTCCATTTTTGCACTCAGGTCAAAGTCTCACAGCCCTCTATCATAATCCAGAGTTTTGAGAAGATTGGAGAAACTTAATTTTTCGCCCAAAAATGAAAAAAACGTAAGGGGTAACACTGTCGTTTTTTTTTCGGGTCGAAATTTTGAGTTTCGATATCTCAGCTCTGGAAGGGTCTAGAGCCTCCATTTTTGCACTCAGGTCAAAGTTTCACAGCCCTCTATCATAATCCAGAGTTTTGAGAAGATTGGAGAAACTTAATTTTTGGCCCAAAAATGAAAAAAACGTAAGGGGTAACACTGTCGTTTTTTTTTCGGGTCGAAATTTTAAAATTCGATATCTCAGCTCTGGAAGGGTCTAGAGCCTCCATTTTTGCACTCAGGTCAAAGTCTCACAGCCCTCTATCATAATCCAGAGTTTTGAGAAGATTGGAGAAACTTAATTTTTCGCCCAAAAATGAAAAAAACGTAAGGGGTAACACTGTCGTTTTTTTTTTTCGGGTCGAAATTTTGAGTTTCGATATCTCAGCTCTGGAAGGGTCTAGAGCCTCCATTTTTGCACTC
Source organism: Pimephales promelas (assembly GCF_988280905.1). NCBI lineage: Eukaryota > Metazoa > Chordata > Actinopteri > Cypriniformes > Leuciscidae > Pimephales > Pimephales promelas. Next base: position 36,339,372 of record NC_142775.1, on the reverse strand, counting down.
AGGTCAAAGTTTCACAGCCCTCTTTCATAATCCAGAGTTTTGAGAAGATTGGAGAAACTTAATTTTTGGCCCAAAAATGAAAAAAACGTAAGGGGTAACACTGTCGTTTTTTTTTCGGGTCAAAATTTTGAGTTTCGATATCTCAGCTCTGGAAGGGTCTAGAGCCTCCATTTTTGCACTCAGGTCAAAGTCTCGTGGCCCTCTATCAGAATCCAGAGTTTTGAGAAGATTGGAGAAACTTAATTTTTGCCCGAAAACGAAAAAAACGTAAGGGGTAACACTGTCGTTTTTTTTTCGGGTCGAAATTTTAAAATTCGATATCTCAGCTCTGGAAGGGTCTAGAGCCTCCATTTTTGCACTCAGGTCAAAGTCTCACAGCCCTCTATCATAATCCAGAGTTTTGAGAAGATTGGAGAAACTTAATTTTTCGCCCAAAAATGAAAAAAAAAACGTAAGGGGTAACACTGTCGTTTTTTTTTCGGGTCAAAATTTTGAGTTTCGATATCTCAGCTCTGGAAGGGTCTAGAGCCTCCATTTTTGCACTCAGGTCAAAGTTTCACAGCCCTCTATCATAATCCAGAGTTTTGAGAAGATTGGAGAAACTTAATTTTTTGCCCAAAAATGAAAAAAACGTAAGGGGTAACACTGTCGTTTTTTTTTTCGGGTCAAAATTTTGAGTTTCGATATCTCAGCTCTGGAAGGGTCTAGAGCCTCCATTTTTGCACTCAGGTCAAAGTCTCGTGGCCCTCTATCAGAATCCAGAGTTTTGAGAAGATTGGAGAAACTTAATTTTTCGCCCGAAAACGAAAAAAACGTAAGGGGTAACACTGTCGTTTTTTTTCGGGTCGAAATTTTAAAATTCGATATCTCAGCTCTGGAAGGGTCTAGAGCCTCCATTTTTGCACTCAGGTCAAAGTCTCACAGCCCTCTATCATAATCCAGAGTTTTGAGAAGATTGGAGAAACTTAATTTTTCGCCCAAAAATGAAAAAAACGTAAGGGGTAACACTGTCTTTTTTTTTCGGGTCGAAATTTTGAGTTTCGATATCTCAGCTCTGGAAGGGTCTAGAGCCTCCATTTTTGCACTCAGGTCAAAGTTTCACAGCCCTCTATCATAATCCAGAGTTTTGAGAAGATTGGAGAAACTTAATTTTTGGCCCAAAAATGAAAAAAACGTAAGGGGTAACACTGTCGTCTTTTTTTTCGGGTCGAAATTTTAAAATTCGATATCTCAGCTCTGGAAGGGTCTAGAGCCTCCATTTTTGCACTCAGGTCAAAGTCTCACAGCCCTCTATCATAATCCAGAGTTTTGAGAAGATTGGAGAAACTTAATTTTTCGCCCAAAAATGAAAAAAACGTAAGGGGTAACACTGTCGTTTTTTTTTCGGGTCGAAACTTTGAGTCTCGATATCTCAGCTCTGGAAGGGTCTAGAGCCTCCATTTTTGCACTCAGGTCAAAGTCTCATGGCCCTCTATCAGAATCCAGAGTTCTGAGAAGATTGGAGAAACTTAATTTTTCGCCCAAAAATGAAAAAAAAAACGTAAGGGGTAACACTGTCGTTTTTTTTTCGGGTCAAAATTTTGAGTTTCGATATCTCAGCTCTGGAAGGGTCTAGAGCCTCCATTTTTGCACTCAGGTCAAAGTTTCACAGCCCTCTATCATAATCCAGAGTTTTGAGAAGATTGGAGAAACTTAATTTTTTGCCCAAAAATGAAAAAAAAAAAACGTAAGGGGTAACACTGTCGTTTTTTTTTCGGGTCAAAATTTTGAGTTTCGATATCTCAGCTCTGGAAGGGTCTAGAGCCTCCATTTTTGCACTCAGGTCAAAGTTTCACAGCCCTCTATCATAATCCAGAGTTTTGAGAAGATTGGAGAAACTTAATTTTTCGCCCAAAAATGAAAAAAACGTAAGGGGTAACACTGTCGTTTTTTTTTCGGGTCGAAATTTTGAGTTTCGATATCTCAGCTCTGGAAGGGTCTAGAGCCTCCATTTTTGCACTCAGGTCAAAGTCTCACAGCCCTCTATCATAATCCAGAGTTTTGAGAAGATTGGAGAAACTTAATTTTTCGCCCAAAAATGAAAAAAACGTAAGGGGTAACACTGTCGTTTTTTTTTCAGGTCGAAATTTTGAGTTTCGATATCTCAGCTCTGGAAGGGTCTAGAGCCTCCATTTTTACACTCAGGTCAAAGTCTCACAGCCCTCTATCATAATCCAGAGTTTTGAGAAGATTGGAGAAAATTAATTTTTTGCCCAAAAATGAAAAAAACGTAAGGGGTAACACTGTCGTTTTTTTTTCGGGTCGAAATTTTGAGTTTCGATATCTCAGCTCTGGAAGGGTCTAGAGCCTCCATTTTTGCACTCAGGTCAAAGTCTCACAGCCCTCTATCATAATCCAGAGTTTTGAGAAGATTGGAGAAACTTAATTTTTCGCCCAAAAATGAAAAAAACGTAAGGGGTAACACTGTCGTTTTTTTTTTGGGGGTCGAAATTTTGAGTTTCGATATCTCAGCTCTGGAAGGGTCTAGAGCCTCCATTTTTGCACTCAGGTCAAAGTCTCACAGCCCTCTATCATAATCCAGAGTTTTGAGAAGATTGGAGAAACTTAATTTTTTGCCCAAAAATGAAAAAAACGTAAGGGGTAACACTGTCGTTTTTTTTTTCGGGTCGAAATTTTGAGTTTCGATATCTCAGCTCTGGAAGGGTCTAGAGCCTCCATTTTTGCACTCAGGTCAAAGTTTCACAGCCCTCTATCATAATCCAGAGTTTTGAGAAGATTGGAGAAACTTAATTTTTTGCCCAAAAATGAAAAAAACGTAAGGGGTAACACTGTCGTTTTTTTTTCGGGTCAAAATTTTGAGTTTCGATATCTCAGCTCTGGAAGGGTCTAGAGCCTCCATTTTTGCACTCAGGTCAAAGTCTCACAGCCCTCTATCATAATCCAGAGTTTTGAGAAGATTGGAGAAACTTAATTTTTCGCCCAAAAATGAAAAAAACGTAAGGGGTAACACTGTCGTTTTTTTTTCGGGTCGAAATTTTGAGTTTCGATATCTCAGCTCTGGAAGGGTCTAGAGCCTCCATTTTTGCACTCAGGTCAAAGTTTCACAGCCCTCTATCATAATCCAGAGTTTTGAGAAGATTGGAGAAACTTAATTTTTGGCCCAAAAATGAAAAAAAAACGTAAGGGGTAACACTGTCGTTTTTTTTTCGGGTCGAAATTTTAAAATTCGATATCTCAGCTCTGGAAGGGTCTAGAGCCTCCATTTTTGCACTCAGGTCAAAGTCTCACAGCCCTCTATCATAATCCAGAGTTTTGAGAAGATTGGAGAAACTTAATTTTTCGCCCAAAAATGAAAAAAAACGTAAGGGGTAACACTGTCGTTTTTTTTTTTCGGGTCGAAATTTTGAGTTTCGATATCTCAGCTCTGGAAGGGTCTAGAGCCTCCATTTTTGCACTCAGGTCAAAGTTTCACAGCCCTCTATCATAATCCAGAGTTTTGAGAAGATTGGAGAAACTTAATTTTTTGCCCAAAAATGAAAAAAACGTAAGGGGTAACACTGTCGTTTTTTTTTCGGGTCAAAATTTTGAGTTTCGATATCTCAGCTCTGGAAGGGTCTAGAGCCTCCATTTTTGCACTCAGGTCAAAGTCTCGTGGCCCTCTATCAGAATCCAGAGTTTTGAGAAGATTGGAGAAACTTAATTTTTCGCCCGAAAACGAAAAAAACGTAAGGGGTAACACTGTCGTTTTTTTTCGGGTCGAAATTTTAAAATTCGATATCTCAGCTCTGGAAGGGTCTAGAGCCTCCATTTTTGCACTCAGGTCAAAGTCTCACAGCCCTCTATCATAATCCAGAGTTTTGAGAAGATTGGAGAAACTTAATTTTTCGCCCAAAAATGAAAAAAACGTAAGGGGTAACACTGTCTTTTTTTTTCGGGTCGAAATTTTGAGTTTCGATATCTCAGCTCTGGAAGGGTCTAGAGCCTCCATTTTTGCACTCAGGTCAAAGTTTCACAGCCCTCTATCATAATCCAGAGTTTTGAGAAGATTGGAGAAACTTAATTTTTGGCCCAAAAATGAAAAAAACGTAAGGGGTAACACTGTCGTCTTTTTTTTCGGGTCGAAATTTTAAAATTCGATATCTCAGCTCTGGAAGGGTCTAGAGCCTCCATTTTTGCACTCAGGTCAAAGTCTCATGGCCCTCTATCAGAATCCAGAGTTTTGAGAAGATTGGAGAAACTTAATTTTTCGCCCAAAAATGAAAAAAAAAACGTAAGGGGTAACACTGTCGTTTTTTTTTCGGGTCAAAATTTTGAGTTTCGATATCTCAGCTCTGGAAGGGTCTAGAGCCTCCATTTTTGCACTCAGGTCAAAGTTTCACAGCCCTCTATCATAATCCAGAGTTTTGAGAAGATTGGAGAAACTTAATTTTTCGCCCAAAAATGAAAAAAACGTAAGGGGTAACACTGTCGTTTTTTTTTTTAGGTCGAAATTTTGAGTTTCGATATCTCAGCTCTGGAAGGGTCTAGAGCCTCCATTTTTACACTCAGGTCAAAGTCTCACAGCCCTCTATCATAATCCAGAGTTTTGAGAAGATTGGAGAAAATTAATTTTTTGCCCAAAAATGAAAAAAACGTAAGGGGTAACACTGTCGTTTTTTTTTCGGGTCGAAATTTTGAGTTTCGATATCTCAGCTCTGGAAGGGTCTAGAGCCTCCATTTTTGCACTCAGGTCAAAGTCTCACAGCCCTCTATCATAATCCAGAGTTTTGAGAAGATTGGAGAAACTTAATTTTTCGCCCAAAAATGAAAAAAACGTAAGGGGTAACACTGTCGTTTTTTTTGGGGGGTCGAAATTTTGAGTTTCGATATCTCAGCTCTGGAAGGGTCTAGAGCCTCCATTTTTGCACTCAGGTCAAAGTCTCACAGCCCTCTATCATAATCCAGAGTTTTGAGAAGATTGGAGAAACTTAATTTTTTGCCCAAAAATGAAAAAAACGTAAGGGGTAACACTGTCGTTTTTTTTTTCGGGTCGAAATTTTGAGTTTCGATATCTCAGCTCTGGAAGGGTCTAGAGCCTCCATTTTTGCACTCAGGTCAAAGTTTCACAGCCCTCTATCATAATCCAGAGTTTTGAGAAGATTGGAGAAACTTAATTTTTTGCCCAAAAATGAAAAAAACGTAAGGGGTAACACTGTCGTTTTTTTTTCGGGTCAAAATTTTGAGTTTCGATATCTCAGCTCTGGAAGGGTCTAGAGCCTCCATTTTTGCACTCAGGTCAAAGTCTCACAGCCCTCTATCATAATCCAGAGTTTTGAGAAGATTGGAGAAACTTAATTTTTCGCCCAAAAATGAAAAAAACGTAAGGGGTAACACTGTCGTTTTTTTTTCGGGTCGAAATTTTGAGTTTCGATATCTCAGCTCTGGAAGGGTCTAGAGCCTCCATTTTTACACTCAGGTCAAAGTCTCACAGCCCTCTATCATAATCCAGAGTTTTGAGAAGATTGGAGAAAATTAATTTTTTGCCCAAAAATGAAAAAAACGTAAGGGGTAACACTGTCGTTTTTTTTTCGGGTCGAAATTTTGAGTTTCGATATCTCAGCTCTGGAAGGGTCTAGAGCCTCCATTTTTGCACTCAGGTCAAAGTCTCACAGCCCTCTATCATAATCCAGAGTTTTGAGAAGATTGGAGAAACTTAATTTTTCGCCCAAAAATGAAAAAAACGTAAGGGGTAACACTGTCGTTTTTTTTTTCGGGTCGAAATTTTGAGTTTCGATATCTCAGGTCTGGAAGGGTCTAGAGCCTCCATTTTTGCACTCAGGTCAAAGTCTCACAGCCCTCTATCATAATCCAGAGTTTTGAGAAGATTGGAGAAACTTAATTTTTTGCCCAAAAATGAAAAAAACGTAAGGGGTAACACTGTCGTTTTTTTTTCGGGTCGAAATTTTGAGTTTCGATATCTCAGCTCTGGAAGGGTCTAGAGCCTCCATTTTTGCACTCAGGTCAAAGTTTCACAGCCCTCTATCATAATCCAGAGTTTTGAGAAGATTGGAGAAACTTAATTTTTTGCCCAAAAATGAAAAAAACGTAAGGGGTAACACTGTCGTTTTTTTTTCGGGTCGAAATTTTGAGTTTCGATATCTCAGCTCTGGAAGGGTCTAGAGCCTCCATTTTTGCACTCAGGTCAAAGTCTCACAGCCCTCTATCATAATCCAGAGTTTTGAGAAGATTGGAGAAACTTAATTTTTCGCCCAAAAATGAAAAAAACGTAAGGGGTAACACTGTCGTTTTTTTTTCGGGTCGAAATTTTGAGTTTCGATATCTCAGCTCTGGAAGGGTCTAGAGCCTCCATTTTTGCACTCAGGTCAAAGTCTCACAGCCCTCTATCATAATCCAGAGTTTTGAGAAGATTGGAGAAACTTAATTTTTCGCCCAAAAATGAAAAAAACGTAAGGGGTAACACTGTCGTTTTTTTTTCGGGTCGAAATTTTGAGTTTCGATATCTCAGCTCTGGAAGGGTCTAGAGCCTCCATTTTTGCACTCAGGTCAAAGTTTCACAGCCCTCTATCATAATCCAGAGTTTTGAGAAGATTGGAGAAACTTAATTTTTCGCCCAAAAATGAAAAAAACGTAAGGGGTAACACTGTCGGTTTTTTTTCGGGTCGAAATTTTGAGTTTCGATATCTCAGCTCTGGAAGGGTCTAGAGCCTCCATTTTTGCACTCAGGTCAAAGTCTCACAGCCCTCTATCATAATCCAGAGTTTTGAGAAGATTGGAGAAACTAAATTTTTCGCCCAAAAATGAAAAAAACGTAAGGGGTAACACTGTCGTTTTTTTTTTTCAGGTCGAAATTTTGAGTTTCGATATCTCAGCTCTGGAAGGGTCTAGAGCCTCCATTTTTGCACTCAGGTCAAAGTTTCACAGCCCTCTATCATAATCCAGAGTTTTGAGAAGATTGGAGAAACTTAATTTTTCGCCCAAAAATGAAAAAAACGTAAGGGGTAACACTGTCGTTTTTTTTTTCGGGTCGAAATTTTGAGTTTCGATATCTCAGCTCTGGAAGGGTCTAGAGCCTCCATTTTTGCACTCAGGTCAAAGTTTCACAGCCCTCTATCATAATCCAGAGTTTTGAGAAGATTGGAGAAACTTAATTTTTTGCCCAAAAATGAAAAAAACGTAAGGGGTAACACTGTCGTTTTTTTTTCGGGTCAAAATTTTGAGTTTCGATATCTCAGCTCTGGAAGGGTCTAGAGCCTCCATTTTTGCACTCAGGTCAAAGTCTCGTGGCCCTCTATCAGAATCCAGAGTTTTGAGAAGATTGGAGAAACTTAATTTTTCGCCCGAAAACGAAAAAAACGTAAGGGGTAACACTGTCGTTTTTTTTCGGGTCGAAATTTTAAAATTCGATATCTCAGCTCTGGAAGGGTCTAGAGCCTCCATTTTTGCACTCAGGTCAAAGTCTCACAGCCCTCTATCATAATCCAGAGTTTTGAGAAGATTGGAGAAACTTAATTTTTCGCCCAAAAATGAAAAAAACGTAAGGGGTAACACTGTCTTTTTTTTTCGGGTCGAAATTTTGAGTTTCGATATCTCAGCTCTGGAAGGGTCTAGAGCCTCCATTTTTGCACTCAGGTCAAAGTTTCACAGCCCTCTATCATAATCCAGAGTTTTGAGAAGATTGGAGAAACTTAATTTTTGGCCCAAAAATGAAAAAAACGTAAGGGGTAACACTGTCGTCTTTTTTTTCGGGTCGAAATTTTAAAATTCGATATCTCAGCTCTGGAAGGGTCTAGAGCCTCCATTTTTGCACTCAGGTCAAAGTCTCATGGCCCTCTATCAGAATCCAGAGTTTTGAGAAGATTGGAGAAACTTAATTTTTCGCCCAAAAATGAAAAAAAAAACGTAAGGGGTAACACTGTCGTTTTTTTTTCGGGTCAAAATTTTGAGTTTCGATATCTCAGCTCTGGAAGGGTCTAGAGCCTCCATTTTTGCACTCAGGTCAAAGTTTCACAGCCCTCTATCATAATCCAGAGTTTTGAGAAGATTGGAGAAACTTAATTTTTCGCCCAAAAATGAAAAAAACGTAAGGGGTAACACTGTCGTTTTTTTTTTTAGGTCGAAATTTTGAGTTTCGATATCTCAGCTCTGGAAGGGTCTAGAGCCTCCATTTTTACACTCAGGTCAAAGTCTCACAGCCCTCTATCATAATCCAGAGTTTTGAGAAGATTGGAGAAAATTAATTTTTTGCCCAAAAATGAAAAAAACGTAAGGGGTAACACTGTCGTTTTTTTTTCGGGTCGAAATTTTGAGTTTCGATATCTCAGCTCTGGAAGGGTCTAGAGCCTCCATTTTTGCACTCAGGTCAAAGTCTCACAGCCCTCTATCATAATCCAGAGTTTTGAGAAGATTGGAGAAACTTAATTTTTCGCCCAAAAATGAAAAAAACGTAAGGGGTAACACTGTCGTTTTTTTTGGGGGGTCGAAATTTTGAGTTTCGATATCTCAGCTCTGGAAGGGTCTAGAGCCTCCATTTTTGCACTCAGGTCAAAGTCTCACAGCCCTCTATCATAATCCAGAGTTTTGAGAAGATTGGAGAAACTTAATTTTTTGCCCAAAAATGAAAAAAACGTAAGGGGTAACACTGTCGTTTTTTTTTTCGGGTCGAAATTTTGAGTTTCGATATCTCAGCTCTGGAAGGGTCTAGAGCCTCCATTTTTGCACTCAGGTCAAAGTTTCACAGCCCTCTATCATAATCCAGAGTTTTGAGAAGATTGGAGAAACTTAATTTTTTGCCCAAAAATGAAAAAAACGTAAGGGGTAACACTGTCGTTTTTTTTTCGGGTCAAAATTTTGAGTTTCGATATCTCAGCTCTGGAAGGGTCTAGAGCCTCCATTTTTGCACTCAGGTCAAAGTCTCACAGCCCTCTATCATAATCCAGAGTTTTGAGAAGATTGGAGAAACTTAATTTTTCGCCCAAAAATGAAAAAAACGTAAGGGGTAACACTGTCGTTTTTTTTTCGGGTCGAAATTTTGAGTTTCGATATCTCAGCTCTGGAAGGGTCTAGAGCCTCCATTTTTACACTCAGGTCAAAGTCTCACAGCCCTCTATCATAATCCAGAGTTTTGAGAAGATTGGAGAAAATTAATTTTTTGCCCAAAAATGAAAAAAACGTAAGGGGTAACACTGTCGTTTTTTTTTCGGGTCGAAATTTTGAGTTTCGATATCTCAGCTCTGGAAGGGTCTAGAGCCTCCATTTTTGCACTCAGGTCAAAGTCTCACAGCCCTCTATCATAATCCAGAGTTTTGAGAAGATTGGAGAAACTTAATTTTTCGCCCAAAAATGAAAAAAACGTAAGGGGTAACACTGTCGTTTTTTTTTTCCGGGTCGAAATTTTGAGTTTCGATATCTCAGGTCTGGAAGGGTCTAGAGCCTCCATTTTTGCACTCAGGTCAAAGTCTCACAGCCCTCTATCATAATCCAGAGTTTTGAGAAGATTGGAGAAACTTAATTTTTTGCCCAAAAATGAAAAAAACGTAAGGGGTAACACTGTCGTTTTTTTTTCGGGTCGAAATTTTGAGTTTCGATATCTCAGCTCTGGAAGGGTCTAGAGCCTCCATTTTTGCACTCAGGTCAAAGTTTCACAGCCCTCTATCATAATCCAGAGTTTTGAGAAGATTGGAGAAACTTAATTTTTTGCCCAAAAATGAAAAAAACGTAAGGGGTAACACTGTCGTTTTTTTTTCGGGTCGAAATTTTGAGTTTCGATATCTCAGCTCTGGAAGGGTCTAGAGCCTCCATTTTTGCACTCAGGTCAAAGTCTCACAGCCCTCTATCATAATCCAGAGTTTTGAGAAGATTGGAGAAACTTAATTTTTCGCCCAAAAATGAAAAAAACGTAAGGGGTAACACTGTCGTTTTTTTTTCGGGTCGAAATTTTGAGTTTCGATATCTCAGCTCTGGAAGGGTCTAGAGCCTCCATTTTTGCACTCAGGTCAAAGTCTCACAGCCCTCTATCATAATCCAGAGTTTTGAGAAGATTGGAGAAACTTAATTTTTCGCCCAAAAATGAAAAAAACGTAAGGGGTAACACTGTCGTTTTTTTTTCGGGTCGAAATTTTGAGTTTCGATATCTCAGCTCTGGAAGGGTCTAGAGCCTCCATTTTTGCACTCAGGTCAAAGTTTCACAGCCCTCTATCATAATCCAGAGTTTTGAGAAGATTGGAGAAACTTAATTTTTCGCCCAAAAATGAAAAAAACGTAAGGGGTAACACTGTCTTTTTTTTTCGGGTCGAAATTTTGAGTTTCGATATCTCAGCTCTGGAAGGGTCTAGAGCCTCCATTTTTGCACTCAGGTCAAAGTTTCACAGCCCTCTATCATAATCCAGAGTTTTGAGAAGATTGGAGAAACTTAATTTTTGGCCCAAAAATGAAAAAAACGTAAGGGGTAACACTGTCGTCTTTTTTTTCGGGTCGAAATTTTAAAATTCGATATCTCAGCTCTGGAAGGGTCTAGAGCCTCCATTTTTGCACTCAGGTCAAAGTCTCATGGCCCTCTATCAGAATCCAGAGTTTTGAGAAGATTGGAGAAACTTAATTTTTCGCCCAAAAATGAAAAAAAAAACGTAAGGGGTAACACTGTCGTTTTTTTTTCGGGTCAAAATTTTGAGTTTCGATATCTCAGCTCTGGAAGGGTCTAGAGCCTCCATTTTTGCACTCAGGTCAAAGTTTCACAGCCCTCTATCATAATCCAGAGTTTTGAGAAGATTGGAGAAACTTAATTTTTCGCCCAAAAATGAAAAAAACGTAAGGGGTAACACTGTCGTTTTTTTTTTTAGGTCGAAATTTTGAGTTTCGATATCTCAGCTCTGGAAGGGTCTAGAGCCTCCATTTTTACACTCAGGTCAAAGTCTCACAGCCCTCTATCATAATCCAGAGTTTTGAGAAGATTGGAGAAAATTAATTTTTTGCCCAAAAATGAAAAAAACGTAAGGGGTAACACTGTCGTTTTTTTTTCGGGTCGAAATTTTGAGTTTCGATATCTCAGCTCTGGAAGGGTCTAGAGCCTCCATTTTTGCACTCAGGTCAAAGTCTCACAGCCCTCTATCATAATCCAGAGTTTTGAGAAGATTGGAGAAACTTAATTTTTCGCCCAAAAATGAAAAAAACGTAAGGGGTAACACTGTCGTTTTTTTTGGGGGGTCGAAATTTTGAGTTTCGATATCTCAGCTCTGGAAGGGTCTAGAGCCTCCATTTTTGCACTCAGGTCAAAGTCTCACAGCCCTCTATCATAATCCAGAGTTTTGAGAAGATTGGAGAAACTTAATTTTTTGCCCAAAAATGAAAAAAACGTAAGGGGTAACACTGTCGTTTTTTTTTTCGGGTCGAAATTTTGAGTTTCGATATCTCAGCTCTGGAAGGGTCTAGAGCCTCCATTTTTGCACTCAGGTCAAAGTTTCACAGCCCTCTATCATAATCCAGAGTTTTGAGAAGATTGGAGAAACTTAATTTTTTGCCCAAAAATGAAAAAAACGTAAGGGGTAACACTGTCGTTTTTTTTTCGGGTCAAAATTTTGAGTTTCGATATCTCAGCTCTGGAAGGGTCTAGAGCCTCCATTTTTGCACTCAGGTCAAAGTCTCACAGCCCTCTATCATAATCCAGAGTTTTGAGAAGATTGGAGAAACTTAATTTTTCGCCCAAAAATGAAAAAAACGTAAGGGGTAACACTGTCGTTTTTTTTTCGGGTCGAAATTTTGAGTTTCGATATCTCAGCTCTGGAAGGGTCTAGAGCCTCCATTTTTACACTCAGGTCAAAGTCTCACAGCCCTCTATCATAATCCAGAGTTTTGAGAAGATTGGAGAAAATTAATTTTTTGCCCAAAAATGAAAAAAACGTAAGGGGTAACACTGTCGTTTTTTTTTCGGGTCGAAATTTTGAGTTTCGATATCTCAGCTCTGGAAGGGTCTAGAGCCTCCATTTTTGCACTCAGGTCAAAGTCTCACAGCCCTCTATCATAATCCAGAGTTTTGAGAAGATTGGAGAAACTTAATTTTTCGCCCAAAAATGAAAAAAACGTAAGGGGTAACACTGTCGTTTTTTTTTCGGGTCGAAATTTTGAGTTTCGATATCTCAGCTCTGGAAGGGTCTAGAGCCTCCATTTTTGCACTCAGGTCAAAGTCTCACAGCCCTCTATCATAATCCAGAGTTTTGAGAAGATTGGAGAAACTTAATTTTTCGCCCAAAAATGAAAAAAACGTAAGGGGTAACACTGTCGTTTTTTTTTCGGGTCGAAATTTTGAGTTTCGATATCTCAGCTCTGGAAGGGTCTAGAGCCTCCATTTTTGCACTCAGGTCAAAGTTTCACAGCCCTCTATCATAATCCAGAGTTTTGAGAAGATTGGAGAAACTTAATTTTTCGCCCAAAAATGAAAAAAACGTAAGGGGTAACACTGTCGGTTTTTTTTCGGGTCGAAATTTTGAGTTTCGATATCTCAGCTCTGGAAGGGTCTAGAGCCTCCATTTTTGCACTCAGGTCAAAGTCTCACAGCCCTCTATCATAATCCAGAGTTTTGAGAAGATTGGAGAAACTAAATTTTTCGCCCAAAAATGAAAAAAACGTAAGGGGTAACACTGTCGTTTTTTTTTTTCAGGTCGAAATTTTGAGTTTCGATATCTCAGCTCTGGAAGGGTCTAGAGCCTCCATTTTTGCACTCAGGTCAAAGTTTCACAGCCCTCTATCATAATCCAGAGTTTTGAGAAGATTGGAGAAACTTAATTTTTCGCCCAAAAATGAAAAAAACGTAAGGGGTAACACTGTCGTTTTTTTTTTCGGGTCGAAATTTTGAGTTTCGATATCTCAGCTCTGGAAGGGTCTAGAGCCTCCATTTTTGCACTCAGGTCAAAGTCTCACAGCCCTCTATCATAATCCAGAGTTTTGAGAAGATTGGAGAAACTTAATTTTTCGCCCAAAAATGAAAAAAACGTAAGGGGTAACACTGTCGTTTTTTTTTTGGGGTCGAAATTTTGAGTTTCGATATCTCAGCTCTGGAAGGGTCTAGAGCCTCCATTTTTGCACTCAGGTCAAAGTCTCACAGCCCTCTATCATAATCCAGAGTTTTGAGAAGATTGGAGAAACTTAATTTTTTGCCCAAAAATGAAAAAAACGTAAGGGGTAACACTGTCGTTTTTTTTTCGGGTCGAAATTTTGAGTTTCGATATCTCAGCTCTGGAAGGGTCTAGAGCCTCCATTTTTGCACTCAGGTCAAAGTTTCACAGCCCTCTATCATAATCCAGAGTTTTGAGAAGATTGGAGAAACTTCATTTTTTGCCCAAAAATGAAAAAAACGTAAGGGGTAACACTGTCGTTTTTTTTTTTGGGGTCGAAATTTTGAGTTTCGATATCTCAGCTCTGGAAGGGTCTAGAGCCTCCATTTTTGCACTCAGGTCAAAGTCTCACAGCCCTCTATCATAATCCAGAGTTTTGAGAAGATTGGAGAAACTTAATTTTTTGCCCAAAAATGAAAAAAACGTAAGGGGTAACACTGTCGTTTTTTTTTCGGGTCGAAATTTTGAGTTTCGATATCTCAGCTCTGGAAGGGTCTAGAGCCTCCATTTTTGCACTCAGGTCAAAGTTTCACAGCCCTCTATCATAATCCAGAGTTTTGAGAAGATTGGAGAAACTTAATTTTTTGCCCAAAAATGAAAAAAACGTAAGGGGTAACACTGTCGTTTTTTTTTTCGGGTCAAAATTTTGAGTTTCGATATCTCAGCTCTGGAAGGGTCTAGAGCCTCCATTTTTGCACTCAGGTCAAAGTCTCACAGCCCTCTATCATAATCCAGAGTTTTGAGAAGATTGGAGAAACTTAATTTTTCGCCCAAAAATGAAAAAAACGTAAGGGGTAACACTGTCGTTTTTTTTTCGGGTCGAAATTTTGAGTTTCGATATCTCAGCTCTGGAAGGGTCTAGAGCCTCCATTTTTGCACTCAGGTCAAAGTCTCACAGCCCTCTATCATAATCCAGAGTTTTGAGAAGATTGGAGAAACTTAATTTTTCGCCCAAAAATGAAAAAAACGTAAGGGGTAACACTGTCGTTTTTTTTTCAGGTCGAAATTTTGAGTTTCGATATCTCAGCTCTGGAAGGGTCTAGAGCCTCCATTTTTACACTCAGGTCAAAGTCTCACAGCCCTCTATCATAATCCAGAGTTTTGAGAAGATTGGAGAAAATTAATTTTTTGCCCAAAAATGAAAAAAACGTAAGGGGTAACACTGTCGTTTTTTTTTCGGGTCGAAATTTTGAGTTTCGATATCTCAGCTCTGGAAGGGTCTAGAGCCTCCATTTTTGCACTCAGGTCAAAGTCTCACAGCCCTCTATCATAATCCAGAGTTTTGAGAAGATTGGAGAAACTTAATTTTTCGCCCAAAAATGAAAAAAACGTAAGGGGTAACACTGTCGTTTTTTTTTCGGGTCGAAATTTTGAGTTTCGATATCTCAGGTCTGGAAGGGTCTAGAGCCTCCATTTTTGCACTCAGGTCAAAGTCTCACAGCCCTCTATCATAATCCAGAGTTTTGAGAAGATTGGAGAAACTTAATTTTTTGCCCAAAAATGAAAAAAACGTAAGGGGTAACACTGTCGTTTTTTTTTCGGGTCGAAATTTTGAGTTTCGATATCTCAGCTCTGGAAGGGTCTAGAGCCTCCATTTTTGCACTCAGGTCAAAGTTTCACAGCCCTCTATCATAATCCAGAGTTTTGAGAAGATTGGAGAAACTTAATTTTTTGCCCAAAAATGAAAAAAACGTAAGGGGTAACACTGTCGTTTTTTTTTCGGGTCGAAATTTTGAGTTTCGATATCTCAGCTCTGGAAGGGTCTAGAGCCTCCATTTTTGCACTCAGGTCAAAGTCTCACAGCCCTCTATCATAATCCAGAGTTTTGAGAAGATTGGAGAAACTTAATTTTTCGCCCAAAAATGAAAAAAACGTAAGGGGTAACACTGTCGTTATTTTTTCGGGTCGAAATTTTGAGTTTCGATATCTCAGCTCTGGAAGGGTCTAGAGCCTCCATTTTTGCACTCAGGTCAAAGTTTCACAGCCCTCTATCATAATCCAGAGTTTTGAGAAGATTGGAGAAACTTAATTTTTGGCCCAAAAATGAAAAAAACGTAAGGGGTAACACTGTCGTTTTTTTTTCAGGTCGAAATTTTAAAATTCGATATCTCAGCTCTGGAAGGGTCTAGAGCCTCCATTTTTGCACTCAGGTCAAAGTCTCACAGCCCTCTATCATAATCCAGAGTTTTGAGAAGATTGGAGAAACTTAATTTTTCGCCCAAAAATGAAAAAAACGTAAGGGGTAACACTGTCGTTTTTTTTTTTCGGGTCGAAATTTTGAGTTTCGATATCTCAGCTCTGGAAGGGTCTAGAGCCTCCATTTTTGCACTCAGGTCAAAGTTTCACAGCCCTCTATCATAATCCAGAGTTTTGAGAAGATTGGAGAAACTTAATTTTTGGCCCAAAAATGAAAAAAACGTAAGGGGTAACACTGTCGTTTTTTTTTCGGGTCAAAATTTTGAGTTTCGATATCTCAGCTCTGGAAGGGTCTAGAGCCTCCATTTTTGCACTCAGGTCAAAGTCTCGTGGCCCTCTATCAGAATCCAGAGTTTTGAGAAGATTGGAGAAACTTAATTTTTCGCCCGAAAACGAAAAAAACGTAAGGGGTAACACCGTCGTTTTTTTTTCAGGTCGAAATTTTAAAATTCGATATCTCAGCTCTGGAAGGGTCTAGAGCCTCCATTTTTGCACTCAGGTCAAAGTCTCACAGCCCTCTATCATAATCCAGAGTTTTGAGAAGATTGGAGAAACTTAATTTTTCGCCCAAAAATGAAAAAAAAAACGTAAGGGGTAACACTGTCGTTTTTTTTTCGGGTCAAAATTTTGAGTTTCGATATCTCAGCTCTGGAAGGGTCTAGAGCCTCCATTTTTGCACTCAGGTCAAAGTTTCACAGCCCTCTATCATAATCCAGAGTTTTGAGAAGATTGGAGAAACTTAATTTTTTGCCCAAAAATGAAAAAAACGTAAGGGGTAACACTGCCGTTTTTTTTTCGGGTCAAAATTTTGAGTTTCGATATCTCAGCTCTGGAAGGGTCTAGAGCCTCCATTTTTGCACTCAGGTCAAAGTCTCGTGGCCCTCTATCAGAATCCAGAGTTTTGAGAAGATTGGAGAAACTTAATTTTTCGCCCGAAAACGAAAAAAACGTAAGGGGTAACACTGTCGTTTTTTTTCGGGTCGAAATTTTAAAATTCGATATCTCAGCTCTGGAAGGGTCTAGAGCCTCCATTTTTGCACTTAGGTCAAAGTCTCACAGCCCTCTATCATAATCCAGAGTTTTGAGAAGATTGGAGAAACTTAATTTTTCGCCCAAAAATGAAAAAAACGTAAGGGGTAACACTGTCGTTTTTTTTTCGGGTCGAAATTTTGAGTTTCGATATCTCAGCTCTGGAAGGGTCTAGAGCCTCCATTTTTGCACTCAGGTCAAAGTTTCACAGCCCTCTATCATAATCCAGAGTTTTGAGAAGATTGGAGAAACTTAATTTTTGGCCCAAAAATGAAAAAAACGTAAGGGGTAACACTGTCGTCTTTTTTTTCGGGTCGAAATTTTAAAATTCGATATCTCAGCTCTGGAAGGGTCTAGAGCCTCCATTTTTGCACTCAGGTCAAAGTCTCACAGCCCTCTATCATAATCCAGAGTTTTGAGAAGATTGGAGAAACTTAATTTTTCGCCCAAAAATGAAAAAAACGTAAGGGGTAACACTGTGGTTTTTTTTTCGGGTCGAAACTTTGAGTCTCGATATCTCAGCTCTGGAAGGGTCTAGAGCCTCCATTTTTGCACTCAGGTCAAAGTCTCATGGCCCTCTATCAGAATCCAGAGTTTTGAGAAGATTGGAGAAACTTAATTTTTCGCCCAAAAATGAAAAAAAAAACGTAAGGGGTAACACTGTCGTTTTTTTTCGGGTCAAAATTTTGAGTTTCGATATCTCAGCTCTGGAAGGGTCTAGAGCCTCCATTTTTGCACTCAGGTCAAAGTTTCACAGCCCTCTATCATAATCCAGAGTTTTGAGAAGATTGGAGAAACTTAATTTTTTGCCCAAAAATGAAAAAAAAAACGTAAGGGGTAACACTGTCGTTTTTTTTTCGGGTCAAAATTTTTGAGTTTCGATATCTCAGCTCTGGAAGGGTCTAGAGCCTCCATTTTTGCACTCAGGTCAAAGTTTCACAGCCCTCTATCATAATCCAGAGTTTTGAGAAGATTGGAGAAACTTAATTTTTCGCCCAAAAATGAAAAAAACGTAAGGGGTAACACTGTCGTTTTTTTTTCGGGTCGAAATTTTGAGTTTCGATATCTCAGCTCTGGAAGGGTCTAGAGCCTCCATTTTTGCACTCAGGTCAAAGTCTCACAGCCCTCTATCATAATCCAGAGTTTTGAGAAGATTGGAGAAACTTAATTTTTCGCCCAAAAATGAAAAAAACGTAAGGGGTAACACTGTCGTTTTTTTTTCAGGTCGAAATTTTGAGTTTCGATATCTCAGCTCTGGAAGGGTCTAGAGCCTCCATTTTTGCACTCAGGTCAAAGTTTCACAGCCCTCTATCATAATCCAGAGTTTTGAGAAGATTGGAGAAACTTAATTTTTCGCCCAAAAATGAAAAAAACGTAAGGGGTAACACTGTCGTTTTTTTTTTCGGGTCGAAATTTTGAGTTTCGATATCTCAGCTCTGGAAGGGTCTAGAGCCTCCATTTTTGCACTCAGGTCAAAGTCTCACAGCCCTCTATCATAATCCAGAGTTTTGAGAAGATTGGAGAAACTTAATTTTTCGCCCAAAAATGAAAAAAACGTAAGGGGTAACACTGTCGTTTTTTTTTTTGGGGTCGAAATTTTGAGTTTCGATATCTCAGCTCTGGAAGGGTCTAGAGCCTCCATTTTTGCACTCAGGTCAAAGTCTCACAGCCCTCTATCATAATCCAGAGTTTTGAGAAGATTGGAGAAACTTAATTTTTTGCCCAAAAATGAAAAAAACGTAAGGGGTAACACTGTCGTTTTTTTTTCGGGTCGAAATTTTGAGTTTCGATATCTCAGCTCTGGAAGGGTCTAGAGCCTCCATTTTTGCACTCAGGTCAAAGTTTCACAGCCCTCTATCATAATCCAGAGTTTTGAGAAGATTGGAGAAACTTAATTTTTTGCCCAAAAATGAAAAAAACGTAAGGGGTAACACTGTCGTTTTTTTTTCGGGTCGAAATTTTGAGTTTCGATATCTCAGCTCTGGAAGGGTCTAGAGCCTCCATTTTTGCACTCAGGTCAAAGTCTCACAGCCCTCTATCATAATCCAGAGTTTTGAGAAGATTGGAGAAACTTAATTTTTCGCCCAAAAATGAAAAAAACGTAAGGGGTAACACTGTCGTTATTTTTTCGGGTCGAAATTTTGAGTTTCGATATCTCAGCTCTGGAAGGGTCTAGAGCCTCCATTTTTGCACTCAGGTCAAAGTTTCACAGCCCTCTATCATAATCCAGAGTTTTGAGAAGATTGGAGAAACTTAATTTTTGGCCCAAAAATGAAAAAAACGTAAGGGGTAACACTGTCGTTTTTTTTTCAGGTCGAAATTTTAAAATTCGATATCTCAGCTCTGGAAGGGTCTAGAGCCTCCATTTTTGCACTCAGGTCAAAGTCTCACAGCCCTCTATCATAATCCAGAGTTTTGAGAAGATTGGAGAAACTTAATTTTTCGCCCAAAAATGAAAAAAACGTAAGGGGTAACACTGTCGTTTTTTTTTTGGGGTCGAAATTTTGAGTTTCGATATCTCAGCTCTGGAAGGGTCTAGAGCCTCCATTTTTGCACTCAGGTCAAAGTTTCACAGCCCTCTATCATAATCCAGAGTTTTGAGAAGATTGGAGAAACTTAATTTTTGGCCCAAAAATGAAAAAAACGTAAGGGGTAACACTGTCGTTTTTTTTTTCGGGTCAAAATTTTGAGTTTCGATATCTCAGCTCTGGAAGGGTCTAGAGCCTCCATTTTTGCACTCAGGTCAAAGTCTCGTGGCCCTCTATCAGAATCCAGAGTTTTGAGAAGATTGGAGAAACTTACTTTTTCGCCCGAAAACGAAAAAAACGTAAGGGGTAACACTGTCGTTTTTTTTTCGGGTCGAAATTTTAAAATTCGATATCTCAGCTCTGGAAGGGTCTAGAGCCTCCATTTTTGCACTCAGGTCAAAGTCTCACAGCCCTCTATCATAATCCAGAGTTTTGAGAAGATTGGAGAAACTTAATTTTTCGCCCAAAAATGAAAAAAAAAACGTAAGGGGTAACACTGTCG
The DNA here is from genome assembly GCF_988280905.1 of Pimephales promelas. Classification (NCBI taxonomy): domain Eukaryota; kingdom Metazoa; phylum Chordata; class Actinopteri; order Cypriniformes; family Leuciscidae; genus Pimephales; species Pimephales promelas. The sequence continues at coordinate 36,320,014 of NC_142775.1, read as the reverse complement.
TTTTTTTTTCGGGTCAAAATTTTGAGTTTCGATATCTCAGCTCTGGAAGGGTCTAGAGCCTCCATTTTTGCACTCAGGTCAAAGTTTCACAGCCCTCTATCATAATCCAGAGTTTTGAGAAGATTGGAGAAACTTAATTTTTTGCCCAAAAATGAAAAAAACGTAAGGGGTAACACTGCCGTTTTTTTTTCGGGTCAAAATTTTGAGTTTCGATATCTCAGCTCTGGAAGGGTCTAGAGCCTCCATTTTTGCACTCAGGTCAAAGTCTCGTGGCCCTCTATCAGAATCCAGAGTTTTGAGAAGATTGGAGAAACTTAATTTTTCGCCCGAAAACGAAAAAAACGTAAGGGGTAACACTGTCGTTTTTTTTCGGGTCGAAATTTTAAAATTCGATATCTCAGCTCTGGAAGGGTCTAGAGCCTCCATTTTTGCACTCAGGTCAAAGTCTCACAGCCCTCTATCATAATCCAGAGTTTTGAGAAGATTGGAGAAACTTAATTTTTCGCCCAAAAATGAAAAAAACGTAAGGGGTAACACTGTCTTTTTTTTTTCGGGTCGAAATTTTGAGTTTCGATATCTCAGCTCTGGAAGGGTCTAGAGCCTCCATTTTTGCACTCAGGTCAAAGTTTCACAGCCCTCTATCATAATCCAGAGTTTTGAGAAGATTGGAGAAACTTAATTTTTGGCCCAAAAATGAAAAAAACGTAAGGGGTAACACTGTCGTCTTTTTTTTCGGGTCGAAATTTTAAAATTCGATATCTCAGCTCTGGAAGGGTCTAGAGCCTCCATTTTTGCACTCAGGTCAAAGTCTCACAGCCCTCTATCATAATCCAGAGTTTTGAGAAGATTGGAGAAACTTAATTTTTCGCCCAAAAATGAAAAAAACGTAAGGGGTAACACTGTGGTTTTTTTTTCGGGTCGAAACTTTGAGTCTCGATATCTCAGCTCTGGAAGGGTCTAGAGCCTCCATTTTTGCACTCAGGTCAAAGTCTCATGGCCCTCTATCAGAATCCAGAGTTTTGAGAAGATTGGAGAAACTTAATTTTTCGCCCAAAAATGAAAAAAAAAACGTAAGGGGTAACACTGTCGTTTTTTTTCGGGTCAAAATTTTGAGTTTCGATATCTCAGCTCTGGAAGGGTCTAGAGCCTCCATTTTTGCACTCAGGTCAAAGTTTCACAGCCCTCTATCATAATCCAGAGTTTTGAGAAGATTGGAGAAACTTAATTTTTTGCCCAAAAATGAAAAAAAAAACGTAAGGGGTAACACTGTCGTTTTTTTTTCGGGTCAAAATTTTGAGTTTCGATATCTCAGCTCTGGAAGGGTCTAGAGCCTCCATTTTTGCACTCAGGTCAAAGTTTCACAGCCCTCTATCATAATCCAGAGTTTTGAGAAGATTGGAGAAACTTAATTTTTCGCCCAAAAATGAAAAAAACGTAAGGGGTAACACTGTCGTTTTTTTTTCGGGTCGAAATTTTGAGTTTCGATATCTCAGCTCTGGAAGGGTCTAGAGCCTCCATTTTTGCACTCAGGTCAAAGTCTCACAGCCCTCTATCATAATCCAGAGTTTTGAGAAGATTGGAGAAACTTAATTTTTCGCCCAAAAATGAAAAAAACGTAAGGGGTAACACTGTCGTTTTTTTTTCAGGTCGAAATTTTGAGTTTCGATATCTCAGCTCTGGAAGGGTCTAGAGCCTCCATTTTTGCACTCAGGTCAAAGTTTCACAGCCCTCTATCATAATCCAGAGTTTTGAGAAGATTGGAGAAACTTAATTTTTCGCCCAAAAATGAAAAAAACGTAAGGGGTAACACTGTCGTTTTTTTTTTCGGGTCGAAATTTTGAGTTTCGATATCTCAGCTCTGGAAGGGTCTAGAGCCTCCATTTTTGCACTCAGGTCAAAGTCTCACAGCCCTCTATCATAATCCAGAGTTTTGAGAAGATTGGAGAAACTTAATTTTTCGCCCAAAAATGAAAAAAACGTAAGGGGTAACACTGTCGTTTTTTTTTTTGGGGTCGAAATTTTGAGTTTCGATATCTCAGCTCTGGAAGGGTCTAGAGCCTCCATTTTTGCACTCAGGTCAAAGTCTCACAGCCCTCTATCATAATCCAGAGTTTTGAGAAGATTGGAGAAACTTAATTTTTTGCCCAAAAATGAAAAAAACGTAAGGGGTAACACTGTCGTTTTTTTTTCGGGTCGAAATTTTGAGTTTCGATATCTCAGCTCTGGAAGGGTCTAGAGCCTCCATTTTTGCACTCAGGTCAAAGTTTCACAGCCCTCTATCATAATCCAGAGTTTTGAGAAGATTGGAGAAACTTAATTTTTTGCCCAAAAATGAAAAAAACGTAAGGGGTAACACTGTCGTTTTTTTTTTCGGGTCAAAATTTTGAGTTTCGATATCTCAGCTCTGGAAGGGTCTAGAGCCTCCATTTTTGCACTCAGGTCAAAGTCTCACAGCCCTCTATCATAATCCAGAGTTTTGAGAAGATTGGAGAAACTTAATTTTTCGCCCAAAAATGAAAAAAACGTAAGGGGTAACACTGTCGTTTTTTTTTCGGGTCGAAATTTTGAGTTTCGATATCTCAGCTCTGGAAGGGTCTAGAGCCTCCATTTTTGCACTCAGGTCAAAGTCTCACAGCCCTCTATCATAATCCAGAGTTTTGAGAAGATTGGAGAAACTTAATTTTTCGCCCAAAAATGAAAAAAACGTAAGGGGTAACACTGTCGTTTTTTTTTCAGGTCGAAATTTTGAGTTTCGATATCTCAGCTCTGGAAGGGTCTAGAGCCTCCATTTTTACACTCAGGTCAAAGTCTCACAGCCCTCTATCATAATCCAGAGTTTTGAGAAGATTGGAGAAAATTAATTTTTTGCCCAAAAATGAAAAAAACGTAAGGGGTAACACTGTCGTTTTTTTTTCGGGTCGAAATTTTGAGTTTCGATATCTCAGCTCTGGAAGGGTCTAGAGCCTCCATTTTTGCACTCAGGTCAAAGTCTCACAGCCCTCTATCATAATCCAGAGTTTTGAGAAGATTGGAGAAACTTAATTTTTCGCCCAAAAATGAAAAAAACGTAAGGGGTAACACTGTCGTTTTTTTTTCGGGTCGAAATTTTGAGTTTCGATATCTCAGGTCTGGAAGGGTCTAGAGCCTCCATTTTTGCACTCAGGTCAAAGTCTCACAGCCCTCTATCATAATCCAGAGTTTTGAGAAGATTGGAGAAACTTAATTTTTTGCCCAAAAATGAAAAAAACGTAAGGGGTAACACTGTCGTTTTTTTTTCGGGTCGAAATTTTGAGTTTCGATATCTCAGCTCTGGAAGGGTCTAGAGCCTCCATTTTTGCACTCAGGTCAAAGTTTCACAGCCCTCTATCATAATCCAGAGTTTTGAGAAGATTGGAGAAACTTAATTTTTTGCCCAAAAATGAAAAAAACGTAAGGGGTAACACTGTCTTTTTTTTTTCGGGTCGAAATTTTGAGTTTCGATATCTCAGCTCTGGAAGGGTCTAGAGCCTCCATTTTTGCACTCAGGTCAAAGTTTCACAGCCCTCTATCATAATCCAGAGTTTTGAGAAGATTGGAGAAACTTAATTTTTGGCCCAAAAATGAAAAAAACGTAAGGGGTAACACTGTCGTCTTTTTTTTCGGGTCGAAATTTTAAAATTCGATATCTCAGCTCTGGAAGGGTCTAGAGCCTCCATTTTTGCACTCAGGTCAAAGTCTCACAGCCCTCTATCATAATCCAGAGTTTTGAGAAGATTGGAGAAACTTAATTTTTCGCCCAAAAATGAAAAAAACGTAAGGGGTAACACTGTCGTTTTTTTTTCAGGTCGAAATTTTGAGTTTCGATATCTCAGCTCTGGAAGGGTCTAGAGCCTCCATTTTTACACTCAGGTCAAAGTCTCACAGCCCTCTATCATAATCCAGAGTTTTGAGAAGATTGGAGAAACTTAATTTTTCGCCCAAAAATGAAAAAAACGTAAGGGGTAACACTGTCGTTTTTTTTTCAGGTCGAAATTTTGAGTTTCGATATCTCAGCTCTGGAAGGGTCTAGAGCCTCCATTTTTACACTCAGGTCAAAGTCTCACAGCCCTCTATCATAATCCAGAGTTTTGAGAAGATTGGAGAAAATTAATTTTTTGCCCAAAAATGAAAAAAACGTAAGGGGTAACACTGTCGTTTTTTTTTCGGGTCGAAATTTTGAGTTTCGATATCTCAGCTCTGGAAGGGTCTAGAGCCTCCATTTTTGCACTCAGGTCAAAGTCTCACAGCCCTCTATCATAATCCAGAGTTTTGAGAAGATTGGAGAAACTTAATTTTTCGCCCAAAAATGAAAAAAACGTAAGGGGTAACACTGTCGTTTTTTTTTCGGGTCGAAATTTTGAGTTTCGATATCTCAGGTCTGGAAGGGTCTAGAGCCTCCATTTTTGCACTCAGGTCAAAGTCTCACAGCCCTCTATCATAATCCAGAGTTTTGAGAAGATTGGAGAAACTTAATTTTTTGCCCAAAAATGAAAAAAACGTAAGGGGTAACACTGTCGTTTTTTTTTCGGGTCGAAATTTTGAGTTTCGATATCTCAGCTCTGGAAGGGTCTAGAGCCTCCATTTTTGCACTCAGGTCAAAGTTTCACAGCCCTCTATCATAATCCAGAGTTTTGAGAAGATTGGAGAAACTTAATTTTTTGCCCAAAAATGAAAAAAACGTAAGGGGTAACACTGTCTTTTTTTTTTCGGGTCGAAATTTTGAGTTTCGATATCTCAGCTCTGGAAGGGTCTAGAGCCTCCATTTTTGCACTCAGGTCAAAGTTTCACAGCCCTCTATCATAATCCAGAGTTTTGAGAAGATTGGAGAAACTTAATTTTTGGCCCAAAAATGAAAAAAACGTAAGGGGTAACACTGTCGTCTTTTTTTTCGGGTCGAAATTTTAAAATTCGATATCTCAGCTCTGGAAGGGTCTAGAGCCTCCATTTTTGCACTCAGGTCAAAGTCTCACAGCCCTCTATCATAATCCAGAGTTTTGAGAAGATTGGAGAAACTTAATTTTTCGCCCAAAAATGAAAAAAACGTAAGGGGTAACACTGTCGTTTTTTTTTCGGGTCGAAACTTTGAGTCTCGATATCTCAGCTCTGGAAGGGTCTAGAGCCTCCATTTTTGCACTCAGGTCAAAGTCTCATGGCCCTCTATCAGAATCCAGAGTTTTGAGAAGATTGGAGAAACTTAATTTTTCGCCCAAAAATGAAAAAAAAAACGTAAGGGGTAACACTGTCGTTTTTTTTCGGGTCAAAATTTTGAGTTTCGATATCTCAGCTCTGGAAGGGTCTAGAGCCTCCATTTTTGCACTCAGGTCAAAGTTTCACAGCCCTCTATCATAATCCAGAGTTTTGAGAAGATTGGAGAAACTTAATTTTTTGCCCAAAAATGAAAAAAAAAAACGTAAGGGGTAACACTGTCGTTTTTTTTTCGGGTCAAAATTTTGAGTTTCGATATCTCAGCTCTGGAAGGGTCTAGAGCCTCCATTTTTGCACTCAGGTCAAAGTTTCACAGCCCTCTATCATAATCCAGAGTTTTGAGAAGATTGGAGAAACTTAATTTTTCGCCCAAAAATGAAAAAAACGTAAGGGGTAACACTGTCGTTTTTTTTTCGGGTCGAAATTTTGAGTTTCGATATCTCAGCTCTGGAAGGGTCTAGAGCCTCCATTTTTGCACTCAGGTCAAAGTCTCACAGCCCTCTATCATAATCCAGAGTTTTGAGAAGATTGGAGAAACTTAATTTTTCGCCTAAAAATGAAAAAAACGTAAGGGGTAACACTGTCGTTTTTTTTTCAGGTCGAAATTTTGAGTTTCGATATCTCAGCTCTGGAAGGGTCTAGAGCCTCCATTTTTGCACTCAGGTCAAAGTTTCACAGCCCTCTATCATAATCCAGAGTTTTGAGAAGATTGGAGAAACTTAATTTTTCGCCCAAAAATGAAAAAAACGTAAGGGGTAACACTGTCGTTTTTTTTTTCGGGTCGAAATTTTGAGTTTCGATATCTCAGCTCTGGAAGGGTCTAGAGCCTCCATTTTTGCACTCAGGTCAAAGTCTCACAGCCCTCTATCATAATCCAGAGTTTTGAGAAGATTGGAGAAACTTAATTTTTCGCCCAAAAATGAAAAAAACGTAAGGGGTAACACTGTCGTTTTTTTTTTGGGGGTCGAAATTTTGAGTTTCGATATCTCAGCTCTGGAAGGGTCTAGAGCCTCCATTTTTGCACTCAGGTCAAAGTCTCACAGCCCTCTATCATAATCCAGAGTTTTGAGAAGATTGGAGAAACTTAATTTTTTGCCCAAAAATGAAAAAAACGTAAGGGGTAACACTGTCGTTTTTTTTTCGGGTCGAAATTTTGAGTTTCGATATCTCAGCTCTGGAAGGGTCTAGAGCCTCCATTTTTGCACTCAGGTCAAAGTTTCACAGCCCTCTATCATAATCCAGAGTTTTGAGAAGATTGGAGAAACTTAATTTTTTGCCCAAAAATGAAAAAAACGTAAGGGGTAACACTGTCGTTTTTTTTTTCGGGTCAAAATTTTGAGTTTCGATATCTCAGCTCTGGAAGGGTCTAGAGCCTCCATTTTTGCACTCAGGTCAAAGTCTCACAGCCCTCTATCATAATCCAGAGTTTTGAGAAGATTGGAGAAACTTAATTTTTCGCCCAAAAATGAAAAAAACGTAAGGGGTAACACTGTCGTTTTTTTTTCGGGTCGAAATTTTGAGTTTCGATATCTCAGCTCTGGAAGGGTCTAGAGCCTCCATTTTTGCACTCAGGTCAAAGTCTCACAGCCCTCTATCATAATCCAGAGTTTTGAGAAGATTGGAGAAACTTAATTTTTCGCCCAAAAATGAAAAAAACGTAAGGGGTAACACTGTCGTTTTTTTTTCAGGTCGAAATTTTGAGTTTCGATATCTCAGCTCTGGAAGGGTCTAGAGCCTCCATTTTTACACTCAAGTCAAAGTCTCACAGCCCTCTATCATAATCCAGAGTTTTGAGAAGATTGGAGAAAATTAATTTTTTGCCCAAAAATGAAAAAAACGTAAGGGGTAACACTGTCGTTTTTTTTTCGGGTCGAAATTTTGAGTTTCGATATCTCAGCTCTGGAAGGGTCTAGAGCCTCCATTTTTGCACTCAGGTCAAAGTCTCACAGCCCTCTATCATAATCCAGAGTTTTGAGAAGATTGGAGAAACTTAATTTTTCGCCCAAAAATGAAAAAAACGTAAGGGGTAACACTGTCGTTTTTTTTTCGGGTCGAAATTTTGAGTTTCGATATCTCAGGTCTGGAAGGGTCTAGAGCCTCCATTTTTGCACTCAGGTCAAAGTCTCACAGCCCTCTATCATAATCCAGAGTTTTGAGAAGATTGGAGAAACTTAATTTTTTGCCCAAAAATGAAAAAAACGTAAGGGGTAACACTGTCGTTTTTTTTTCGGGTCGAAATTTTGAGTTTCGATATCTCAGCTCTGGAAGGGTCTAGAGCCTCCATTTTTGCACTCAGGTCAAAGTTTCACAGCCCTCTATCATAATCCAGAGTTTTGAGAAGATTGGAGAAACTTAATTTTTTGCCCAAAAATGAAAAAAACGTAAGGGGTAACACTGTCGTTTTTTTTTTCGGGTCGAAATTTTGAGTTTCGATATCTCAGCTCTGGAAGGGTCTAGAGCCTCCATTTTTGCACTCAGGTCAAAGTCTCACAGCCCTCTATCATAATCCAGAGTTTTGAGAAGATTGGAGAAACTTAATTTTTCGCCCAAAAATGAAAAAAACGTAAGGGGTAACACTGTCGTTTTTTTTTTCGGGTCGAAATTTTGAGTTTCGATATCTCAGCTCTGGAAGGGTCTAGAGCCTCCATTTTTGCACTCAGGTCAAAGTTTCACAGCCCTCTATCATAATCCAGAGTTTTGAGAAGATTGGAGAAACTTAATTTTTGGCCCAAAAATGAAAAAAACGTAAGGGGTAACACTGTCGTCTTTTTTTTCGGGTCGAAATTTTAAAATTCGATATCTCAGCTCTGGAAGGGTCTAGAGCCTCCATTTTTGCACTCAGGTCAAAGTTTCACAGCCCTCTATCATAATCCAGAGTTTTGAGAAGATTGGAGAAACTTAATTTTTCGCCCAAAAATGAAAAAAAAAACGTAAGGGGTAACACTGTCGTTTTTTTTCGGGTCAAAATTTTGAGTTTCGATATCTCAGCTCTGGAAGGGTCTAGAGCCTCCATTTTTGCACTCAGGTCAAAGTTTCACAGCCCTCTATCATAATCCAGAGTTTTGAGAAGATTGGAGAAACTTAATTTTTTGCCCAAAAATGAAAAAAAAAACGTAAGGGGTAACACTGTCGTTTTTTTTTCGGGTCAAAATTTTGAGTTTCGATATCTCAGCTCTGGAAGGGTCTAGAGCCTCCATTTTTGCACTCAGGTCAAAGTTTCACAGCCCTCTATCATAATCCAGAGTTTTGAGAAGATTGGAGAAACTTAATTTTTCGCCCAAAAATGAAAAAAACGTAAGGGGTAACACTGTCGTTTTTTTTTTCGGGTCGAAATTTTGAGTTTCGATATCTCAGCTCTGGAAGGGTCTAGAGCCTCCATTTTTGCACTCAGGTCAAAGTCTCACAGCCCTCTATCATAATCCAGAGTTTTGAGAAGATTGGAGAAACTTAATTTTTCGCCCAAAAATGAAAAAAACGTAAGGGGTAACACTGTCGTTTTTTTTTCAGGTCGAAATTTTGAGTTTCGATATCTCAGCTCTGGAAGGGTCTAGAGCCTCCATTTTTGCACTCAGGTCAAAGTTTCACAGCCCTCTATCATAATCCAGAGTTTTGAGAAGATTGGAGAAACTTAATTTTTCGCCCAAAAATGAAAAAAACGTAAGGGGTAACACTGTCGTTTTTTTTTTCGGGTCGAAATTTTGAGTTTCGATATCTCAGCTCTGGAAGGGTCTAGAGCCTCCATTTTTGCACTCAGGTCAAAGTCTCACAGCCCTCTATCATAATCCAGAGTTTTGAGAAGATTGGAGAAACTTAATTTTTCGCCCAAAAATGAAAAAAACGTAAGGGGTAACACTGTCGTTTTTTTTTTGGGGGTCGAAATTTTGAGTTTCGATATCTCAGCTCTGGAAGGGTCTAGAGCCTCCATTTTTGCACTCAGGTCAAAGTCTCACAGCCCTCTATCATAATCCAGAGTTTTGAGAAGATTGGAGAAACTTAATTTTTTGCCCAAAAATGAAAAAAACGTAAGGGGTAACACTGTCGTTTTTTTTTCGGGTCGAAATTTTGAGTTTCGATATCTCAGCTCTGGAAGGGTCTAGAGCCTCCATTTTTGCACTCAGGTCAAAGTTTCACAGCCCTCTATCGTAATCCAGAGTTTTGAGAAGATTGGAGAAACTTAATTTTTTGCCCAAAAATGAAAAAAACGTAAGGGGTAACACTGTCGTTTTTTTTTTCGGGTCAAAATTTTGAGTTTCGATATCTCAGCTCTGGAAGGGTCTAGAGCCTCCATTTTTGCACTCAGGTCAAAGTCTCACAGCCCTCTATCATAATCCATAGTTTTGAGAAGATTGGAGAAACTTAATTTTTCGCCCAAAAATGAAAAAAACGTAAGGGGTAACACTGTCGTTTTTTTTTCGGGTCGAAATTTTGAGTTTCGATATCTCAGCTCTGGAAGGGTCTAGAGCCTCCATTTTTGCACTCAGGTCAAAGTCTCACAGCCCTCTATCGTAATCCAGAGTTTTGAGAAGATTGGAGAAACTTAATTTTTTGCCCAAAAATGAAAAAAACGTAAGGGGTAACACTGTCGTTTTTTTTTTCGGGTCAAAATTTTGAGTTTCGATATCTCAGCTCTGGAAGGGTCTAGAGCCTCCATTTTTGCACTCAGGTCAAAGTCTCACAGCCCTCTATCATAATCCATAGTTTTGAGAAGATTGGAGAAACTTAATTTTTCGCCCAAAAATGAAAAAAACGTAAGGGGTAACACTGTCGTTTTTTTTTCGGGTCGAAATTTTGAGTTTCGATATCTCAGCTCTGGAAGGGTCTAGAGCCTCCATTTTTGCACTCAGGTCAAAGTCTCACAGCCCTCTATCATAATCCAGAGTTTTGAGAAGATTGGAGAAACTTAATTTTTCGCCCAAAAATGAAAAAAACGTAAGGGGTAACACTGTCGTTTTTTTTTCAGGTCGAAATTTTGAGTTTCGATATCTCAGCTCTGGAAGGGTCTAGAGCCTCCATTTTTACACTCAGGTCAAAGTCTCACAGCCCTCTATCATAATCCAGAGTTTTGAGAAGATTGGAGAAAATTAATTTTTTGCCCAAAAATGAAAAAAACGTAAGGGGTAACACTGTCGTTTTTTTTTCGGGTCGAAATTTTGAGTTTCGATATCTCAGCTCTGGAAGGGTCTAGAGCCTCCATTTATGCACTCAGGTCAAAGTCTCACAGCCCTCTATCATAATCCAGAGTTTTGAGAAGATTGGAGAAACTTAATTTTTCGCCCAAAAATGAAAAAAACGTAAGGGGTAACACTGTCGTTTTTTTTTCGGGTCGAAATTTTGAGTTTCGATATCTCAGGTCTGGAAGGGTCTAGAGCCTCCATTTTTGCACTCAGGTCAAAGTCTCACAGCCCTCTATCATAATCCAGAGTTTTGAGAAGATTGGAGAAACTTAATTTTTTGCCCAAAAATGAAAAAAACGTAAGGGGTAACACTGTCGTTTTTTTTTCGGGTCGAAATTTTGAGTTTCGATATCTCAGCTCTGGAAGGGTCTAGAGCCTCCATTTTTGCACTCAGGTCAAAGTTTCACAGCCCTCTATCATAATCCAGAGTTTTGAGAAGATTGGAGAAACTTAATTTTTTGCCCAAAAATGAAAAAAACGTAAGGGGTAACACTGTCGTTTTTTTTTTCGGGTCGAAATTTTGAGTTTCGATATCTCAGCTCTGGAAGGGTCTAGAGCCTCCATTTTTGCACTCAGGTCAAAGTCTCACAGCCCTCTATCATAATCCAGAGTTTTGAGAAGATTGGAGCAACTTAATTTTTCGCCCAAAAATGAAAAAAAAAAACGTAAGGGGTAACACTGTCGTTTTTTTTTCGGGTCAAAATTTTGAGTTTCGATATCTCAGCTCTGGAAGGGTCTAGAGCCTCCATTTTTGCACTCAGGTCAAAGTTTCACAGCCCTCTATCATAATCCAGAGTTTTGAGAAGATTGGAGAAACTTAATTTTTTGCCCAAAAATGAAAAAAACGTAAGGGGTAACACTGTCGTTTTTTTTTCGGGTCAAAATTTTGAGTTTCGATATCTCAGCTCTGGAAGGGTCTAGAGCCTCCATTTTTGCACTCAGGTCAAAGTCTCGTGGCCCTCTATCAGAATCCAGAGTTTTGAGAAGATTGGAGAAACTTAATTTTTCGCCCGAAAACGAAAAAAACGTAAGGGGTAACACTGTCGTTTTTTTTCGGGTCGAAATTTTAAAATTCGATATCTCAGCTCTGGAAGGGTCTAGAGCCTCCATTTTTGCACTCAGGTCAAAGTCTCACAGCCCTCTATCATAATCCAGAGTTTTGAGAAGATTGGAGAAACTTAATTTTTCGCCCAAAAATGAAAAAAACGTAAGGGGTAACACTGTCTTTTTTTTTTCGGGTCGAAATTTTGAGTTTCGATATCTCAGCTCTGGAAGGGTCTAGAGCCTCCATTTTTGCACTCAGGTCAAAGTATCACAGCCCTCTATCATAATCCAGAGTTTTGAGAAGATTGGAGAAACTTAATTTTTGGCCCAAAAATGAAAAAAACGTAAGGGGTAACACTGTCGTCTTTTTTTTCGGGTCGAAATTTTAAAATTCGATATCTCAGCTCTGGAAGGGTCTAGAGCCTCCATTTTTGCACTCAGGTCAAAGTCTCACAGCCCTCTATCATAATCCAGAGTTTTGAGAAGATTGGAGAAACTTAATTTTTCGCCCAAAAATGAAAAAAACGTAAGGGGTAACACTGTCGTTTTTTTTTCGGGTCGAAACTTTGAGTCTCGATATCTCAGCTCTGGAAGGGTCTAGAGCCTCCATTTTTGCACTCAGGTCAAAGTCTCATGGCCCTCTATCAGAATCCAGAGTTTTGAGAAGATTGGAGAAACTTAATTTTTCGCCCGAAAACGAAAAAAACGTAAGGGGTAACACTGTCGTTTTTTTTCGGGTCGAAATTTTAAAATTCGATATCTCAGCACTGGAAGGGTCTAGAGCCTCCATTTTTGCACTCAGGTCAAAGTCTCACAGCCCTCTATCATAATCCAGAGTTTTGAGAAGATTGGAGAAACTTAATTTTTCGCCCAAAAATGAAAAAAAAAAAACGTAAGGGGTAACACTGTCGTTTTTTTTTCGGGTCAAAATTTTGAGTTTCGATATCTCAGCTCTGGAAGGGTCTAGAGCCTCCATTTTTGCACTCAGGTCAAAGTTTCACAGCCCTCTATCATAATCCAGAGTTTTGAGAAGATTGGAGAAACTTAATTTTTTGCCCAAAAATGAAAAAAACGTAAGGGGTAACACTGTCGTTTTTTTTTCGGGTCAAAATTTTGAGTTTCGATATCTCAGCTCTGGAAGGGTCTAGAGCCTCCATTTTTGCACTCAGGTCAAAGTCTCGTGGCCCTCTATCAGAATCCAGAGTTTTGAGAAGATTGGAGAAACTTAATTTTTCGCCCGAAAACGAAAAAAACGTAAGGGGTAACACTGTCGTTTTTTTTCGGGTCTAAATTTTAAAATTCGATATCTCAGCTCTGGAAGGGTCTAGAGCCTCCATTTTTGCACTCAGGTCAAAGTCTCACAGCCCTCTATCATAATCCAGAGTTTTGAGAAGATTGGAGAAACTTAATTTTTCGCCCAAAAATGAAAAAAACGTAAGGGGTAACACTGTCTTTTTTTTTTCGGGTCGAAATTTTGAGTTTCGATATCTCAGCTCTGGAAGGGTCTAGAGCCTCCATTTTTGCACTCAGGTCAAAGTATCACAGCCCTCTATCATAATCCAGAGTTTTGAGAAGATTGGAGAAACTTAATTTTTGGCCCAAAAATGAAAAAAACGTAAGGGGTAACACTGTCGTCTTTTTTTTCGGGTCGAAATTTTAAAATTCGATATCTCAGCTCTGGAAGGGTCTAGAGCCTCCATTTTTGCACTCAGGTCAAAGTCTCACAGCCCTCTATCATAATCCAGAGTTTTGAGAAGATTGGAGAAACTTAATTTTTCGCCCAAAAATGAAAAAAACGTAAGGGGTAACACTGTCGTTTTTTTTTCGGGTCGAAACTTTGAGTCTCGATATCTCAGCTCTGGAAGGGTCTAGAGCCTCCATTTTTGCACTCAGGTCAAAGTGTCATGGCCCTCTATCAGAATCCAGAGTTTTGAGAAGATTGGAGAAACTTAATTTTTCGCCCAAAAATGAAAAAAAAACGTAAGGGGTAACACTGTCGTTTTTTTTCGGGTCAAAATTTTGAGTTTCGATATCTCAGCTCTGGAAGGGTCTAGAGCCTCCATTTTTGCACTCAGGTCAAAGTTTCACAGCCCTCTATCATAATCCAGAGTTTTGAGAAGATTGGAGAAACTTAATTTTTCGCCCAAAAATGAAAAAAACGTAAGGGGTAACACTGTCGTTTTTTTTCGGGTCGAAATTTTGAGTTTCGATATCTCAGCTCTGGAAGGGTCTAGAGCCTCCATTTTTGCACTCAGGTCAAAGTCTCACAGCCCTCTATCATAATCCAGAGTTTTGAGAAGATTGGAGAAACTTAATTTTTCGCCCAAAAATGAAAAAAACGTAAGGGGTAACACTGTCGTTTTTTTTTCAGGTCGAAATTTTGAGTTTCGATATCTCAGCTCTGGAAGGGTCTAGAGCCTCCATTTTTGCACTCAGGTCAAAGTCTCACAGCCCTCTATCATAATCCAGAGTTTTGAGAAGATTGGAGAAACTTAATTTTTCGCCCAAAAATGAAAAAAAACGTAAGGGGTAACACTGTCGTTTTTTTTTCGGGTCGAAATTTTGAGTTTCGATATCTCAGCTCTGGAAGGGTCTAGAGCCTCCATTTTTGCACTCAGGTCAAAGTTTCACAGCCCTCTATCATAATCCAGAGTTTTGAGAAGATTGGAGAAACTTAATTTTTGGCCCAAAAATGAAAAAAACGTAAGGGGTAACACTGTCGTTTTTTTTTCGGGTCGAAATTTTAAAATTCGATATCTCAGCTCTGGAAGGGTCTAGAGCCTCCATTTTTGCACTCAGGTCAAAGTCTCACAGCCCTCTATCATAATCCAGAGTTTTGAGAAGATTGGAGAAACTTAATTTTTCGCCCAAAAATGAAAAAAACGTAAGGGGTAACACTGTCGTTTTTTTTTCGGGTCAAAATTTTGAGTTTCGATATCTCAGCTCTGGAAGGGTCTAGAGCCTCCATTTTTGCACTCAGGTCAAAGTCTCGTGGCCCTCTATCAGAATCCAGAGTTTTGAGAAGATTGGAGAAACTTAATTTTTCGCCCGGAAACGAAAAAAACGTAAGGGGTAACACTGTCGTTTTTTTTTCGGGTCGAAATTTTAAAATTCGATATCTCAGCTCTGGAAGGGTCTAGAGCCTCCATTTTTGCACTCAGGTCAAAGTCTCACAGCCCTCTATCATAATCCAGAGTTTTGAGAAGATTGGAGCAACTTAATTTTTCGCCCAAAAATGAAAAAAAAAAACGTAAGGGGTAACACTGTCGTTTTTTTTTCGGGTCAAAATTTTGAGTTTCGATATCTCAGCTCTGGAAGGGTCTAGAGCCTCCATTTTTGCACTCAGGTCAAAGTTTCACAGCCCTCTATCATAATCCAGAGTTTTGAGAAGATTGGAGAAACTTAATTTTTTGCCCAAAAATGAAAAAAACGTAAGGGGTAACACTGTCGTTTTTTTTTCGGGTCAAAATTTTGAGTTTCGATATCTCAGCTCTGGAAGGGTCTAGAGCCTCCATTTTTGCACTCAGGTCAAAGTCTCGTGGCCCTCTATCAGAATCCAGAGTTTTGAGAAGATTGGAGAAACTTAATTTTTCGCCCGAAAACGAAAAAAACGTAAGGGGTAACACTTTCGTTTTTTTTCGGGTCGAAATTTTAAAATTCGATATCTCAGCTCTGGAAGGGTCTAGAGCCTCCATTTTTGCACTCAGGTCAAAGTCTCACAGCCCTCTATCATAATCCAGAGTTTTGAGAAGATTGGAGAAACTTAATTTTTCGCCCAAAAATGAAAAAAAAAAACGTAAGGGGTAACACTGTCGTTTTTTTTTCGGGTCAAAATTTTGAGTTTCGATATCTCAGCTCTGGAAGGGTCTAGAGCCTCCATTTTTGCACTCAGGTCAAAGTTTCACAGCCCTCTATCATAATCCAGAGTTTTGAGAAGATTGGAGAAACTTAATTTTTTGCCCAAAAATGAAAAAAACGTAAGGGGTAACACTGTCGTTTTTTTTTCGGGTCAAAATTTTGAGTTTCGATATCTCAGCTCTGGAAGGGTCTAGAGCCTCCATTTTTGCACTCAGGTCAAAGTCTCGTGGCCCTCTATCAGAATCCAGAGTTTTGAGAAGATTGGAGAAACTTAATTTTTCGCCCGAAAACGAAAAAAACGTAAGGGGTAACACTGTCGTTTTTTTTCGGGTCTAAATTTTAAAATTCGATATCTCAGCTCTGGAAGGGTCTAGAGCCTCCATTTTTGCACTCAGGTCAAAGTCTCACAGCCCTCTATCATAATCCAGAGTTTTGAGAAGATTGGAGAAACTTAATTTTTCGCCCAAAAATGAAAAAAACGTAAGGGGTAACACTGTCTTTTTTTTTTCGGGTCGAAATTTTGAGTTTCGATATCTCAGCTCTGGAAGGGTCTAGAGCCTCCATTTTTGCACTCAGGTCAAAGTATCACAGCCCTCTATCATAATCCAGAGTTTTGAGAAGATTGGAGAAACTTAATTTTTGGCCCAAAAATGAAAAAAACGTAAGGGGTAACACTGTCGTCTTTTTTTTCGGGTCGAAATTTTAAAATTCGATATCTCAGCTCTGGAAGGGTCTAGAGCCTCCATTTTTGCACTCAGGTCAAAGTCTCACAGCCCTCTATCATAATCCAGAGTTTTGAGAAGATTGGAGAAACTTAATTTTTCGCCCAAAAATGAAAAAAACGTAAGGGGTAACACTGTCGTTTTTTTTTCGGGTCGAAACTTTGAGTCTCGATATCTCAGCTCTGGAAGGGTCTAGAGCCTCCATTTTTGCACTCAGGTCAAAGTGTCATGGCCCTCTATCAGAATCCAGAGTTTTGAGAAGATTGGAGAAACTTAATTTTTCGCCCAAAAATGAAAAAAAAACGTAAGGGGTAACACTGTCGTTTTTTTTCGGGTCAAAATTTTGAGTTTCGATATCTCAGCTCTGGAAGGGTCTAGAGCCTCCATTTTTGCACTCAGGTCAAAGTTTCACAGCCCTCTATCATAATCCAGAGTTTTGAGAAGATTGGAGAAACTTAATTTTTCGCCCAAAAATGAAAAAAACGTAAGGGGTAACACTGTCGTTTTTTTTCGGGTCGAAATTTTGAGTTTCGATATCTCAGCTCTGGAAGGGTCTAGAGCCTCCATTTTTGCACTCAGGTCAAAGTCTCACAGCCCTCTATCATAATCCAGAGTTTTGAGAAGATTGGAGAAACTTAATTTTTCGCCCAAAAATGAAAAAAACGTAAGGGGTAACACTGTCGTTTTTTTTTCAGGTCGAAATTTTGAGTTTCGATATCTCAGCTCTGGAAGGGTCTAGAGCCTCCATTTTTACACTCAGGTCAAAGTCTCACAGCCCTCTATCATAATCCAGAGTTTTGAGAAGATTGGAGAAAATTAATTTTTTGCCCAAAAATGAAAAAAACGTAAGGGGTAACACTGTCGTTTTTTTTTCGGGTCGAAATTTTGAGTTTCGATATCTCAGCTCTGGAAGGGTCTAGAGCCTCCATTTTTGCACTCAGGTCAAAGTCTCACAGCCCTCTATCATAATCCAGAGTTTTGAGAAGATTGGAGAAACTTAATTTTTCGCCCAAAAATGAAAAAAAACGTAAGGGGTAACACTGTCGTTTTTTTTTCAGGTCGAAATTTTGAGTTTCGATATCTCAGCTCTGGAAGGGTCTAGAGCCTCCATTTTTACACTCAGGTCAAAATCTCACAGCCCTCTATCATAATCCAGAGTTTTGAGAAGATTGGAGAAACTTAATTTTTCGCCCAAAAATGAAAAAAACGTAAGGGGTAACACTGTCGTTTTTTTTTCGGGTCGAAATTTTGAGTTTCGATATCTCAGGTCTGGAAGGGTCTAGAGCCTCCATTTTTGCACTCAGGTCAAAGTCTCACAGCCCTCTATCATAATCCAGAGTTTTGAGAAGATTGGAGAAACTTAATTTTTTGCCCAAAAATGAAAAAAACGTAAGGGGTAACACTGTCGTTTTTTTTTTCGGGTCGAAATTTTGAGTTTCGATATCTCAGCTCTGGAAGGGTCTAGAGCCTCCATTTTTGCACTCAGGTCAAAGTTTCACAGCCCTCTATCATAATCCAGAGTTTTGAGAAGATTGGAGAAACTTAATTTTTTGCCCAAAAATGAAAAAAACGTAAGGGGTAACACTGTCGTTTTTTTTTCGGGTCGAAATTTTGAGTTTCGATATCTCAGCTCTGGAAGGGTCTAGAGCCTCCATTTTTGCACTCAGGTCAAAGTCTCACAGCCCTCTATCATAATCCAGAGTTTTGAGAAGATTGGAGAAACTTAATTTTTCGCCCAAAAATGAAAAAAACGTAAGGGGTAACACTGTCGTTTTTTTTTCGGGTCGAAATTTTGAGTTTCGATATCTCAGCTCTGGAAGGGTCTAGAGCCTCCATTTTTGCACTCAGGTCAAAGTCTCACAGCCCTCTATCATAATCCAGAGTTTTGAGAAGATTGGAGAAACTTAATTTTTCGCCCAAAAATGAAAAAAACGTAAGGGGTAACACTGTCGTTTTTTTTTCGGGTCGAAATTTTGAGTTTCGATATCTCAGCTCTGGAAGGGTCTAGAGCCTCCATTTTTGCACTCAGGTCAAAGTTTCACAGCCCTCTATCATAATCCAGAGTTTTGAGAAGATTGGAGAAACTTAATTTTTCGCCCAAAAATGAAAAAAACGTAAGGGGTAACACTGTCGTTTTTTTTTCGGGTCGAAATTTTGAGTTTCGATATCTCAGCTCTGGAAGGGTCTAGAGCCTCCATTTTTGCACTCAGGTCAAAGTCTCACAGCCCTCTATCATAATCCAGAGTTTTGAGAAGATTGGAGAAACTTAATTTTTCGCCCAAAAATGAAAAAAAACGTAAGGGGTAACACTGTCATTTTTTTTTTTCGGGTCGAAATTTTGAATTTTGATATCTCAGCTCTGGAAGAGTCTAGAGCCTCCATTTTTGCACTCAGGTGAAAGTCTCATGGCCCTCTATCAGAATCCAGAGTTTTGAGAAGATTGGAGAAACTTAATTTTTCGGCCGAAAACGAAAAAAAACGAAAGGGGTAACAATGTCGTTTTTTTTTCGGGTCGAAATTTTGAATTTCGATATCTCAGCTCTGGAAGGGTCTAGAGCCTCCATTTTTGCACTCAAGTCAAAGTCTCACAGCCCTCTAACATAATCCAGAGTTTTGAGAAAATTGGAGAAACTTAATTTTTCGGCTGAAAACGAAAAAAAACGAAAGGGGTAACACTGTCGTTTTTTTTTCGGGTCGAAATTTTGAATTTCAATATCTCAGCTCTGGAAGGGTCTAGAGCCTCCATTTTTGCACTCAGGTGAAAGTCTCATGGCCCTCTATCAGAATCCAGAGTTTTGAGAAGATTGGAGAAACTTAATTTTTCGGCCGAAAACGAAAAAAAACGAAAGGGGTAACACTGTCGTTTTTTTTTCGGGTCGAAATTTTGAGGTTCGATATCTCAGCTCTGGAAGGGTCTAGAGCCTCCATTTTTGCACTCAAGTCAAAGTCTCACAGCCCTCTAACATAATCCAGAGTTTTGAGAAGATTGGAGAAACTTAATTTTTCGGCTGAAAACGAAAAAAAACGAAAGGGGTAACACTGTCGTTTTTTTTTCGGGGCGAAATTTTGAATTTCAATATCTCAGCTGTGGAAGGGTCTAGAGCCTCCATTTTTGCACTCAGGTCAAAGTCTCGTGGCCCTCTATCATAATCCAGAGTTTTGAGAAGATTGGAGAAACTTAATTTTTCGGCTGAAAACTAAAAAAAACGAAAGGGGTAACACTGTGGTTTTTTTTTCGGGTCGAAATTTTGAGGTTCGATATCTCAACTCTGGAAGGGTCTAGAGCCTCCATTTTTGCACTCAAGTCAAAGTCTCACAGCCCTCTATCATAATCCAGAGTTTTGAGAAGATTGGAGAAACTTAAATTTTAGCCCGAAAACGAAAAAAAATGAAAGGGGTAACACTGTCATTTTTTTTTTTCGGGTCGAAATTTTGAATTTTGATATCTCAGCTCTGGAAGAGTCTAGAGCCTCCATTTTTGCACTCAGGTGAAAGTCTCATGGCCCTCTATCAGAATCCAGAGTTTTGAGAAGATTGGAGAAACTTAATTTTTCGGCCGAAAACGAAAAAAAACGAAAGGGGTAACACTGTCGTTTTTTTTTCGGGTCGAAATTTTGAATTTCGATATCTCAGCTCTGGAAGGGTCTAGAGCCTCCATTTTTGCACTCAAGTCAAAGTCTTACAGCCCTCTAACATAATCCAGAGTTTTGAGAAAATTGGAGAAACTTAATTTTTCGGCTGAAAACGAAAAAAAACGAAAGGGGTAACACTGTCGTTTTTTTTTTCGGGTCGAAATTTTGAATTTCAATATCTCAGCTCTGGAAGGGTCTAGAGCCTCCATTTTTGCACTCAGGTGAAAGTCTCATGGCCCTCTATCAGAATCCAGAGTTTTGAGAAGATTGGAGAAACTTAATTTTTCGGCCGAAAACGAAAAAAAACGAAAGGGGTAACACTGTCGTTTTTTTTTCGGGTCGAAATTTTGAGGTTCGATATCTCAGCTCTGGAAGGGTCTAGAGCCTCCATTTTTGCACTCAAGTCAAAGTCTCACAGCCCTCTAACATAATCCAGAGTTTTGAGAAGATTGGAGAAACTTAATTTTTCGGCTGAAAACGAAAAAAAACGAAAGGGGTAACACTGTCGTTTTTTTTTCGGGGCGAAATTTTGAATTTCAATATCTCAGCTGTGGAAGGGTCTAGAGCCTCCATTTTTGCACTCAGGTCAAAGTCTCGTGGCCCTCTATCATAATCCAGAGTTTTGAGAAGATTGGAGAAATTTAATTTTTCGGCTGAAAACGAAAAAAAACGAAAGGGGTAACACTGTCATTTTTTTTTCGGGTCGAAATTTTGAGGTTCGATATCTCAACTCTGGAAGGGTCTAGAGCCTCCATTTTTGCACTCAAGTCAAAGTCTCACAGCCCTCTATCATAATCCAGAGTTTTGAGAAGATTGGAGAAACTTAAATTTTAGCCCGAAAACGAAAAAAAATGAAAGGGGTAACACTGTCATTTTTTTTTTTCGGGTCGAAATTTTGAATTTTGATATCTCAGCTCTGGAAGAGTCTAGAGCCTCCATTTTTGCACTCAGGTGAAAGTCTCATGGCCCTCTATCAGAATCCAGAGTTTTGAGAAGATTGGAGAAACTTAATTTTTCGGCCGAAAACGAAAAAAAACGAAAGGGGTAACACTGTCGTTTTTTTTTCGGGTCGAAATTTTGAATTTCGATATCTCAGCTCTGGAAGGGTCTAGAGCCTCCATTTTTGCACTCAGGTCAAAGTCTCGTGGCCCTCTATCAAAATCCAGAGTTTTGAGAAGATTGGAGAAACTTAATTTTTCGCCCGAAAACAAAAAAAACGAAAGGGGTAACACTGTCGTTTTTTTTTTTCGGGTCGAAATTTTGAGGTTCGATATCTCAGCTCTGGAAGGGTCTAGAGCCTCCATTTTTGCACTCAAGTCAAAGTCTCAAAGCCCTCTAACATAATCCAGAGTTTTGAGAAGATTGGAGAAACTTAATTTTTCGGCTGAAAACGAAAAAAAACGAAAGGGGTAACACTGTTGTTTTTTTTTTTTTTCGGGTCGAAATTTTGAATTTTGATATCTCAGCTCTGGAAGGGTCTAGAGCCTCCATTTTTGCACTCAGGTCAAAGTATCACAGCCCTCTATCATAATCCAGAGTTTTGAGAAGATTGGAGAAACTTAATTTTTCGCCCGAAAACGAAAAAAAACGAAAGGGGTAACGCTGTCATTTTTTTTTTTCGGGTCGAAATTTTGAATTTTGCTATCTCAGCTCTGGAAGGGTCTAGAGCCTCCATTTTTGCACTCAGGTGAAAGTCTCATGGCCCTCTATCAGAATCCAGAGTTTTGAGAAGATTGGAGAAACTTAATTTTCGGCCGAAAACGAAAAAAAACGAAAGGGGTAACACTGTCGTTTTTTTTTTCGGGTCGAAATTTTGAATTTCGATATCTCAGCTCTAGAAGGGTCTAGAGCCTCCATTTTTGCACTCAGGTCAAAGTCTCATGGCCCTCTATCAGAATTCAGAGTTTTGAGAAGATTGGAGAAACTTAATTTTTCGTCTGAAAACGAAAAAAACGAAAGGGGTAACACTGTCGTTTTTTCGGGTCGAAATTTTGAATTTCAATATCTCAGCTCTGAAAGGGTCTAGAGCCTCCATTTTTGCACTCAGGTCAAAGTCTCACAGCCCTCTATCATAATCCAGAGTTTTGAGAAGATTGGAGAAACTTAATTTTTCGGCCGAAAACGAAAAATAACGAAAGGGGTAACACTGTCGTTTTTTTTTTCGGGTCGAAATTTTGAATTTCAATATCTCAGCTCTGGAAGGGTCTAGAGCCTCCATTTTTGCACTCAGGTCAAAGTCTCGTGGCCCTCTATCAGAATCCAGAGTTTTGAGAACATTTTAGAAACTTAATTTTTCGGCTGAAAACGAAAAAAAACGAAAGGGGTAACACTGTCGTTTTTTTTTCGGGTCGAAATTTTGAATTTCGATATCTCAGCTCTAGAAGGGTCTAGAGCCTCAATTTTTGCACTCAGGTCAAAGTCTCACAGCCCTCTATCATAATCCAGAGTTTTGAGAAGATTGGAGAAACGTAATTTTTCGCCCGAAAACGAAAAAAGACGAAAGGGGTAACACTGTGGTTTTTTTTTCCGGTCGAAATTTTGAATTTCGTTATCTCAGCTCTAGAAGGGTCTAGAGCCTCCATTTTTGCACTCAGGTCAAAGTCTCGTGGCCCTCTATCAGAATCCAGAGTTTTGAGAAGATTGGAGAAACTTAATTTTTCGGCCGAAAACAAAAAATAACGAAAGGGGTAACACTGTCGTTTTTTTTTTTTCGGGTCGATATTTTGAATTTCAATATCTCAGCTCTGAAAGGGTCTAGAGCCTCCATTTTTGCACTCAGGTCAAAGTCTCGTGGCCCTCTCTCATAATCAAGAGTTTTGAGAAGATTGGAGAAACTTAATTTTTTGGCTGAAAATGAAAAAAAACGAAAGGGGTAACACTGTCGTTTTTTTTTTTCGGGTCGAAATTTTGTTGTTCGATATCTCAACTCTGGAAGGGTCTAGAGCCTCCATTTTTGCACTCAGGTCAAAGTCTCACAGCCCTCTATCATAATCCAGAGTTTTGAGAAGATTGGAGAAACTTAATTTTTCGGCTGAAAACGAAAAAAAACGAAAGGGGTAACACTGTCGTTTTTTTTTCGGGTCTAAATTTTGAATTTCAATATCTCAGCTGTGGAAGGGTCTAGAGCCTCCATTTTTGCACTCAGGTCAAAGTCTCGTGGCCGTCTATCATAATCCAGAGTTTTGAGAAGATTGGAGAAACTTAATTTTTCGGCTGAAAACGAAAAAAAACGAAAGGGTAACACTGTCGTTTTTTTTTCGGGTCGAAATTTTGAGGTTCGATATCTCAACTCTGGAAGGGTCTAGAGCCTCCATTTTTGCACTCAGGTCAAAGTCTCACAGCCCTCTAACATAATCCAGAGTTTTGAGAAGATTGGAGAAACTTAATTTTTCGGCTGAAAACGAAAAAAAACGAAAGGGGTAACACTGTCGTTTTTTTTCGGGTCGAAATTTTGAATTTCAATATCTCAGCTCTGAAAGGGTCTAGAGCCTCCATTTTTGCACTCAGGTCAAAGTCTCGTGGCCCTCTATCAGAATCTAGAGTTTTAAGAAGATTGGAGAAACTTAATTTTTTGGCCGAAAACGAAAAAAAACGAAAGGGGTAACACTGTCGTTTTTTTTTTCGGGTCAAAATTTTTAATTTTGATATCTCAGCTCTGGAAGGGTCTAGAGCCTCCATTTTTGCACTCAGGTGAAAGTCTCATTGCCCTCTATCAGAATCCAGAGTTTCGAGAAGATTGGAGAAACTTAATTTTTTGCCCAAAAATTAAAAAAAAAGCGAAAGGGGTAACACTGTCGTTTTTTTTTTTTCGGGTCGAAATTTTGAATTTTGATATCTCAGCTCTGGAAGGGTCTAGAGCCTCCATTTTTGCACTCAGGTCAAAGTCTCACAGCCCTCTATCATAATCCAGAGTTTTGAGAAGATTGGAGAAACTTAATTTTTCGCCCGAAAACGAAAAAAAAACGAAAGGGGTAACACTTTCGGTTTTTTTTCGGGTCGAAATTTTGAATTTCGATATCTCAGCTCTAGAAGGGTCTAGAGCCTCCATTTTTGCACTCAGGTCAAAGTCTCGTGGCCCTCTATCAGAATTCAGAGTTTTGAGAAGATTGGAGAAACTTAATTTTTCGTCTGAAAACGAAAAAAAACGAAAGGGGTAACACTGTCGTTTTTTTTTCGGGTCGAAATTTTGAATTTCAATATCTCAGCTCTGAAAGGGTCTAGAGCCTCCATTTTTGCACTCAGGTCAAAGTCTCGTGGCCCTCTATCATAATCAAGAGTTTTGAGAAGATTGGAGAAACTTAATTTTTCGGCCGAAAACGAAAAATAACGAAAGGGGTAACACTGTCGTTTTTTTTTTTCGGGTCGAAATTTTGAATTTCAATATCTCAGCTCTGGAAGGGTCTAGAGCCTCCATTTTTGCACTCAGGTCAAAGTCTCGTGGCCCTCTATCATAATCCAGAGTTTTGAGAAGATTGGAGAAACTTAATTTTTCGGCTGAAAACGAAAAAAAACGAAAGGGGTAACACTGTCGGTTTTTTTTCGGGTCGAAATTTTGAATTTCGATATCTCAGCTCTAGAAGGGTCTAGAGCCTCAATTTTTGCACTCAGGTCAAAGTCTCACAGCCCTCTATCATAATCCAGAGTTTTGAGAAGATTGGAGAAACGTAATTTTTCGCCCGAAAACGAAAAAAGACGAAAGGGGTAACACTGTCGTTTTTTTTTCCGGTCGAAATTTTGAATTTCGTTATCTCAGCTCTAGAACGGTCTAGAGCCTCCATTTTTGCATTTAGGTCAAAGTCTCGTGGCCCTCTATCATAATCCAGAGTTTTGAGAAGATTGGAGAAACGTAATTTTTCGGCCGAAAACAAAAAATAACGAAAGGGGTAACAATGTCGTTTTTTTTTTCGGGTCGATATTTTGAATTTCAATATCTCAGCTCTGAAAGGGTCTAGAGCCTCCATTTTTGCACTCAGGTCAAAGTCTCGTGGCCCTCTATCATAATCAAGAGTTTTGAGAAGATTGGAGAAACTTAATTTTTTGGCTGAAAATGAAAAAAAAACGAAAGGGGTAACACTGTCGTTTTTTTTTTCGGGTCGAAATTTTGAGGTTCGATATCTCAGCTCTAGAAGGGTCTAGAGCCTCCATTTTTGCACTCAGGTCAAAGTCTCGTGGCCCTCTATCAGAATCCAGAGTTTTGAGAAGATTGGAGAAACTTAATTTTTCGCCCCAAAACAAAAAAAAACGAAAGGGGTAACACTGTAGTTTTTTTTTTCCGGTCGAAATTTTGAATTTTGATATCTCAGCTCTGGAAGGGTCTAGAGCCTCCATTTTTGCACTCAGGTCAAAGTCTAACAGCCCTCTATCATAATCCAGAGTTTTGAGAAGATTGGAGAAACTTAATTTTTCGCCTGAAAACGAAAAAAAAAACCAAAGGGGTAACACTGTCATTTTTTTTTCGGGTCGAAATTTTGAATTTTGATATCTCAGCTCTGGAAGGGTCTAGAGCCTCCATTTTTGCACTCAGGTCAAAGTCTCATGGCCCTCTATCAGAATCCAGAGTTTTGAGAAGATTGGAGAAACGTAATTTTCGGCCGAAAACGAAAAAAAGCGAAAGGGGTAACACTTTCGTTTTTTTTTCGGGTCGAAATTTTGAATTTCGATATCTCAGCTCTAGAAGGGTCTAAAGCCTCCATTTTTGCACTCATGTCAAAGTCTCGTGGCCCTCTATCAGAATTCAGAGTTTTGAGAAGATTGGAGAAACTTAATTTTTCGTCTGAAAACGAAAAAAAACGAAAGGGGTAACACTGTCGTTTTTTTTTCGGGTCGAAATTTTGAATTTCAATATCTCAGCTCTGAAAGGGTCTAGAGCCTCCATTTTTGCACTCAGGTCAAAGTCTCGTGGCCCTCTATCATAATTAAGAGTTTTGAGAAGATTGGAGAAACTTAATTTTTCGGCCGAAAACGAAAAATAACGAAAGGGGTAACACTGTCGTTTTTTTTTTTTCGGATCGAAATTTTGAATTTCAATATCTCAGCTCTGAAAGGGTATAGAGCCTCCATTTTTTAACTCAGGTCAAAGTCTCGTGGCCCTTTATCATAATCCAGAGTTTTGAGAAGATTGGAGAAACTTAATTTTTCGGCTGAAAACGAAAAAAAACGAGAGGGGTAACACTGTCGTTTTTTTTTCCGGTCGAAATTTTGAATTTCGATATCTCAGCTCTAGAAGGGTCTAGAGCCTCAATTTTTGCACTCAGGTCAAAGTCTCGTGGCCCTCTATCAGAATCCAGAGTTTTGAGAAGATTGGAGAAACTTAATTTTTCGGCCGAAAACAAAAAATAACGAAAGGGGTAACACTGTCGTTTTTTTTTTTCGGGTCGATATTTTGAATTTCAATATCTCAGCTCTGGAAGGGTCTAGAGCCTCCATTTTTGCACTCAGGTCAAAGTCTCGTGGCCCTCTATCATAATCAAGAGTTTTGAGAAGATTGGAGAAACTTAATTTTTTGGCTGAAAATGAAAAAAAACGAAAGGGGTAATACTGTCGTTTTTTTTTCGGGTCGAAATTTCCAGGTTCGATATCTCAACTCTGGAAGGGTCTAGAGCCTCCATTTTTGCACTCAGGTCAAAGTCTCACAGCCCTCTATCATAATCCAGAGTTTTGAGAAGATTGGAGAAACGTAATTTTTCGCCCGAAAACGAAAAAAGACGAAAGGGGTAACACTGTCGTTTTTTTTTCCGGTCGAAATTTTGAATTTCGTTATCTCAGCTCTAGAAGGGTCTAGAGCCTCCATTTTTGCACTCAGGTCAAAGTCTCGTGGCCCTCTATCAGAATCCAGAGTTTTGAGAAGATTGGAGAAACTTAATTTTTTGGCTGAAAATGAAAAAAAATGAAAGGGGTAACACTGTCGTTTTTTTTTCGGGTCGAAATTTTAGGTTCATTATCTCAACTCTGGAAGGGTCTAGAGCCTCCATTTTTGCACTCAGGTCAAAGTCTCGTGGCCCTCTATCATAATCCAGAGTTTTGAGAAGATTGGAGAAACGTAATTTTTCGCCCGAAAACGAAAAAAGACGAAAGGGGTAACACTGTCGTTTTTTTTTCCGGTCGAAATTTTGAATTTCGTTATCTCAGCTCTAGAAGGGTCTAGAGCCTCCATTTTTGCACTCAGGTCAAAGTCTCGTGGCCCTCTATCATAATCCAGAGTTTTGAGAAGATTGGAGAAACTTAATTTTTCGCCCGAAAACAAAAAAAAAAACGAAAGGGGTAACACTGTCGTTTTTTTTTGGGGTCGAAATTTTGAATTTTGATATCTCAGCTCTGGAAGGGTCTAGAGCCTCCATTTTTGCACTCAGGTCAAAGTCTTGTGGCCCTCTAACATAATCCAGAGTTTTGAGAAGATTGGAGAAACTTAATTTTTCGCCCGAAAATGAAAAAAAACGAAAGGGGTAACACTGTCGTTTTTTTTTCGGGTCGAAATTTTGAATTTTGATATCTCAGCTCTGGAAGGGTCTAGAGCCTCCATTTTTGCACTCAGGTGAAAGTCTCATGGCCCTCTATCAGAATCCAGAGTTTTGAGAAGATTGGAGAAACTTAATTTTTCGGCCGAAAACTAAAAAAACGGAAGGGGTAACACTGTCGTTTTTTTTTGGGGTCGAAATTTTGAATTTTGATATCTCAGCTCTGGAAGGGTCTAGAGCCTCCATGTTTGCACTCAGGTCAAAGTCTCATGGCCCTCTATCAGAATCCAGAGTTTCGAGAAGATTGGAGAAACTTAATTTTTCGCCCGAAAATTAAAAAAAAAAAGAAAGGGGTAACACTGTCGTTTTTTTTTTCGGGTCGAAATTTTGAATTTTGATATCTCAGCTCTGGAAGGGTCTAGAGCCTCCATTTTTGCACTCAGGTCAAAGTCTAACAGCCCTCTATCATAATCCAGAGTTTTGAGAAGATTGGAGAAACTTAATTTTTCGTCTGAAAACGATAAAAAGCGAAAGGGGTAACACTTTCGGTTTTTTTTCGGGTCGAAATTTTGAATTTCGATATCTCAGCTCTAGAAGGGTCTAGAGCCTCCATTTTTGCACTCAGGTCAAAGTCTCGTGGCCCTCTATCAGAATTCAGAGTTTTGAGAAGATTGGAGAAACTTAATTTTTCGTCTGAAAACGAAAAAAAAACGAAAGGGGTAACACTGTCGTTTTTTTTCGGGTCGAAATTTTGAATTTCAATATCTCAGCTCTGAAAGGGTCTAGAGCCTCCATTTTTGCACTCAGGTCAAAGTCTCGTGGCCCTCTATCATAATCAAGAGTTTTGAGAAGATTGGAGAAACTTAATTTTTCGTCTGAAAACGAAAAAAAAAAGAAAGGGGTAACACTGTCGTTTTTTTTTTTTCGGGTCGAAATTTTGAATTTTGATATCTCAGCTCTGGAAGGGTCTAGAGCCGCCATTTTTGCACTCAGGTCAAAGTCTAACAGCCCTCTATCATAATCCAGAGTTTTGAGAAGATTGGAGAAACTTAATTTTTCGCCTGAAAACGAAAAAAACAAAAACAAAGGGGTAACACTGTCATTTTTTTTTCGGGTCGAAATTTTGAATTTTGATATCTCAGCTCTGGAAGGGTCTAGAGCCTCCATTTTTGCACTCAGGTCAAAGTCTCATGGCCCTCTATCAGAATTCAGAGTTTTGAGAAGATTGGAGAAACTTAATTTTTCGTCTGAAAACGAAAAAAAGCGAAAGGGGTAACACTTTCGGTTTTTTTTCGGGTCGAAATTTTGAATTTCGATATCTCAGCTCTAGAAGGGTCTAGAGCCTCCATTTTTGCACTCAGGTCAAAGTCTCGTGGCCCTCTATCAGAATTCAGAGTTTTGAGAAGATTGGAGAAACTTAATTTTTCGTCTGAAAACGAAAAAAAGCGAAAGGGGTAACACTTTCGGTTTTTTTTCGGGTCGAAATTTTGAATTTCGATATCTCAGCTCTAGAAGGGTCTAGAGCCTCCATTTTTGCACTCAGGTCAAAGTCTCGTGGCCCTCTATCAGAATTCAGAGTTTTGAGAAGATTGGAGAAACTTAATTTTTCGTCTGAAAATGAAAAAAAAACGAAAGGGGTAACACTGTCGTTTTTTTTTCGGGTCGAAATTTTGAATTTCAATATCTCAGCTCTGAAAGGGTCTAGAGCCTCAATTTTTGCACTCAGGTCAAAGTCTCGTGGCCCTCTATCATAATCAAGAGTTTTGAGAAGATTGGAGAAACTTAATTTTTCGGCCGAAAACGAAAAATAACGAAAGGGGTAACACTGTCGTTTTTTTTTTTTCGGGTCGAAATTTTGAATTTCAATATCTCAGCTCTGGAAGGGTCTAGAGCCTCCATTTTTTAACTCAGGTCAAAGTCTCGTGGCCCTTTATCATAATCCAGAGTTTTGAGAAGATTGGAGAAACTTAATTTTTCGGCTAAAAACGAAAAAAAACGAAAGGGGTAACACTGTCGGTTTTTTTTCGGGTCGAAATTTTGAATTTCGATATCTCAGCTCTAGAAGGGTCTAGAGCCTCAATTTTTGCACTCAGGTCAAAGTCTCGTGGCCCTCTATCAGAATCCAGAGTTTTGAGAAGATTGGAGAAACGTAATTTTTCGCCCGAAAACGAAAAAAGACGAAAGGGGTAACACTGTCGTTTTTTTTTCCGGTCGAAATTTTGAATTTCGTTATCTCAGCTCTAGAAGGGTCTAGAGCCTCCATTTTTGCATTTAGGTCAAAGTCTCGTGGCCCTCTATCAGAATCCAGAGTTTTGAGAAGATTGGAGAAACTTAATTTTTTGGCTGAAAATGAAAAAAACCGAAAGGGGTAACACTGTCATTTTTTTTTTTTCGGGTAGAAATTTTGAGGTTCGATATCTCAACTCTGGAAGGGTCTAGAGCCTCCATTTTTGCACTCAGGTCAAAGTCTCGTGGCCCTCTATCATAATCCAGAGTTTTGAGAAGATTGGAGAAACGTAATTTTTCGCCCGAAAATGAAAAAAAAACGAAAGGGGTAACACTGTGGGTTTTTTTCGGGTCGAAATTTAGAATTTTGATATCTCAGCTCTGGAAGGGTCTGGAGACTCCATTTTTGCACTCAGGTCAAAGTCTCACAGCCCTCTATCATAATCCAGAGTTTTGAGAAGATTGGAGAAACTTAATTTTTCGCCCGAAAAAGAAAAAAAAACGAAAGGGGTAACACTGTCATTTTTTTTTCGGGTCGAAATTTTGAGGTTCGATATGTCAACTCTGGAAGGGTCTAGAGCCTCAATTTTTGCACTCAGGTCAAAGTCTCGTGGCCCTCTATCAGAATCCAGAGTTTTGAGAAGATTGGAGAAACTTAATTTTTCCCCCAAAAATGAAAAAAAAAAACTAAAGGGGTAACACTGTCGTTTTTTTTTTTCGCGTTGAAATTTTGAATTTTGATATCTCAGGTCTGAAAGGGTCTAGAGCCTCCATTTTTGCACTCAGGTCAAAGTCTCACAGCCCTCTATCAGAATCAAGAGTTTTGAGAAGATTGGAGAAACTTAATTTTTTGGCTGAAAATGAAAAAAAACGTAAGGGGTAACACTGTCGTGTTTTTTTTTCGGGTCGAAATTTTGAATTTTGATATCTCAGCTCTGGAAGGGTCTAGAGCCTCCATTTTTGCACTCAGGTGAAAGTCTCATGGCCCTCTATCAGAATCCAGAGTTTTGAGAAGATTGGAGAAACGTAATTTTTCGCCCGAAAACGAAAAAAAACGAAAGGGGTAACACTGTCGTTTTTTTTTTCCGGTCGAAATTTTGATTTTCGTTATCTCAGCTCTAGAAGGGTCTAGAGCCTCCATTTTTGCACTCAGGTCAAAGTCTCGTGGCCCTCTATCAGAATCCAGAGTTTTGAGAAGATTGGAGAAACGTAATTTTTCGGCCGAAAACTAAAAAAAACGAAAGGGGTAACACTGTCGTTTTTTTTTTCGGTCGAAATTTTGAATTTCGTTATCTCAGCTCTAGAAGGGTCTAGAGCCTCCATTTTTGCACTCAGGTCAAAGTCTCGTGGCCCTCTATCAGAATCCAGAGTTTTGAGAAGATTGGAGAAACGTAATTTTTCGCCCGAAAATGAAAAAAAAACGAAAGGGGTAACACTGTGGGTTTTTTTCGGGTCGAAATTTAGAATTTTGATATCTCAGCTCTGGAAGGGTCTGGAGACTCCATTTTTGCACTCAGGTCAAAGTCTCACAGCCCTCTATCATAATCCAGAGTTTTGAGAAGATTGGAGAAACTTAATTTTTCGCCCGAAAAAGAAAACAAAAAAACGAAAGGGGTAACACTGTCATTTTTTTTTCGGGTCGAAATTTTGAGGTTCGATATGTCAACTCTGGAAGGGTCTAGAGCCTCAATTTTTGCACTCAGGTCAAAGTCTCGTGGCCCTCTATCAGAATCCAGAGTTTTGAGAAGATTGGAGAAACTTAATTTTTCCCCCAAAAATGAAAAAAAAAAACTAAAGGGGTAACACTGTCGTTTTTTTTTTTTCGCGTTGAAATTTTGAATTTTGATATCTCAGGTCTGAAAGGGTCTAGAGCCTCCATTTTTGCACTCAGGTCAAAGTCTCACAGCCCTCTATCAGAATCAAGAGTTTTGAGAAGATTGGAGAAACTTAATTTTTTGGCTGAAAATGAAAAAAAACGTAAGGGGTAACACTGTCATTTTTTTTTTCGGGTCGAAATTTTGAATTTTGATATCTCAGCTCTGGAAGGGTCTAGAGCCTCCATTTTTGCACTCAGGTGAAAGTCTCATGGCCCTCTATCAGAATCCAGAGTTTTGAGAAGATTGGAGAAACGTAATTTTTCGCCCGAAAACGAAAAAAAACGAAAGGGGTAACACTGTCGTTTTTTTTTTCCGGTCGAAATTTTGATTTTCGTTATCTCAGCTCTAGAAGGGTCTAGAGCCTCCATTTTTGCACTCAGGTCAAAGTCTCGTGGCCCTCTATCAGAATCCAGAGTTTTGAGAAGATTGGAGAAACGTAATTTTTCGGCCGAAAACTAAAAAAAACGAAAGGGGTAACACTGTCGTTTTTTTTTTCGGTCGAAATTTTGAATTTCGTTATCTCAGCTCTAGAAGGGTCTAGAGCCTCCATTTTTGCACTCAGGTCAAAGTCTCGTGGCCCTCTATCAGAATCCAGAGTTTTGAGAAGATTGGAGAAACTTAATTTTTCGGCCGAAAACGAAAAAAAACGAAAGGGGTAACACTGTCGTTTTTTTTTCGGGTCGAAATTTTGAGGTTCGATATCTCAGCTCTGGAAGGGTCTAGAGCGTCCATTTTTGCACTCAGGTCAAAGTCTCACAGCCCTCTAACATAATCCAGAGTTTTGAGAAGATTGGAGAAACTTAATTTTTCGGCTGAAAACGAAAAAAAACGAAAGGGGTAACACTGTCGTTTTTTTTTCGGGTCGAAATTTTGAATT
Organism: Pimephales promelas; assembly: GCF_988280905.1. Taxonomy (NCBI): domain Eukaryota; kingdom Metazoa; phylum Chordata; class Actinopteri; order Cypriniformes; family Leuciscidae; genus Pimephales; species Pimephales promelas. The sequence continues at coordinate 36,287,927 of NC_142775.1, read as the reverse complement.
TCAATATCTCAGCTGTGGAAGGGTCTAGAGCCTCCATTTTTGCACTCAGGTCAAAGTCTCGTGGCCCTCTATCAGAATCTAGAGTTTTAAGAAGATTGGAGAAACTTAATTTTTCGCCCGAAAATGAAAAAAAAAACGAAAGGGGTAACACTGTCGTTTTTTTTTCGGGTCGAAATTTTGAATTTCAATATCTCAGCTCTGGAAGGGTCTAGAGCCTCCATTTTTGCACTCAGGTCAAAGTCTTGTGGCCCTCTAACATAATCCAGAGTTTTGAGAAGATTGGAGAAACTTAATTTTTCGCCCGAAAATGAAAAAAAACGAAAGGGGTAACACTGTCGTTTTTTTTCGGGTCGAAATTTTGAATTTTGATATCTCAGCTCTGGAAGGGTCTAGAGCCTCCATTTTTGTACTCAGGTCAAAGTCTCACAGCCCTCTATCATAATCCAGAGTTTTGAGAAGATTGGAGAAACTTAATTTTTTGGCTGAAAATGAAAAAAAAAAACGAAAGGGGTAACACTGTCGTTTTTTTTTCGGGTCGAAATTTTGAGGTTCGATATCTCAACTCTGGAAGGGTCTAGAGCCTCCATTTTTGCACTCAGGTCAAAGTCTCACAGCCCTCTATCATAATCCAGAGTTTTGAGAAGATTGGAGAAACGTAATTTTTCGCCCGAAAACGAAAAAAAAAACCAAAGGGGTAACACTGTCGTTTTTTTTTCGGGTCGAAATTTTGAATTTCAATATCTCAGCTCTGAAAGGGTCTAGAGCCTCCATTTTTGCACTCAGGTCAAAGTCTCACAGCCCTCTATCATAATCCAGAGTTTTGAGAAGATTGGAGAAACTTAATTTTTCGGCCGAAAACTAAAAATAACGAAAGGGGTAACACTGTCGTTTTTTTTTTTTGGGTCGAAATTTTGAATTTCAATATCTCAGCTCTGGAAGGGTCTAGAGCCTCCATTTTTGCACTCAGGTCAAAGTCTCGTGGCCCTCTATCATAATCCAGAGTTTTGAGAAGATTGGAGAAACTTAATTTTTCGGCTGAAAACGAAAAAAAAAACGAAAGGGGTAACACTGTCGTTTTTTTTTCGGTCGAAATTTTGAGGTTCGATATGTCAACTCTAGAAGGGTCTAGAGCCTCCATTTTTGCACTCAGGTCAAAGTCTCGTGGCCCTCTATCAGAATCCAGAGTTTGGAGAAGATTGGAGAAACTTAATTTTTCGCCCGAAAACAAAAAAAATGAAAGGGGTAACACTGTCGTTTTTTTTTTTCGGGTCGAAATTTTGAGGTTCGATATCTCAGCTCTGGAAGGGTCTAGAGCCTCCATTTTTGCACTCAAGTCAAAGTCTCACAGCCCTCTATCATAATCCAGAGTTTTGAGAAGATTGGAGAAACTTAATTTTTTGGCTGAAAATGAAAAAAAAAACGAAAGGGGTAACACTGTCGTTTTTTTTTCGGGTCGAAATTTTGAGGTTCGATATCTCAACTCTGGAAGGGTCTAGAGCCTCCATTTTTGCACTCAGGTCAAAGTCTCACAGCCCTCTATCATAATCCAGAGTTTTGAGAAGATTGGAGAAACGTAATTTTTCGCCCGAAAACGAAAAAAAAAACCAAAGGGGTAACACTGTCGTTTTTTTTTCGGGTCGAAATTTTGAATTTCAATATCTCAGCTCTGAAAGGGTCTAGAGCCTCCATTTTTGCACTCAGGTCAAAGTCTCACAGCCCTCTATCATAATCCAGAGTTTTGAGAAGATTGGAGAAACTTAATTTTTCGGCCGAAAACTAAAAATAACGAAAGGGGTAACACTGTCGTTTTTTTTTTTTGGGTCGAAATTTTGAATTTCAATATCTCAGCTCTGGAAGGGTCTAGAGCCTCCATTTTTGCACTCAGGTCAAAGTCTCGTGGCCCTCTATCATAATCCAGAGTTTTGAGAAGATTGGAGAAACTTAATTTTTCGGCTGAAAACGAAAAAAAAACGAAAGGGGTAACACTGTCGTTTTTTTTTCGGTCGAAATTTTGAGGTTCGATATGTCAACTCTAGAAGGGTCTAGAGCCTCCATTTTTGCACTCAGGTCAAAGTCTCGTGGCCCTCTATCAGAATCCAGAGTTTTGAGAAGATTGGAGAAACTTAATTTTTCGCCCGAAAACAAAAAAAATGAAAGGGGTAACATTGTCGTTTTTTTTTTTCGGGTCGAAATTTTGAGGTTCGATATCTCAGCTCTGGAAGGGTCTAGAGCCTCCATTTTTGCACTCAAGTCAAAGTCTCACAGCCCTCTAACATAATCCAGAGTTTTGAGAAGATTGGAGAAACTTAATTTTTCGGCTGAAAACGAAAAAAAAAACGAAAGGGGTAACACTGTCGGGTTTTTTTTCGGGTCGAAATTTTGAATTTCAATATCTCAGCTGTGGAAGGGTCTAGAGCCTCCATTTTTGCACTCAGGTCAAAGTCTCGTGGCCCTCTATCAGAATCCAGAGTTTTGAGAAGATAGGAGAAACTTAATTTTTCGTCTGAAAACGAAAAAAAAAAACGAAAGGGGTAACACTGTCGTTTTTTTTTCAGGTCGAAATTTTGAATTTCAATATCTCAGCTCTGAAAGGGTCTAGAGCCTCCATTTTTGCACTCAGGTCAAAGTCTCGTGGCCCTCTATCATAATCAAGAGTTTTGAGAAGATTGGAGAAACTTAATTTTTTGGCTGAAAATGAAAAAAAAAACGAAAGGGGTAACACTGTTGTTTTTTTTTTCATTGCCCTCTATCAGAATCCAGAGTTTTGAGAAGATTGGAGAAACTTAACTTTTCGCCCGAAAACGAAAAAAAAAAACGAATGGGGTAACACTGTCATTTTTTTTTCGGGTCGAAATTTTGAATTTTGATATCTCAGCTCTGGAAGGGTGTAGAGCCTCCATTTTTGCACTCAGGTGAAAGTCTCATGGCCCTCTATCAGAATCCAGCGTTTTGAGAAGATTGGAGAAACTTAATTTTCGGCCGAAAAGGAAAAAAAAACGAAAGGGGTAACACTGTCGTTTTTTTTTCGGGTCGAAATTTTGAATTTCGATATCTCAGCTCTAGAAGGGTCTAGAGCCTCCATTTTTGCACTCAGGTCAAAGTCTCACAGCCCTCTATCATAATCCAGAGTTTTGAGAAGATTGGAGAAACTTAATTTTTCGCCCGAAAACGAAAAAAACGAAAGGGGTAACACTGTCGTTTTTTTTCTGGTCGAAATTTTGAGGTTCGATATCTTAGCTCTGGAAGGGTTTAGAGCCTCCATTTTTGCACTCAGGTCAAAGTCTCACAGCCCTCTATCATAATCCAGAGTTTTGAGAAGATTGGAGAAACTTAATTTTTCGCCCGAAAATGAAAAAAAACGAAAGGGGTAACACTGTCGTTTTTTTTTTCGGGTCGAAATTTTGAATTTCGTTATCTCAACTCTGGAAGGGTCTAGAGCCTCCATTTTTGCACTCAGGTCAAAGTCTCACAGCCCTCTATCATAATCCAGAGTTTTGAGAAGATTGGAGAAACTTAATTTTTCGCCCGAAAACGAAAAAAAACGAAAGGGGTAACACTGTCGTTTTTTTTCGGGTCTAAATTTTGAATTTCAATATCTCAGCTCTGAAAGGGTCTAAGAGCCTCAATTTTTGCACTCAGGTCAAAGTCTCACAGCCCTCTATCATAATCCAGAGTTTTGAGAAGATTGGAGAAACTTAATTTTTCGCCCGAAAACGAAAAAAAACGAAAGAGGTAACACTGTCGTTTTTTTTTCCGGTCGAAATTTTGAATTTCGTTATCTCAGCTCTAGAAGGGTCTAGAGCCTCCATTTTTGCACTCAGGTCAAAGTCTCATGGCCCTCTATCAGAATCCAGAGTTTTGAGAAGATTGGAGAAACTTAATTTTTCGGCCGAAAACGAAAAAAAAACGAAAGGGGTAACACTGTCGTTTTTTTTTCGGGTCGAAATTTTGAATTTCGATATCTCAACTCTGGAAGGGTCTAGAGCCTCCATTTTTGCACTCAGGTCAAAGTCTCACAGCCCTCTATCATAATCCAGAGTTTTGAGAAGATTGGAGAAACTTAATTTTTCGCCCGAAAACGAAAAAAAACGAAAGGGGTAACACTGTCGTTTTTTTTTCGGGTCGAAATTTTGAATTTCGATATCTCAGCTCTGGAAGGGCCTAGAGCCTCCATTTTTGCACTCAGGTCAAAGTCTCACAGCCCTCTAACATAATCCAGAGTTTTGAGAAGATTGGAGAAACTTAATTTTTCGGCTGAAAACGAAAAAAAACGAAAGGGGTAACACTGTCGGTTTTTTTTTCGGGTCGAAATTTTGAGGTTCGATATCTCAGCTCTGGAAGGGTCTAGAGCCTCCATTTTTGCACTTAGGTCAAAGTCTCACAGCCCTCTATCATAATCCAGAGTTTTGAGAAGATTGGAGAAACTTAATTTTTCGGCCTTAAAACGAAAAAAAACGAAAGGGGTAACACTGTCGTTTTTTTTTTCGGGTCGAAATTTTGAATTTTAATATCTCAGCTCTGGAAGGGTCTAGAGCCCCTAATTTTTGCACTCAGGTCAAAGTCTTGTGGCCCTCTACCAGAATCCAGAGTTTTGAGAAGATTGGAGAAACTTAATTTTTCGCCAGAAAACGAAAAAAACGAAAGGGGTAAGTAACACTGTCGTTTTTTTTTTCGGGTCGAAATTTTGAGTTGCTCTGATCTTCTTGAAACTCTGGATTCTGATAGAGGGTCATGGGACTCTGGATTCTGATAGAGGGCCATGGGACTTAGACCGGAGTGCAAAAATGGAGCACTCAGGTCAAAGTCCCATGGCCCTCTATCAGAATCCAGAGTTTCAAGAAGATCAGAGCAACTCAAAATTTCAACCCGAAAAAAAAACGACAGTGTTACCCCTTTCGTTTTTTTTTTGTGCGCGAAAGAATAAGTTTCTCCAATCTTCTTGAAACTCTGGATTCTGATAGAGGACCATGGGACTTAGTCCTGAGTGCAAAGATGGAGGCTCTAGACCCTTCCAGAGCTGAGATATTGAGATATTTATAGTGGCATAAATGCTACTTGAGGTCTCAATATCTCAGCTCTGGAAGGGTCTAGAGCCTCCATTTTTGCACTCAGGTCAAAGTCTCATGGCCCTCTTTCAGAATCCAGAGTTTCAAGAAGATCAGAGCAACTCAAAATTTCGACCCGAAAAAAAAAAAAAAAAAAAAAACGACAGTGTGATCCCTTTTCGGTTTTTTTTAATGTGCGCGAAAAAATAAGTTTCCCCAATCTTCTTGAAACTCTGGATTCTGATAGAGGGCCATGGGACTTAGACCTGAGTGCAAAAATGGAGGCTCCAGACCCTTCCAGAGCTGAGATATTGAGATATTTATAGTGGCATGAATGCTTCGTGAGCAAAAAATCTATTTATGACAAAATCTATTTATTTTTAGAGCTGGCCCGCCGGTATATCGGTTCAAATTACGTGGGAACGCTGTGTCACGTTACAAGCAATGTGAAAGCGTCACATTCTGGGCGTTAACCCGGATGAGTGGCCATTATGGAGGCACTCGGATGTAAACAACAGCATTTACTGCACTATCTATGTACTACGGAACACATTGTTACACTAAAAAACAGAAAAAAACCTTGGTAGGTGCCGCAACGTGCGAAATCATATAAAGAAGGACTTACGAAGCAGGAGAGAGCGTTTTATTTTCACAAACTAAAGTTAATATGTGGTAATGGTCCGAATGAGCTAGATTCTCTAGCCCGTACTGCAATTCTTCCTTCTGTTTCTTATTCCGAGCCTCCATTTTTGCACTCTTGTCAAAGTCCCATGGCCCTCTATCAGAATCCAGAGTTTCAAGAAGATCAGAGAAACTCAAAATTTCCACACGAAAAAAAAAAACGCCAGGGGTACCCCTGTCGACTTTTTCGGTGCAAAAAAAAAAAAGTTTCTCTGATGTTCTTGAAATTCACAAGATGACAAACGTCCAATCTCATGGACTGCAGGCTTTAAACTAGGTGAAATGCTCCAGAAGTTAAAAAATGGGTGCTGACATGTGATGTCCATTGTAATGGAAACAGGGTCTAAATGGGTTAAAGAAAATTCAAAGAATCCTGGAAAATTGTTTTATCACAGTTTCCAAAAAAATATGAAGAAGCACAAATGTTTTTACTATTGATATTGGTTACTATTGATAACCAAAAGAGCAGTTTGACTTGACATTCTTTGGCTATTGTTCTGACACATTTAGTCAGAAACAAACACACAACACAGATGTTAGTGTCCAATCTACTATGAAAGCTGGGCGGTGAAGTATAACAATTGTTAATAGATTTTCTGAGTGGCAGCCGAAAAAGTTTTGAAGTGGGGACACCACCGGCTGACAGGCTGTGTGTCATGAGATGGCAATTGCTTGGCTCATATATAATAATTAGGTCAAACGGATGTTGCTAGGTGACCTTATAGGAGCATTATTCACATATCTCAATGCATATTCATGTGAATATTCATGAGACACACCTTTGCCATAGTATAATTCGTTATTTTGGGATCTGTGAACATTAAGGTTTTCATGCACCAAGCCATTTTCGCATAAAATCAGGCCTGAATTAAATTGGCAATCAACATTGGAAATACGTACGATTAACAATATATTAATTTACATTTAAAGATTCATGGATGTAGTTGATCCATAAAATATATGAATACATTAATATATATATATATATATATATCATGTCAAGATGTTTTTAAGATCATAAAAAAAACGAATTCATTCAAGTTTATCTAAACGTTTGACTAGTGTTTACTTGATCAAATATAATTATTATCTTTTTTTATAAATACCACAGACATATACAATATTCTAACTTAAAACTCAAACATATATTTATTTGGAGATCACTTCTATAACAAATATTGTAATATCAGTTAATTAAATTCACTTAATGCAAGCTATGTGCCTCTACTAAATGTATTATATATGTTTTTATATATGCACACTATTAATTATTAATTTGAACCAATATTAAACTCATAGAATTTCTATAACTTGTGTATTTAGCGTAATCTTCTGTTCTGTGGAAGTTTTTTTTTTTTCACCTCACCGCATTTTATTTGCTTAAGCAGAGTCATTGATTATCTGTCAGTTCACATGACCAGCACCATTAAGAGGATGTACTGAGGCTTGATGCAGTGGAACGGGCCTGACTGATCGGCTCATGACCACGGATCAGTGTGTTCTCTCAATGTCTGAAGGGACAACGTTAGTCCCTGAGATCAGTCAGTCTTTTTCCCTTATAGAAAGTGAAACACAAAGAGATGAAGAAGCGAATCCTACAAAAACTGACCTTTCCTTCCGCATGAAGAGCTGCTGGTGATCCGATCTCTGATGTGACTAAGAAGAATCAGGTGATGCTGAAATTTGAGTGATGGAGGTCAGTTGAAGAGGTTGCTGTTTTTAAAATATTGAAATCTATTTTAAAAATCTACAGGGAACACATTTGAGATCATTGGGGTCTTTGTTTATGGCTCATATAATGAGCTTTCAGTTGTTCTGTGAACTTCTCATATGTTTCTCCTAACATTCCTTTGGAGAAATAAAAAAGGGACACAAATTAGTCAACAGCTGACATATGAGCAAAGAGCAATAAAATAAATGACCTTATGAGCATCAAGATTTCTTAAAGGGCACCTGGTATGCCTCTTTTTACAAGATGTAATATTGGTCTCGGGTAGAATGTATTTGTGAAGTTTCAGCTCAAAATACCCCACAGTTAATTTATTATAACCATTTGAAAATGTAATTTTTGGGGCCTATTTAAAAATGAGCTGTTTTGGTGTATACGACCTTAAATGCAAATGAGCTGCATATCACCGCCCTGCCTTTGGATGAGGGCGTAACTTGATACATATGGCAGTCGGTAAGCAGAAGGGCTGAGAGAGTGAGAGACTCGCTGTTTTGAATGTCATTCAGCCGTACGTTTGAATCGGAATATATAAATCGTACGAAGAGACTCCGGCAGAATAAACACAAATGGGAATGGACCATGGTCTTTTTTTGATCTTTTTTCATGTCAATTGGTTTATTCAACGAACGAAATGAACAAATCGACTTGGAAAAGATTCGTTCATTTTGATGAACGACTTTGAACAGGAGAGTCACAAACGCGCATCGCAGAACACAGCAAGGCGTATCACTTCATAAGACCCTTATTCATCGTCTGGAATCATGAGACATAATGGAGCTCTCAACTTTGTTTAAGATGTTTCTCCAAAAATTCCTTTGGATATAAAAATTACACAAATGAGACAAGCTGCGAATAGAGCTATAAAATAATTGAGAATTAGCATACAGATTCTAAAGCAAATTTTGCTTTGGAGGACAAACAAATTATACAGTGCTACATCAAGTTCAACTTTTTAAAAAGACAAAAATCTCAAACAATAATTGGTGGACCCCTCAATTTTTTTTTTTTACTATAACCTAATTTTGGTTTTGTCTGCTAAACAATCCATGAAGATATTGGATAGGTGTGCCTACCTATTAAGAAGTAAATCAATTCCCTGAACAAAGGAAATTCTCTCACCCAAAAAGGTTTTGATCACTTAAATGTCACCGGAAACGTGTGACACCACGTCCACTGACACCAAGTGCCAGATAATGTGTTTGATTAAGTTACTCCACAAATAGAAGGTCAGCTAAGAATAGAAACACTCACGTTAGAAAGGTTCAGGTTAACCTTTCTACAATTTTAATGAACTCATCACTTTGCGTGACATTCTATATTCATGCTTCCTTTAACGAACAGTTGAAATAGACACGACACACAAACACAGTCAAGTCATGTGACTTATATTTATTGCGTATTCTATTTATCTAATGACTTCTCACTATATGATATGGCGTATTTATTGTGACTTATCTTACAATATGATTTGACTTCATATTCAACTTTCTTTTAAATATCAAATTATGCTTCACTCTGAGTTGAAAACCGGCAATAAAAGCAATAAAATGACGTGCGCATGCATGTGCACACACAGACACACTTTAATAAATAAATATTGTTATTGATATACAAATATAAATTGATACTTTTTTAGCAAGGATTACTGTTTATAATGTTATAAATTATTTATTTACAAAAAATATAATCAAAAATATTAATCAGCATCTGTTTTCAACATTGATGAAATATTTTTCAAGCACCAAATCAGCATAAAGTGATTTCTGATGGATCATGTTACACTGAAGACTGGAGTAAGGTTGCTGAAAATTCACAGGGACACATAAAAGATTGCATGTAGGAAAAACTGGCTGTAAGACGGGATGGAGATTGTAAATAAGTGAGAGTTTTAAATAGACATCAGCTGAGGATTGGTTTGGCACTAAATCCTGGGAATGGCTGTATCCATGTTGCGCGGCCGCCCGCAGTGGGAAGAGATCCTGGCGTGTGTTTGGCTGAGTCAGGCTTCCAGCTCAAAGACGCAGGGTTACGAGCTCAGGTGTGGCCCATTACCCTCCATCTGGAGGCCATAACATTGTGCTCTTGTCCCAGCAGGGGCGGGGCACTGAGGCCCAAATGCTTAAAGCCTAAATTAGCATGAGGACCGTATACTGCAGGTCCTCTCACGATCCTGTCACCAATTAGGCAGTCAGAATTTTATACTGTCCTCGGTCTGTGTGTAACCGTTTCTGCTTTTTAACAGCCCTTATGAAGCTAAATTTGCTTCTGGTATGATTACTCAGCCCTCAAGAGTCTGAATCCTGACGAGCATTTGGTTATAGTATAATTTTGACTCTTTTCAAATCTTTAATTCACACAGCAAACTGAAAGCTGATCTACAGCGTAGACAATATTCAGTTTATCCATTGGTTGGTTTGCTCGCGTCTGTCATGACATTTAACACATACAGTGTTCAAAAGTGCTGAATTGTTCACTCATTTGGAGCATACTTTTCTTTGCGGGTAATTTATAAACCAAACACAGACAGGATATTAGCTAACAAAAGTCATTTTCAATATTTGAATAGTGTAATTGAATTGTCATTGAACCTTAACAAGTGAACTAATCAGCCATTAGTAAAACACTGTCATTTACAGAAATGCAATATATATATATATATATATATATATAAATATATATATATAGCATATAGTGCAATATATACGCGTTATTAACGGCGTTAATGCAAACCCATTTTAACGGCATATATATATTTTTATAGGTTAACGGTCTTTTTGTCTTAGCAAACTTTGTAGTTTTTTTCACATGCTTTTGCAACAGGACGCAAAGCGCAAGCGGATCTAGCTAGACCGGAAACAAAACAACAGGCGCCGCACACGCTTGTTTGGGCTTGCGGGGCGGCCAAATAGTAGTTTAATGTTAAGTTTTGAGTGGATGACGACCGCGAGACGCCGAAATGGATGCCAATAAGATTCTGATTGGAAATTTTACTTTTAAAAGTTGCCAAATTCCACTGACAAGACCAAAGTGATCTGTGTGTTTTGTCATTGTGAACTGAGCTATCATCATCGCAGCACGTCCAGTCTGAAATACCGCTTGATGATGGCCAAGCACACACGCACATCTGATGCGACTTCTCCGCCCCCTCGTCAATATCAGGACCGTCAGTATTTCTTTCACCATTTTATTGATGGACAGTGTTACATAGTGTGAGAAAATATTTGCTTCAAGTGAGAATGTTAGTGTGAAATTGAACACCGTATATGCCAACGTTGTTTAAAAAAAAAAAAAAAAAAGCAAGCAGATCCACTTTTCCATGTTGATAAGAGCATTAAATTGAGAAAAAAAAAATAATGGGACAAAAAGAAATCAAGAGACAGATTAGAACAGTTAACTGACATTAATGCGATTAATCGCGATTAAATATTTTAATCGTTTGACAGCACTAATATAAAAGAACTGCATGTTAACTAAGAAACAAATGATCAATAATGACTATGTTAGCCATTGTAACTGGTGAAGGAACATATTACATTTCTATGCAACAAGTCAACCAAGGCCGAACAATTCATCTAAATCACTGTAATAGACAATATATCATGGCTTATTGCTTTGTTAAAGAAAATTCTACGTTTGAAGAAACATGAGGTTTTTTTTGTGCAAACACTGAGCTTTTTTTTAATTTTGGAATTCGGACTAAATCTCATGTTTCTTTAAATTTACGACTGATCTAGATTCTATATTATTCATAATTTACCAAATTTTGAATCAACAAACCAGACAGTTGTTATTTTTTCTTCTTTATTAAATAACCATAATGGTTGAATAACTCATAATGATTGAAGGGAACGTTAAACTTTAACTTTAACGATAAAGTATTTCTGAACAGTTATGTAAACTAACAGCCTCCAAGACTGAATAATAATAATAAAAAAAAAAAAACGAGGGTGAAATTCAGGCTTCTGGGAAACAGTTACACTGGTTGAAATCTAACCAGACATAAATATGCTTAAGCAACAATGGACAGGTTTGGAAACCTGATGCCCCTTAAGTTGCTGATGCCCCAGTGCACACGTTCACACCCACACGCAAGTGTCATTCTGTTCCGACATCTTTTTCAGGTGAGTGCACGAGAGCTATGGTGTTAGTCTAGACAAAATGTACCAGGTGGAAATACTTCAGTCGGCTTTAGCTCCGAGACACATCTAGCCTCCTCCCAGCCACAGCCTTTTTGTAATCAAACCTTAAATTCCTGCGAGTTGACTAAAAAAACTTGGCAAAATGCATTCCACTTAAACCAGTGTTCCACAAACAGTATTCGCGAGCCAATATTCCAGACATCATCACCTGCTAGAAGTCAAACCCAGCTGTGCCAAACACACTGACATAGCATGCAACGATATCCTGCTGTTTAAAGAGCTCATAAGCATACAATTTTTCATATAATGTCGTTTAATGATCATTTCCCACCATTCCCTTAGAATTAAACTAGCATCTTCAATGTAAATGCCCTTTTTTTCTCATTTGCCCAAGCTTAAGGTCAATGAAAATTTGATTCCTCATAACATTAACCCCTTTAAATAAAAGTTGCAGAGAGAGAGAGAGAGAGAGAGAGAGAGAGAGAGAGAGAGAGAGAGAGAGAGAGAGAGAGAGAGAGAGCACAGTTTGCACCTGTTAGTGTCTGATTGACTTGGAAAAGGTGTCATCTATATAATTGCTTTGGATTGGAGGCATAAATGCTTTTAGAGGATGGTGAAAATATGAACAGTGTGTTCCAATCACCTGATAGTGATAAAGCCCTGAGAAGTGAGAAAGGCACTAAAAACAACAAAGAACAAAAGCACATCAGTACAAAAAAGACGAGGAATACAGTTTAGCCAAAATAACAACACAGTCTCATGAAGATGCGTATCTATACCACGAGTGTCATTTCTCGTGGCATTTATACGCCAAAAGTGTTTTTTTCGTGTATATGGTACGCACTAAAAAACCCTGGGTTAGGTTTAGGGGGGAGGGGGGTGGGGAGTTCGTGTGTATTATACGCAAAAAAGTGCGTATAATATGTACGCGAAAATCGCGTGCCAAATACACGCAAAAAGTGCTTTTGGCGTATAAATGCCACGAGAAATGACATTCGTGCCATAGATACGAACTTTCATGAGATCGGGCTGAAAATAATTGTTATATATATAAAATATATATTATGGCTGGGCAATTATTAATCGCGATTAATCACATCCAAAATAAAAGTGTGTGTTTACGTAATATGTGTGTGTGTAGTGTGTATAATTATTTTGTATATATAAACACACACACATGCATGTATATATTTAAGAAATATTTGCATGTATACTTTATATATTATGTATAAATATAAATATTTGATATTTTAAGAACACATTTTTCTTAAATATATACATGCATTGTCTGTGTATTTATATATACAAAATAATTATACACACTACGCACACATATATTATGTAAATCCAAACTTTTATTTTGGATGCGATTAATTGCAATTAGCCGTTTCCCAGCCCTAATATATATATATATATATATATATATATATATGAAGAGTTCAGATGCAAAAGCCTCTAAGTGCCATTTGAAATTTTCTTCTAAAATGATCATTTTTATCAAGCTTGTATATTTAAGTTCAGTAATTTCACTTAAATAACAATTAATAGGTAATTATCATTGCCATTTAAGTGAAATCACTGAACTTAAATATACAAGTTTGATCAAAATCATCATTAAAGATGAAAATTTCAAATGGCATTTAGAGGCTTTTGCATCTGAACTCTTCATATATATATATATATATATATATATATATTTATTTATATTATTTATATTAAAATACTTTAAATACAGGTCTACAGGGTTCTCACCATTCAAAATAAGCAAAGTGTGTCAAAATTAAGAGAACTTAAAAAGTATACAGTATCTGAACCGATTTACAGTAGCTATATTCCCCAACGAGTGCGCAGGGAGAAATTAATTCTACATAGAGACCTTGTAAAAACCCACAAAAGATGGTGGCGGCAAAAGTTGACAGAGTTGTGGGTTTTCTCCAACTATAGGTTGTGCCACAAGAAAGCAGAACCTGATTTCATCTCTCTGATATATTCCAGACAGAAAGTTGTAGTGTTTGTGCTGTGCCTGTTCACCCGGGACAGTGTTTAAAATGACTTACATAACACCCTGACATTGCTTTATAATAAGATGTTAACCCATATTCAATGAAAAGAGCTATTATTCAAGAAAAAAAAAAGTGTTTTGTATTTTAGCACCCTGGATTCCTAACTGTCTGGTGCACTGTTGTTTTTCTCAATCCCCTTTTAAATGAGTGACAGAAAACGGCTTTCATGTATGCCACACCTTGTTAAATTCTCCAGAACCCGAGTATTTTAAAAGCAGACTCCACGTCCATATACATGACTTAACATGTAATTTATAGGACCAGTGGCACTTGAATGCTACCCCACGTCAGCGTGGTGGCGTTGGTGGCTGACAGCACAAGGGTCTGTGCCAGACCTGAACGCAGCACGAGGAAAAGAGAGCTGCGGCGTGCACGCACTCTTTCAGTCGCAGGGATTACACGCGAAGACGCCGCTGCTCTGGAATAATGACACAGCGGCAAAGGAGTCTGCCAGCTCTGTGGTCGCGCAAAACGCAGTGATATAAATATCCAGGGTGATGATTACCCCAATGTGCTGGCCTATAGATAGGGTTTGATGATAAGGGAAAGGGATGCACTCTTGCGAGGAGCATATTATCAGTGTAGACACAAAGGCGGTCTAAAATAGCTCAAAACTGATCCGAACGGCACCCTGAAATTAACATCCCAGACTCAAATGTAGAGAGCTGCCTATAGAGGCAGCATTTGAAGTGCTTTCCTAACATTATGGCTATAAAGGTACACCATTTTGGTGTTTCGGTGTATTAGTACAATATAAAAATACTAAACTAAATAGAATCTCGTAATTCACTGTAATAAATCCATTCAAGATTGTGGAGGAAATGAACTTGAACATATGTGTAGGTTGGATTTATTCAACTTATTAGGGTTTGGAACATAGCTTCGGTGTCAGTTAACATTAGTGCCTAAAAGGCTAAAAAGAAAGAAATATGACATGGCCCAATGCATTGATTTTGTCAAACTAAAATCACTTAAATCACAAAAAACTTTTCTTACTTGGAAAATGCTAGACTGACATCCAAATTGTACATTCTATAACTCAGTCCCCAGCAAAGATGTATACATTTAATAGTAAATTATTATTATTATTCTTTCTGCATAACATAGTAAAACCTATTTAGCAAACATTTGCTGAGACAGGGATGTCAAACTGTAAATCAATTATGCACCTGAAGATCAAACATTAGTCTTAGATTGTCTATCTGCCACAGTTTGGTTGGTAGGAATTTATTTGGTTTCACTTTATTGTGGTGGTCCCTTTAACACATTCTGTTGACAATAAGTAATGTTGATTCGAGTAATTAGAGTAGACATATTGTTAGTAGATGTTAGTAGACTGGTAGACTTAGAATAAGTTGACATAGTTGCAAAGTTCCCAATAGTCAGTAAGATGTCTGTTGAAGGACCATCACAATAAAGAGTTAGCAGATATTAAAGGGATACTTCAGGATTTAGCATTGAGCTTTGTATTAGTAGACAACCTCTAGTATTTTCAAATTACCATGGTTTCCACCCTCATATCTCCCTGAGACGAGAGATTAATGTACTTTTTGCCAGAAAAAAAAATCCTCAGATGACGCAAAAATGGTCACAAAGACTACAGTCAGTAGTAGGAGCTGTCCTGCATGTTCTCAACCCGCCCATAGAGGGTGGGATCTCACTCACAGAATGTCAGCCATCTTTTTTCGGAAGCTAAGCTAGCAGGCTCTTGTTCTGTGGAGAAAGCTGAGTAGTAGGGGTTACCATTCTCTTTTCCGCAGACATGTCCAGCCGTCGATGTCCGGGATTCAGCTTTTGCTTTCTTTACATGCACAGCTTTTGTTTCAATCTAACTGAATTCATTCTGATTGGTGAATCTGAATGTAGCGTTTACATGAACGCTAAACAAGTTTGATGTGCATTTTAACATTGCTTAGAAAATTTTCGAGATCAAGACCAATGCGTCTCACAGGTGTTGCTCATCAGCTCTTCAATATTTGACGTTTTAGGCGCCCTTTAGCGTCACTCACATGACGCGATCCTACGGCGTCATCTAACTGACGCTAAAGGAAAGCGTCAGTTAAAGGACGCGGTTAGGTTTAGGTATGGGGTGGGGGTAGGGTACACGCGATCCTAGGGCGTCATCTAACTGACGCTAAAAGGTGCCTAAAGCGTCAGATATTGAAGCATGGTCAAATGCTTCCCAAGGCGTCAGTTAGGTGACGCCTTGGGAGTGAGAATGGGCTGGTAATCACACCACCAGCCTCGCGCCGTTCTCCCACGGCCCTCACTCCTCCTGCTTGCCACAGGAAACCAGCCTGTTCTCATCCCAAGGCATCATATACTGACACTTTTGCCAATGCGTATACATTCAACACACATGGCACCCTTTAGCGTCAATATGAGACGCAGATATATATGGGCCAGAAGGCGCCTCCTAGTGGTCTAAGCCTAACCCTACCACAGACCTAAACCTACCATAACCGAAGTGTGTTATATTGGCGCTAAAGGGTGCCATGTGCGTTGGATGTATACGCATTGTCAAAAGCATCACTATATGACGCCCTAGGATGAGAACACGTTGAGTAAACATAATGAATGGCGACTGTACAATATACATAAATGACCCATTTTAAATACAAATCTTTCCAGCGGTGAAGTATCCCTGTAAGCAGACAGTCTACTGATACTCTAATGGCTGTTAGTTAATGCAAAGTTACTTAAAGTCAAAAGAATGTTCAAAAGGGACCATCAAAATAAGCTCAGAGTCCGACAAAAGTTTATGATTCTGATTCTTACATCATGATAATCTTTACAAATTAACAGAATCTTTATGAATTTTAAAGCGTATATACAATCAGCAGAGTAATAAAGTTGGAAATGTTTGCAAGGCCTGCAAAAATACTCTGATTTCTTTATACAGGCTTAATATTCTGAACATCCAGCAATGGAATGTCTCACCTGTGACCTTGAAATAATCGCAGCACAATTATGACTTCTGCACTCGTAAGTATAACTTCCCAGGAGGCAGCAATACAGCAAAGTTAATGGATAGAGAACATTGTGTAACGAGGCATCAGGTCAATCCCAAATGAGCAACTGGAAGTCAGTACTTTTCCAGAAAATACAATCCTGGCTCCTTTTGTACAAAAGCTACACACCACTGATTAAGGAAACCACACACTCTGTGACATACACTCCAGCTGGCATATTTTGGTCATGGCAAAATCTATCTTTAGCATTGTTTGTTAAAATAAGGCCAATGTGTTGAAGTGCTGCTTATTTTATTTTGTCCTCAACTCGTCCCCTCAAGGCTGTTGATTTTAACGGCACATAGTTTAGCACTAGAGTAAGGTCACAGGACACAATTCCAGTAAGAGCGGAGAGTGAAACGAGGAAAAAGGTTCCGCTGGATAATGTGTATGGGATTCACGACGGTAAGACGCAGAAATCCGTGTTGGAAGAAAACGGAGGTTCGCCGGATCAAGAATGATGTAACCGAGATAATATGAACAAAGAGAATAAGTGACTCATATTTTGGATTATTTATCAAAAAGGATCATCCATAAACAGCTGCAGTAAAACTGATTTTTATGGTTTGAACGGCATAAGTCCGGTTCATGAACGAATCATACTGAAGAGTTTTGTGAACTGATTCATTTAAAAGATCTTGTTCAAAATTTGCACTTTATCTCTCATGAGAATGCCATGGTGAATTAATAATTTCCAGTGAATAATGGCTTGTTCCTCATACAAAACTGTATGATTTCAGAAAACTTGGAATATAGTGCACAAGTCATATGGGCTATTTATGATACTATGATGGTTATGTTTCCTTTATGAAGCTCGAAAGCTTTAGTATTCTTTCATTATAATTACATGAAATAGAGTATGGAAAAGTATATTTTTTTTCTGTCCTTTTCCATGTATGCTCCGCAGAAGTTTTTTTTTTTAGGTAAATAAATTAACTATTTCAACTATAAACTATTTCAAGGCCTATTTTACATTTTCAACATGATGCACTGAAATTAAGATGATAACTCAAACTGATCTGAAAGTAAATGGTCTGGACATTTTCCCATCATAAAGTTGTTTTTCCCCAGCCTAGCCAGCCAGTCGTTCAGCCTGACATGATGCAACCTGCATTATTATTACTTTGCATCACTATGTTACTGAAACGCATGCCATAAATTTGGCATTAACGAGATTGGTACGGTCAATAAATAAATATATGGATAACGGTTGGACTGAGAAGTTTCCTGGAGAGCAGATGTGGAGCGACAGATGCTATGTGGTTTTTTTAGCACACTACATGTTCAGCCAGTAAAATATGTGCCCGCTGAAAACACGCCACAGTAAATCAACTCCTGAGAAGCTAAAATGCATTTATTTAATAAAGAGCGCTCATGGTACATTAGAGCGATTGTATGCAACGGCCATAAATCATCCAACGTGGCCCTTTGTAGCTCATAACCTATTTCAGGAGGTATGACATCACGGCGTTTCCATTTACTGCATAAGCTGAGCAATAAACTGCAGGCCATAAAGTGACACAGAATGCAACTTCTTGTAGTACAAATCCACAATGTTGAATGCATCATGCACAATTCTCAAAATTATGCATTCTGGATTTGGCAATCCTACTGGTTTAAACCTCCTCTTATCCTTGGGGTCAATTTGACCCCATTCAATGTTTAACATCTGTAAAAACATTTTTTTTTTTTTTTGCTTCAAATTTAATGACTTTTCCTAATTTAATGGGGACAACTATGTAAACATAAAATTAACCTGCTAATATTTTTTCAAAGTCCTGTACAAATTTTGTAGCATCGGTGTTCCTTGGGGTCAATTTGACCCCAGGCTCTTTTAGTTGTATAATAAAACAGAAGAAATATTAAAATTTCACACACATTTGTTTTGGTTGTTATATTGAGGTCATTATAACATGTTATAATTTGAATTTATAATATTCATTGTAATTTTACATATTCAATATCATTTTCAAAAAACGTCCCTCTGTTTTAGGGCTCTAACCAAACATAACCATATCTGTAGTATTGCGAGAACTACTAGTAGTTCACATGACATAATTCTCAAAATAACTAATAATTCTTTCCTGTGCATTGGGGAGGGGAAAACATCATTTTTGTGAGAAATTTGATGTTTCCCGTGCCATGGGGGAGGAGAAAACATAATTTTTGTGAGATTACCCCAAACATAACTCGTGTTACTATCCTTGATAAAATAAATAGTTTTTCTTTCCAAATGTCATAGATTGCATAAATCTATACTTAGAAATATTATAAAACAAATAAAACACCAGATGTATTTATACTTTTCCAATTTTAGGTCTAATCAGTAAGATTTTATGTTGATTTGTAAATTTGTCCATAGTCGTGCAATGGCTATTCTGGATGTATAAGGGGTTCGGTGGGGTTAGGTGGGGTGGGGAGGGGGGTGGTGGGTGGATGTCAACTTAAAACATTACTTAAGTAATCAACAAAGACATAAATTAACTGAGACAAACCTTTGTAAAAAAATAAACATATTGTGGAGGTTTAAATTGAGGGTAAAAAGTGTTATCAGATTTGAGGATAAGAGGAGGGTTAATGAAAATGCTGAGGAATATAACCAAGCGTGTACGAAATTCCCTGTAAGTTCTTATATTTTTGAAGACTGTTCTAATGTTGGGTAGGTGGGTGGACGCTGGTAGCGGGTCTGGCCTTTTGCAGCATACTGTGCAATATTTCATGATTAGAGACATTTGTTCTTAGAGGATAAGGTCATGTTAAGAGGATTAGTCTGCTGTGTCTGCTATGTCTATCACCGATACGACACTGTACTCAATATTGAGTGTTCAGTTTGGCCATATAAGACCCTGAATATAGTATATAAATACACTCTAAAAGATGCTGGGTTGTTTTAACCCAATTTTGGGTCAAATATGGACAAACCCAGCCATTGGGTTACATTTTTAACCCAATGTTTGAGTTTGTCCATATTTGACCCAAAATTGGGTTAAAACAACCCAATAATTTTTTAGAGTGTATATGTATTTTAAATATAGTCTACTCACCACTTTATTATGTACACCTGACGTGCTCATTTACACAAACATCTAATCAGCCAATCACATGGCAGCAACTCGGTGTAATTGGTCAAGATAATCTTCTGAAGTTCAAACTGGGCATCTGAATGGGGATGAACGCTGATTTAAGTAACTTACAGTACAACATGACATGGCTTGGTCTGAGTATTTCAGAAACTGCTGATTTACTGGATATATTTTTAAAGAGAATGGTGCGAAAAAGAGAACATATCCAGTGAGCGGCTGTTCTGTGGGCGAAAATGTTTTGTTGATGTCAGAGGTCAGAGGAGAATGGCTAGACTGTTTCAAGCTAATAGAAATGCAACAGTATCTCAAATAACCACTTGTTGCAACCGAGGTCTGCAGAAGAGAACGAACAACACGTCGAACCTTGAAGCAGATGGGCAACAGCAGCAGAAAACACACACCGGTGACAATCCCATCAGCCGAGAACAGCAAACTGAGGCTACAATTCGCACAGACTCGCTAAAACTGGACTGATGAGCCTCGATTTCTGCTGAAGCATTCAGATGGTAGGGTCAGAATTTGGCGTAAACAACACGAATGCATGGATTCATCCTGCCTTCTGTCAATGGTTGCTGGTGGTTGTGTAAGGGCGTGAGGGGTATTTTCTTTTTTAAACAAAAGCACTGCATAATGAATCATAAGGGGAAATATCTATGAAAACTAAACTTACTAATTAACTATTAAATTTAACACTTACATGGCTGGGGACTTCTGAAATTACATTTCTATTTTGGGCCTCTACACAGTTTACTTTTTGCCGTACTACACCTTCCCTTCTAAGATGAACAGATTGGGTGTCGCATCGGTGGCATTCTCGGCAGGTTTTGTTACCCTTTGGACACCTGAGACTGAAATTTCATTGGACCATTACGCCTCACCACGGCTAAAAACAGTATTAATCTGATAATTATCTCTCCCTATTATGTGGTCATTCATGACACAGAAATCTAAATCCACAGCAGACGCCCTTGGGAAAGGTGAATGACACTCTGATTGGTGACGCCAGCATTTGGCATTAGCAGCTGCGGACTAAGAACGTACTGGCATGAATTCAGTGTTCCTTTTATCTCCTCGGAGTGTAATTTGCCAATTCCTTACAAGCCATGTTATCCCCCTGGCGGACAGGAAAGCCCAGAGACGGCTGCTGTGGATACAGAAAGACTCATCTCAGTCCGATCTGAGTGACATATAGCGAAGAACCCAGATAAAGCACCCTGACTGCAGTCAAACTCCCAGTACTGTACGTGTTTATTTTTTATGTAATAAAAAAAAAAATGTGAGGAAATGTGTGGCAAATGGGCCTGTCATGGTCAACATTAAAAATATGGTCAAATAAAAGCCTCATAAAAGCAGTCCATACTACTTGTGTGCAACATTCCAACTCTTCTCAAGGTACATTATATAAAAGCTTTGTGTGAGAAACAGAAAAAAGTTTAAGCCATTATTTGAATGGTTGTTTCTCAATCAATGCAATGGCACCATTGATGCCAATTGGCATTGGTTCTTATGACCAAATTTCAGTGACTTCATATTTGATCTAAGAGCTACAACTTGAAACAAAATGAAGGTACATAATGGGAGAATTTCCATTTTGGGTGAACTTACCTTTTTGCTAACCCTTGTGTTATGTTGCGGGTCAATTTGACCCGTTTAGATTTTCTAGTTGTTGGAAATACTGGTTAACCTATATATTTTTTCTTGATATTTTTGTGACTTTTTCTCATTTATCATCAAGAACATGCATGCAAAGTTTCAACATGCTGGTGTTTTTTGACATATACAAACTAAATTACTATTACGTTTGTGATGTTCGCGGGTCAGTTTGACCCTCATAGGCAGCTATTCAAAAGCAACTGTACAGACACAAAATAAAAACATTTATTTTATGTATGTCAGGGCATCAACTCTAGTTCTAAAGTGTAAGTGTATCTAAAAGTGCTCTAACCCTAACCAAACTTGAAAAAAGCTAAATAATGGTGTTCAGAATTAATTGCAAATTACAAATGAAAATCTTTGACAGACACAGATAGTAAAATAAGCTCTCATTTTTAAGCTCTCTTGGTGTCTGAAAATCCTACATATAAGGTTTGGTTAAAAGCTAGGTATTTCAAAAGGCAGCTTCACAGACCCAAAAAAATAAAAATAAAAAACATTTATTTGATGTATGTTTTTGTTATGTCTGGTTTCTGTTCATTTTCAAATTTTGTCAAAACAAAACAGTTTAAAAAAATGGTTAAAACACATGTTCATTAAATCATATCTTCAGATATATATTTTTTGGAATATTTGAAACATGTTGATATTAAAAGTTTACAGTTTGAACCTGAATCTTTGTTGGTTTTCATAGTGTGATTTTTGAGGAATTGTTTTGAATCCAATTAGGGTCAATTTGACCCGAACCATAAGGGGTGTACACAGAAATCCAACATAACACAAGGGCTAAGTAATCTCTTGGTCAGATGGAAATTTGGTAACACTTTAGTTTGATGGTCTCTTTGAAACATTCTGTTGACTATAAGTAACTTTGCAACTACATGTCAACTAACTCTCATTCGAGTATTAGTAGACTGTCTGCTTAATATCTGCCAACTCTACTGTATATTGTGATGCTCCTCCAATAGACACTCTAATGATTAAGTAAGTTTGCAACTACTTGTCAACTTATTCTAACCCTAACCCTACCGGTCTACTAATACTCTACTAACACTCTAGTGAGAGTTAGTAGAGATGTAGGTCCAACGTTACTTAGAGTCAACTGAATGTGTTAAAGGGACCCTCCAAATAAAGTGATAGGAGAAAATATAAACAAATTAGGTAATTGTTGTTGTACAGCAAGAGTACACAATTGTAAGAATTGCACATTGACTTGGACAGTATAGCTCCGATAATTTACTATTGGCAAAATTCATTGAGAAATAAGAGTTCATATTGACTTGATGCATTTTAGTAGCGTGCCATAGATTTAGACAATGTTGACATGAAAGAAGGAAACCATCTCCATTTGCTCTCTAAGAGAATCAATTGAGAAAGAGAATTTTTTCCTATGGGAGGATGTGCACTGGCATAGAATGTGCAATGCTCATATGTTTAACATGTTGGTTAGAAATGACTGATGCATTTGAGTGGAGTGGAAATGATTACTAAGCTTGTTGGTTTGGGTTCTCGTTCAGGAAAACATCCAAATAAGAGAATGCAACTGAAAGTGAGATGGACGGAGAGGGGGCTAGAGACCGAGATTGGAACTCTTTTAATCCCAGAACCAGTAAAGCAGGCTCATATTGTGGCCTTAATCAGAATCCCAAATATCCTGGGATAATGGCAAAGCAAATCGTTCCCAGGCACGCCTGCTCAGTTTAGGAAAGACAGGGATCCAAGGGGTAAATAATCCGATTTTGCTTCTATTATCTTCGTGATGCAGTGGAAAGACGGAGGCCTTTGAGATGCCATGTCTTTTTGTCACGACCTTTTGTACGTACTACGCAGCCTGCAGACTCGGCTTTAGATGCATCCTGCTTCCAAGAGTGTACTGGCAGAGCCACAGAGCCTCACATAAGCCCTATGCTTACACATCCTACCCCTGTTTTCCATTTTCTTCCATTTCCCCCAGTGTTTATGGGGCTGGACTGTTCTGGATCAGATATTGTAGACAGTTCTCCAGTTTTGACACAAAGGTTCATGAAAAACACTGAAAGAATACATTTGAACTTTTTTAACAATGTGAAAGATACAGAAAATACTATTTGTAAATGTTAACTTTGTTCAGAATACTCTTCTACTTTATTCAGTGTGTGTGTGTTTTCAGTGTCTTCAACTTTAAGCCTCTGCCAGATCCCTCCACAAAGGCAAATTGTTTATCCGGAATGTCGTGAAGCGTATGTTCAGACGCACTCATTATTCGTTTTTCTCTGTGTTGACATGCTGGGATATAAAGTGTCATAGTTGATTCTGTGCCCTAAATATCTCTAGAAATACCAATCAACTCAAAGCAAGGCACCTGGGTTTCCCAGTCCTACAGGTATGCAATGCTATTTGGGCGAACAGTGTGAGAAAAGCCTTATAAATCTCTGAGACATGAGAAGCATAGCTCTCACAGCACTGATCATTGTCTTCACTGATGTGATAAAGATCACTCTGAGTTATTGTGGAATTCACAAGACCAAACTTGGGTAGTGGTTTCCAAAGTCTGTTGTCAGTTTATCTATCATCATCTGAAAGAGATGAGTTAGTTGCTGTCCTCAAATTTTTTTGGCCAGAGTGCCTGTTTGTATCACTCTGCTTGTCTATCTTTGGAACACCATTCTAATGTTGTGTTCAACCCCCTTTCACCTTCAGAACTGCCTTAATTCTAAATGGCATTGATTCAACAAGGTGCTGAAAGAATTCTTTAGAAATGTTGGCCCATATTGATAGGAGAGTATCTTGCAGTTGATGGAGATTTGTGGGATGCACATCCAGGGCACGAAGCTCCCGTTCCACCACATCCCAAAGATGCTCTATTGGGTTGAGATCTGGTGACTGTGGGGGCCGTTTTAGTACGGTGAACTCATTGTCATATCTCTGGTTCAGAAACCATTCAAAATTGGTTCAAGAAACCAATTTTGAATGATTAGAGCTTTGTGACATGGTGCATTATCCTGCTGGAAGTAGCCATCAGAGGATGGGTACATGGTGGCCATAAAGGGATGGACGTGGTCAGAAACAATGCTCAGGTAGGCCGTGGCATTTAAACAATGCCCAATTGACATTAAGGAGCCTAAAGTGTGCCAAGAATACACACCAGCATACACAGTGGTAACAAGGCATGATGGATCCATGTTCTCGTTCTGTTTACACCAAATTCTGACTCTACCATCTGAATGTCGCAACAGAAATCGAGACTCATCAGACAAGGCAACATTTTCCAGTCTTCAACTGTCCAAATTTGGTGAGCTCTTGCAAATTGTAGCCTCTTTTTCCTATTTGTAGTGGAGATGAGTGGTACCCAGTGGGGTCTTCTGCTGTTGTCGCCCATCCGCCTCAAGGTTGGGCTTCACAAAAGCTTTGCTGCATACTTCGGTAGTAACGAGTGGTTATTTCAGAGTTGCTTTTCTATCAGACTGAACCAGTCGGCCCATTCTCCTCTGACCTCTAGCATCAACAAGGCATTTTCGCCCACAGGACTGCCGCATACTGGATGTTTTTTTCCCTTTTCACACCATTCTTTGTAAACCCTAGAAATGGTTGTGCGTGAAAATCCAAGTAACTGAGCAGATTGTGAAATACTCAGACACCAACAACCATGCCACGCACAAAATTGCTTTAATCACCTTTCTTTCCCATCCTGACATTCAGTTTGGAGTTCAGGAGATTGTCTTGACCAGGACCACACCCTTAATGCATTGAAGCAACTGCCATGTGATTGGTTAATTAGATAATAGCATTAATGAGAAATTGAACACGTGTTCCTAATAATCTTTTCGGTGAGTGTATATGAAGAGTTCAGATGCAAAAGCCTCTAAGTGCCATTTGAAATTTTCTTCTAAAATGATCATTTTTATCAAGCTTGTATATTTAAGTTTAGTGATTTCACTTAAATGGCAATGAAGATTACCTATAAATTGTCATTTAAGTGAAATTACTGAACTTAAATATACAAGCTTGATAAAAATGGTCATTTTAGAAGAAAATTTCAAATGGCATTTAGAGGCTTTTGCATCTGAACTCTTTATATATATATATATATTCTCCATTCACTTCCCTTTATTTGGCTTTTCTGAAACTCAGACTCGGTATATTACATGCGTGTGCCAGGGTGAATGGACGGAGGATTAAGCTGACATCAGTGTTGCGTGTCTTCAATTTCGTGCCAACTGCCAAATGAAAGCATGAAATGAGGTCTAATACTCACCCTGACCCCAATATGAGTTTCCAAGGACAGAGTTTCAGTCTCTTCTCACACCCTGCATCTCTGAGCTGGTAAATGCAGTCTGCTGCCTGCTGCTACATTGACCTTATGACCTTCTGAATCATAAGGCCTTCCAGCTGCTACTGGCTTCCATTTCAGTGCCCTGTGGACCTCAGATCCATTTACACCTGCTACAACCCACTGCATCTGCAGACTTCTCTGTTTACACACATGCACTCAAACACACGCCACATGTAGAAGCAGACACATACAAACACACTTTGGAATTGTTGCTGTTTCCAGAATTGCTTCTTTTTACAATTGGTTTAGCATTTGGTGAATTTACACGAACAACAAATTTAGCTCAAAATATTCCTTGGGATATGTTTGGTTTAATGTTTTAAAATAAGCAGAATGACATTTGAAATGAAAATGGGTTTGCCCTGTTATTTGCTCAGTACATAATACTGGAGTGCCATTGGGGACTACAACAATTTGTCAGGGCTCTCCAACCTCTATGACATCCGCAAATTTTCTAGTCAATTGATTTTAGAGTAATAACACACTTGGCCCAAAGAGTAAAAAAAAGCACTAGGTAAATTCCTTCTTACACTTGACAAATGTGTTTCCTATTAAATGGGAGTCAAACGCCAAGCAAAAATCATACAGATGATTCAAATAAACCCGCTGTTGGTTCCAAGATGATATTTAATGTCTTTTGGCTATGGCAGGGAAGAAAAATGATTATATTGTAATAGAATGTCTGATTCACATACCCCAACAAAACAGAGCAAAGGTTTTGTGTGAGAATGCAGAAGAAAGATTTTAGGGGTCTTCCACAAGGCAACAACCCGACAGACACACCTCACGCCGTGTGACATTCAGTCACGTCCCAGAAGCCTCGGGTATAAGCGAGAACAACACACAGGCAGAACCGCTGACCTGTGAACGTAGCATATGACAAATGAATCAACAACCACAAATGTCCAAATGCATCATTGTATCGGTCCCTGAGTGGGACGAGTAATTCTGCGTTTTGGCTCCTCATGAGTCGCATCATTTCTTTTGATGGATAATGAGGACCTGGCCTGTCAATGATGTCACTCACGCTGACAGGGATGCTAACGGTGATGACCCCACTCAAAAGACTAGTTTATAGACAAGCATACATTTCCACGCAGCTCCAATCGAACTGAAACTGGAGTTCTCAGGTTGGAATGAAATGCAGATGAGATTATATATTCTGTAAATAAGATTTATTATTATTATTATTATTGGGTGATATTAATACTTTAAAGAATATAAACTTTCTCACCTAAATTTCACATCGCATATATTAACCGTTATTTTGTAAAGCAGAGGTAAGCTATTTTCTGTGAATGTTCGAAGGAAGGTGTCACAAATGCAGAGGATTGAGCGGCTTTTTCAAAAATGTTTGGAAGAGGGTTTCAGAGTGCAAGTTTTTAAAAACAAAACCATTATCATCTGAATTTTTCATCTATGTATGTGTGTGTGTGTATAGGCTATGAGAGTACAATATCCTCTGAGAAATTCAATTTTCCTCTGTGTGGTCACTCAACCTTCCTTCTTACCGGGAAAACGAATCTCTGGGCTGAGGGAGGAGGGAAACGGAGATGATGACGTGTTTTTTTTGATTATCCTACACACCCGTACAATTTAGTCACATGTGGGCCGTTTGCTCTGATCCGTAGGGAGACACTGATGTGGTTTCCTTCCTCTTACTGTAAAGGTCATGCACAGGTGCACTTCCTTTGTCTCATTGAAATAACATGTGAATTATGACTGTTCAATACAGTCAGGGATGAATCACTGCTCATGTAAGGGAAAAAATTGAGATCTCTTTGATATTTGCAGTCATTTCCGTTACTCAGCAACATGCTTAAGTGGAAAAGCTTGTTTCTGCCACGGAAAAAAGAATTTTTTTTTTTATCTCTCACAATTCTGACTTTTTTTCTCTGCAAATGCAAATTTATCTCTCACAATTCGGACTTTTCTCTCGCAATTACAAGTTTACATCTCACAATTCTGATTTTTTTCCCCTCACAATTGCGAGTTTATATCTCACAATTTTATAAACTCGCAATTGTGTAAATAAACTCGATTTTTTTTCCCTCACAATTGCGAGTTTATATCTCACAATTTTAATAAACTCGCAATCTAATTCTAACTTTCTCAGTATTACGATTTTACATCTCACAATTCAGATTTTTTCTCGTAATTAAATTTTTTCCACAATTGCGAATTTATACCTCACATTTCTGAATCTATTGTTAGACATAGTGCAATTCCGAGTTATAATGTCAAATACTGAGGGAGAGAGAAAAAAAACTTTTTATTCTCTTAATTGCAAGTTTATATCTCACTAACTTCTAAACTCTTGAGAGTTTATATCATGCATTTCTGAGAAGAAAAAAAAATCTAAAACAAAGCCAGGATAAAAAGTCGCTGATAGGTTTTTATTTATTTATTCAGTGGCAGAAACAAGCTTCCATTTAAAATAACCAAAATAAAAATGAATAAAAAACTATATAAAATATAGAAAAAAATTAACTAATCTCAAAAATGACAGAAACACCTAAAAATAAATACAAATCCTAAAAATGTAAGTTAAATTATAATCAAAATAGAACAAAAATAAGATTATATACAGATAAAATATATACATACATACATACATATATATATATATAGTATATTATACAGCTCTAGAAGAGATGCATGGGGTCTTTTTTCTCAGAAGTCACTTTTTAGAAAAAAATAAAAAAAATACTTAAAAGTCTCCATCCATTCAATGTCATTGATTTCTAGGAAAAATATTTGAGATATTAAAGAGAATTCAAACTGAGTCAGATTCTGGCCATGCTGCTTACTTTACATCTGATCTCAGCGGCAGCCACATCGTCACAGAGGACTGTGGATCTGCTATTGGGAATGGATGTGAAAACAGAGCGTAACCTTTCATCTTTACACAGGCTTAATAAGAGCATCGGAGGGGTGTTTCCAATAACAAATCCACAATGCTAGGTTCAGTGCAAGGTCACAGCATCGCACAGACCGCAGTTAGAGGAGCTTTACGGTTTCCTAGTGCACTCTAAAAAATAAGATGTTGTATTTAATTAATAAAGTTATGTCAACCGGTCCCACAAAACTTAGTTGCTTAAATGGAAAGGGTAATATACAATTAATCCTAACATAATGTTTTAAGTAAATCGTTCATAACTGTGTTAATTAAATGGAACAATGCACAATTATTTTGAATAAATGTAAATTATTGCCTTGCATTTAATGACTATAGCTTGAACTAACATGACCTGATTAAGTTAAATTTATTAAACAGAAGCTTAGCTATGTAGTCCATTTGTGTTGATTGTACTTAATGACTAGAACTTAGTTGCTGTTAAGTCAAGTCAAATTTATTTATATAGCGCATTTTACAATACAGATTGTATCAAAGCAGCTTCACAATGATAACATGAAATATACAACACAGATCAATAATATAAACTGTTAATAAAAATACTCAAGTCACTTTAACTTTATTCACCTTTGGTTTTGAAATATTAGTCAAAGTAATTTTGACCTTCAATGTGCATTACTATAGCTGGCACTGTCATGACTGACACAATTATGCAAAGTAAGCAAAACTTACAAATGCAAAGTGTACAAATAAAATTGAAGACACCAACATAAATACACATAAAATGCAAATAGACTAATTTAAATTAATCAACTACAGTCTTGTCTGCTTATTCCAAACATTATTGATCACAGCTTTACCTTGTCCAGCAGCAGTCCAAAAATAAAGCAGCAGTCAACAAAAGGCCAGGTCCAGTCTTGCCTGGTGAAGGTGATTTTACTCATGCAGTTTGTTTTTGAGGACCTGCACTTTAGTGGAGAGCTTGTTCCCATCCATCCATTTCCATTAACACTTCCTGAAGAAATTCGAAAGTATCGCAGCTCCATGGGATAGCTCAAGTTTAAACAGTAGATCAAGCCAAACAGAACTGCACATCCATTTGTAACCTCTCTCAGATCTCGCAGCACTGTGCAGCCTTCAATGACGATGCCAACATCCTCAGGTGGATCTGTAGCATCTGCTCCATCATGTCGAACAACATAGAGACCCAAAGCCAGTTTCTCCATTTCCGTCATTGCATCAATACCAATATCCTCGATAGCCTATGACAAACAAAGAGACCCATTATTAATTATGCATATTTGACACTAGTAACAAATTAAAAAGATGTAGAACATTCCACCATTTTTTATATTAAACTATGTTATTCCCTTAACTAAGACAAGTTGATGGATACCTCTCTCATCTCAGTGCTCCTTAATAAGGCTGCCAGGCTTTTCATTTCAGTCCGTCGTACTTCAACACTGGGATTCTGTGGGAAACCAACAACTGATTTTGAACATTTTATTTGAGGAAACTGCCATTATCACATTGACAAATCTATTATGACCTTATTCTACCAAGTTTTTAATTAATTGATTTATGCAATTTTAATTAAATATCAATTGTAAATCTGTAGTTTATTTGTCATTAATTTGTCAACTGCGTGATATACACACTCATTCCATTTAAGGATGTTATTATGAGAAAATAATTTCACTATTTAGCAAGCCCTAATTTACACAGATACCTCAAGTGTTTCTCAAGCTTATACCATTGACACATTGAAGGAGGCAGTATTGTTCAGTTTGAACTAAAATATACGTAATTGAATGGACAAATGAACAATTGCATCAGGCAATTCAGAAAAGCAGATTCAACATTTCACAAGCAGAATTACAGATGTACAACTGACATTTCATGATAAATCTGCACAGAATATAAAGCATCCTTTTCGTAAATTAAAAACATTTACAGAAATACCTCTATTTGTACAAATCATAGAATTTTGTATTTGTGATAGCAAGTCATATTTAGAGTAATTAGTTTTAATGTAGTAATTATGTTTAGAGTAAATGTTAAACCCCCAGGGTCAGAGCCCAAAATACACCCAAAACACATACCTTGTCCATTTCCGCAATGATTACGTCGATATCGCGTCTTGCTGTTCCCCCCTTCTTTTTGAATACCCTCAATGGCTGGTTGGAGTAATGATCCAGTCGGGACATAAAGGTTGAGAACAGGGGGACTGTGGTGATGAGGGTGAATTCTGCATTTACCTGAAACGTATTAAAACACAAATTCAAGTTAAAACAAAATATGTCAAACTCTGTGGGCTACATCTGGCCGTGGTACAATTATATCCAGTTTGCCTCGATAGTGGAGCTGGCGTGGCCATAATAATAATATTAAGACAGCATAACAGTACCAGTTCTTAATTTTGGCCCTCTCTGTAACTTTGAGTTTGACACCCCTGGAAGGGAACATGAGTTTGCTTTTGGCTAAATGTTTTTAGTTGGAGGTTCAATGTGGGCTATCTGTAACCATTTTATATGGATGTTTGTGTAATGTGCATTGTAGGCCTAATATAGAGCAGAACAACCATATGCATGGATTCTTACGACATTGCCTCCAAACCTTTGTCAATTAAATATTACTCATTTGTTTAAAATTAATACCCTAATACAGTATTTAGACATTAATTACATATATTTAAATTAAATACAGATGATGAATAATACTTTACCTGGCTCTCAGAAAACAGGGCTGGCCATCTGTTTTTGAACTCTGCTATGAAGGGCATATCTTTAACGACTTCCTGTCTTCTATAGGCAAAGGTTCTTTCCATTTTACTTTTGATTAGCTGTTGGTTGTTCTTCTTTTTCACCTCCAATATCAGTTCTTTCCTTTCTTCCTCAGGCATAACAGACAGACAGCAGCACTTATTTAATAAAGAGCTTAAAAAACAACAAAAACAATATTAGTTTAATACTATAGCCTACTGGAGCTAAACAAACATTAAAAAAGAATATATCTAGACCATGTGTTATGTTAAGCTAAAGTTAAATGTCAATAAAAAAAGTTTAAAGCTAAATTACAACTAAACTAAAAAAAAAACACACCAAATTCTCACTATTTCCACTTCTAACACACTTACTATGACAAGGATACATGCTAATGCTGTGTAAATTAAGCTAGCAAGATATCGTTTTAAAAGGTGTGCATGCTCCTGCCGATCGACTGTCCTGCACAGTTTAAAACCTAATCAAACACACCTGAAGCAACCAATTAAGGTCTTCAGGATCACTTGAAAATTCAAGGCAGGTGTGTTTGATTAGAATTGGAGATGAACTGTGCAGGACAGTCGATCGGCAGGAGCAGGGTTGGGCACAAGTTTACAGCTAAGCGCAAAAAACATCATCTGTTGTCACAAATGTAAAATTGTAAAATATATTACACAAAAAAAAACATTCTACTTACCAAATAGTTTATGGATGATAATGGATTCAAAAGTTGCCAAAGGACAGGTGGAAAATGCTATTATCTTCTCGTGCATCATGTGCGAGATTGAATGTACGGAAAGCGCTTTGGGACAATCTTCAACCGCTAGTTGGTTTAAAATGATCTGGTTACGTTGGTTTAAATCTGTGACATTTTGTTGACTTGAAATATTATACTATTAATTTAATGCTATGAAACTCGCTTATTTTTACTGCATAAACATAATACTTTTAGTAATTTTACCATAAAACTAGTATTTAAATTAAACTACACCCATGCTTCATTTCTTAGAGTGTGTTCCCTGAGAATATGAGACAGGAAACAGGCGAGCGAGAGAGACAGAGAGGCAGATCCAAAGTCAGCCTGAGATAGGCTCTCCTCAGACCGCAAAGTGCTGGAAAGAGATAACTGTCTCTACTCTGTCTGTTTAGCAACAGAGATCAGCAGTTCACCGAGTTCAAATATCACGGATGGAATGCATAAAGTTAATTAGCATGTACTTTTAAGTGTCTGAAACAGGGCTGTAACCACGATGTACAGTACACTGAGAAATGGTGATAATTAGAAATGGCCTCAGTTGTCTAACAGCGTTCATCAATGTCAAAATGACTGAGATGCCCAATCAAATCAAAGAAGGCGGGCTTTACTATTCACAGAGGATGAGAGCGGATTTGAACGCAATGCATTTAGTTTTAATGGCGAAAGAGCGTCGTAAGATATAAGTAGCTAAACATTTAATATTTGACTACTGTCATGATTTATGTAGAACTGAATGTGACATGAAACTTTTTTTTCTGTTTTCAACATATTAGACATAAGAATAAGATTGCATGTGTGCATATTTTTTAATAAAATATCATTTGCAAATAGCTTAAATTGATTAGTTCATACCTAGAATTAGACCTATTGGTCTCCTACACTGTAAAAAAAATATTTTTATGATTTTTTTATCACAACATTTTTTCTTTTGTCAAATCAACTTAAATCATTTATGTAGTTCATATAACATAATATTTTGAGTTTCTGATGATTAAATCAATCTCCTTCATTGTATAACTCAATTTTTCCATTTCAATGAATTTAACATTTTAAGGCAACCAGGTTACTTCATTTTTTTAAGTTAAACCAACAATATTTTTTTTACACTGTACATTTTTTTTTAATAAAAAAAAATAATTAAAGATGGAAATCACATTAGTTTTCATGGTAACACTTTACAGTAAGGTTTCGTTAGTTAACTACTTTAGTTTGCATGAACTAACAGTGAACAATACGTCTACAGCATTTATTAATAATTAATTACAAAACTTACTAATACATTATAAAAATCAAAAGTTGTATTTGTTCAAATTAGTTCATGCATTTTGCACTAACATGAAGTCCTACTGTTTTTTATTTATTAATATAAAAAGGTGAAGGAGTGAAACTTTGGTTTAGATCTTGCCATATCATTTGGACAGTTTGCATTTATGTATTAGAAATTAGACACATTTTGATGACATTCTACTAACTACATGTAACTGTGCAACTGCATGTCAACTAGCAATCATTAGTAGACTATCTGCTTAATATCTGCTAACTCTATGTTCTGATGAACAGTCTGTACGTAACTTTGTGGTTACATGTAAACTTATCCTGTACCAACCCTAACCTAACAGTCAGCTACTCTAATGAGAGTTAGTTGACATATCAACGCATTCTCATCCTTTAACGTCATATAGAACGCTATATGCAAAAACGACGCTATACTACGCACATGGCACCCATTATTGTTAATATAACACGTGCTGTGAGGGCTAAGTTTAGGTGTGGGGTAGGGTCTGCGTTTCATATTCACGCTAAAGGATTTATGACGTCTTGGGTTTGCGTGTTATATTAACGATAAAGGGTGCCATGTGCGTAGTATAGCGCCGTTTTTGCATATAGCGTTCTATATGGCGTTAAAGGATGAGAACGGGCTGGACATATAGTAGTTGCGAAGTTACTTATAGTTTGAAGAATGTCTAAAGTGGACCATCAAAATAAAGTAACCAAATTTCAAGCTGACATCCTTGTGTAAACTAACTCTCAGCCACATGCTGAACAATGGCTAACTTTAGCACTTTATTTCCATCCTGCTAATTTTCCTGCCATTGTGTAAATAATCAAGTTATAATTAAGAAAAGGTTTACGCGTCTGAGCATGATATATTTCTGAACGTCTTGTGTGCTCTTTTATAGAAACACTTCCTTAAACGTATTCATTTTTCTTTACGTTTTCGCATGTGTGAGAGAGCGAGCTACCATCAAGTGCACGCCATCTGCAGATGGCCACAAATTGTGGGAGAAGCATGACCATTACATCACTGGGTATGAAGTTACCCTTTAATTGCTTTTACCGCTAAACAAGCAAACTATACTGTATATACATATCTCTGTGTCTCTGCTTCTATAGCCCTCCACAGAGCTGTGAAAGAAGATGTCTGTTTGGGTTCCACAAATGGGTTGCTCCTATGACTCGACCCCTATGGAGGTAAATGAACGCCTCTGAGTCGCTAGAGAAGGGATCCGGGAGAGATCACTTCCAATCACGTCCCGCATCACCCGCATGGCTCCTGAGATTCGACTCGGGGTGAAATTAAATGGCCGGTGTCATAAAGCCACCAAACAATGGAGCCATTGAGCCGGTGGAGTTTCCTTCAAGCAAATGCAAACACGATACTTCTGATTCAGCACTTTCGCCTCAATGTGCTCCATTCTTGCTCTTCTCCCACTGCGGTCGCCTCCTCAAAAGAGTAAATCACCCTCCATCACACTCAAACACGGCCATTGTGTCGTATTTTACTCGTGGTGGTGGTGCTGCTGAAAGTACCAGATTTAAAACAGAGGAACGGAGGAGTTGGAAAAACGGAAACTGATTTAAAGGTCAGCAACAAATTTACAGCTAAAATATCGTCGATAACATTTTTGCGCAAACGTACAGTGCAAAGTCCACATATTTATGTCCCATTTATAGGCTAGCTAACTGTTATCTGAAGAGCCGTCCGCAATTCTGCATCTTTAAGAAATTTTATTCAGCAAGGATGCATTAAATTCACTGCTTTCAACATTGATAATAATAAGAGATGAGCACAAAATAAGCATATTAGAAGGATTTCTAGACATATGATCATGTGGCACTAAAGACTGGCATAATGATGCTGAAAAAATAATTTAGAAAACAGTTATTTTAAATTGTAATAATACACACACATATATATATATATATATATATATATATATATATATACACACACACATATTTATACTGTATTTTTAATCAAACAAATGTAGCTATGGAGAGTGACATTTTTTTTTTTTTAAATATATTATTATATTTATATTAATTGTATATTATATATGTAAAAAAAACATATACACATACACACAAATATAGCAATTAACATTGCTAATCCCACATTTTTGTCTTAAATGAGTAGTTCACTTAAAAAAAAAAATTAAAAAAAAATGTTGCTGATAATTTACTCGCCCCCCCCGTCATCCAATATATACATATCATTCTTTCTTTCGGGATTTTTTTCTCCATATAATGGACTGTAATGGGAACCAAACGGTTCAAGGTCCAAAAGACAGTTTCAGTGCAAACTGCAAAGTGTTCAAAAGTCTTTAAATGATTCCAGATGATGAATAAGGGTTTTATCAAATGAAACGATCGCTCATTTAAAAAAATAATAACAAAGTTTCAGTTTTGTAAAATCAAATGCTCACCTTGCTTTGTTCTGTGATGCGCATTCGTGACTCTCCTGTTCAAAATGAACAAATCTTTTTTTTCGTGTCATTTGGTTCATTCAATGAACGAAATAAACAAATTGACTCAGGAAAAGATTCGTTCATTTTGATGAATGAGTTCGAACAGGACAGTCACAAACGCAAATCACAGAACAGAGCATGGCGAGAATTTGAGCTTTTAAACTTAAACTTTGTGATTATTTTTTTTATTTTTTTTAAATGAGCGATCGTTTCGCTTGATAAGACCCTTATTCATCATCTGGAATCATTTAAAGCCCTTTGAACAGTTTGCAGTTTGCACTGAAAATGTCTTTTGGGCCTTAAACGTTTGGTTACCAGTAAAGTGTATTATATGGAGAAAAATCCTAGAATGTTTTCATCAAAAACCTTAATTTCTTTTCAACTGAAGAAAGAAAGACGTGGACATCTTGGATGACATGGGCGTGAGTAAATTATCAGCAAAAGTTTTTTTTTTTTTTAAAGTGAACTACTCCTTTAAATCATGTCCAATTATCATTTTTTTAACTAAAAATAACAGTAAAATAATCAATTTAAAAGATGTTAAAGTCATAAGATGAATGGGAATGTTGGTAGGGGTTTCTCGGGTATATTATACCTTGTTCTTTTGCAGGAATTTTGCATGCAAAGTCTGTCCTTACTTTAAACCTGGTATACCGTTTGAATTTCACGCGTAACAAGTCCAATTGAGGACACTGTTTAATGTGGAACTGATTAGCCAGTTGTTCACCTGGCGCTGATCTATGGGAATTAGAAAAAAAAAAAAAAGAAAAGAAAGAAAGATTCCTCACAACAAGATCACACCTCCTAACAGTTGACAGATTTATCTCCCTAGGTCTGTAAACGTGCATTTCTATAAGACATTTGTTCGCTGAGGAGTCTGCCAAGCACTTTGATAGATAACCCACCAGTTCAAGCAGTAAACCATATGAGTGGTTAGGAAAAAGGCTTGTATTGTGTTGCAATCCTTTCAGCTTAGATATATTACTGCACTGGATAGGACATTACTTGCTTAATATATTTCAGCGTGGTAGCCTCATAATTCAATCCCAGTGCACAACACATACTCCACATGTCGTTTAAAATGCAAGCCAGTCATTTGTTATACTCTTATAAGGAGAATGTCTACTTTATTAATGATATCTAGTGTCATTTTTTATAGTAATAACTTTCCCTGGGTCAAGGTGTGTTTTGTGTACTTTTAAGTTCAGCAAATAGCACAATTGTACAAGTTTTCTTATATTAACTTTCATTGTTACTCTAATTTTCAAGTAAAGCCAAATTTGCCATTCTTGTTGGAACACAATTAACCCCTTTGGTAACACTTTACAAAACCCTATTAATTGACATTAGTTAATGCATAAACTAACATTAACTAACGAATGAGCAATTCACATAGTGTGTATTAATATTTGTTAACATTGGTTATTGAAAATACAACTGTTAATGGTTAGTTTGTGTAAGCTCAATATATATATATATATATATATATATATATTTGTATTTTAATAATGTATTAGTGAACGTGGAAATGCACATTAACAAAAAAAAAAAAAAGTTAGTTCATGTTAAATAATGTTGTTAAACAACTACCTTAACAGTAATATTACTGTAAATTTAATTTAAATTGAAATTGGGCACACATACATTCTTCAACATTTCCAGCAGAGTTTACAGGTTGGATGTGTGTTCTATTAATACACAGGTGTTGAAAACATCTGTATTTAACATCTATGATCTGGGTCTATAAACAGATGGTTTTCTGGTGAACACTTGGCCAGATGTCTATCATATGTGTGTCCCGTGCTTGCAACAAGAGGAACCTGATTTCTCCAGACCACAGATCCTACTTTTTTGGAGGGAATTTTCTATGTAAATTTGCAGCTCACCAGGAAATGGATGTAGCATGTGCCGAAGAGTGGCATTGCTGTCATCAGTCACTTGCATACTGATCATCCAGAGAACGTGAGGCTGCAGGTCCTCATGAAGAAAGAAATAAAGACTCTTGCTCCCTGAACTCTTCCTCTACAAATAACTTGTAAACAGGATTTATTTCAAACTAAACATATCCCTGAGGAGCTTTGCTTCTGGATACAGCGAATTGTCTCTGTGGCCAGACAGGAAACTTTTGAAGCTTTGGGGAAAGTCCATGGCTATGGCTAACTGACAGTGATTGACTCCATGCTATAATCCTCCAAGTTCTAAAAGAAGAACTGAACAACATGCAATTCCCATTTCTGGACCAAATTTCGGAGTTTAAGTTTCCTTAAAAACACACCGAACGTCCCACAATTTGAAAAGCAGAGGCTGAAGTTGAGGATCACTACAGCGTGTCAGCTGGACGGGCAGACCTACAGATTTTTAGTGCCAACTGATCGCTCCCAGCGTCTGAACCCTACAATTACGTGTCATTCAGCACTTAGAAGCACAGTCTGTTTATTTACGCACTTATCAAACCGTCGCATACCACGGGAAGGTCATCCAGATCTTTAATTAGGGATGCTGCTTTCGTCCAAACAACTAATTGATGAGAGTCCACTTATGTAAACAAGACGTCCGCTTATCATACATATCATATGGCAGCATTAATTTGCAAAAATAACCTTGGAAGGTTCAGCCAAATGCATGTCAAAAATAATAAAAATCACATCAGTCACTAATTCCGCAAAACTTTATTTTTAGAAGGTTTTTAAAAATAATCCCAGTTCAGACCAATTCACTCTTGACCTAGTTTAAATAGATTTATTGCAAAGAACATACTCAAAATAACCATTTACTCACAAATAAGACAATTTTCTTATTCTACCTGAGAGGATTACAGCCTATGAAATATTTTAAGGGCCGAGCATAACTAGGAAAGTGTGCTTTCATTAAATACATATCCATGACATTTCCAGGCTAGGAAAACAAAATTGTGAAATTTTATATATAGCTTGAATATAGTATAGGGAAGAATATAATAAAAAAGTATGGCGCAAATCCAAAACATTAATAAAGTGCACCCCACTTATCCTTTTTTTTCCTTTCAGGTTTATGAAACAAAGCAACAGCCAAGATTTTATGATTAAAGTTGGGTCAATCCTGCACCTGTCCATGTCCAGGTCTGACCTTTGACCTGACCTCTGACCCTGTTGTGTGCTGTCTGCAACCTTACGGTATTATTTTGCAGCAAATGTTGTGAAAGCGCAACACAGTCCCGCTTTGTCTATTGTGTGGGCGTGCGTTTCCTTGAAAATGGGTTTGAACTGTTTAACTCTAAGTTACAAAGCCAGTATTCATTGCAGTTACCTGACCACAACTTCCTTGTACTGATAGAACAATTAAACAAGTGGATTTTGGTCACATTCCACATTCCATCCTTGAAATCAATGAAAAGAACATTTCTCATTTTCCTGCCTCACTATTTATATATAAATCACTTTGGGATGAAATGTTACAGTGGAGACACTATATAAAGAAGAACATTCTTTGGAGATGATTGTCCTAAATGCAATTCCAAAAAATCCCAGACTAAATGGTCATTTATAGCAGGGAGTGTCACGGAGCCTATGCGAGTACCCACTTCCTCGTCTTGTAAATGTCAGGTTAATCCATTTCCTGTTTCTGCTCACTTTTACAGGGGTTATTAAAATATTATTAGGCCTGTCCATAAAATAAACTCAAGAGAAAAATATATATATTGCATTTTTTCCCCCTGGCCATGTATCATTTGCTTGCTGTCCAACAGAAGCACAAAACATTGAGGATTTGAGGACATTCTTTTTTACATAATATAGACAAGTGAGCTGAACTGTATGAACGGCGTTCGTGGTTTGACTGGTCAAGACTGTTTTCCAAAGACGGCTCCTGCTTGTATACACGAAGTGAACTGTCTTTATAAAATATCTACTTATTAAACTGTCTTCTTTGGTTTGCATGTAGGGACCCTCATTGTGTTACCGTGTTAATGTGAGGCTATTTTAAGCCTTGTTAGTGGTATTAACTAGCGATTTTTATTTCATTACTCTATGCTCCATATGCTAGCGTTATAAGCTAAACCGTTTTTAGAGATAAAACTGTTTACATTCGATTATCATGAAAAGAAATCTCAGAGAACGGTCGACTAGGTACCAATGTGTTATTAGACCAAATGTTCATTTTGCGCCGGAGTTGTCCTTTGAAGCATGTACAGTTTTTCACCATCCTCAGTTCTTACAGCAGCATTTTTCTGTAAAGGTTTTCCCTGTATTGATTAAAAAAGAGATCCAGGCTCTTGTGTCAGCTGCGTTAAGTAACTGATCACCTCTAAAGCCCCGTTCACACTCATAGACAGTAAAAGAAATGGACAGAGCGATCTCATTGGAACTCCATTGAGACGATTGAAGCCCATTTTTGGCGATTTTTCAGCACTTCTGTCCGTGACGCGCAGACTCAAACTGAGCTTGACAACGTAATGTGACGAGAGTAACCCGTCTGTCTTCTAGTGCTGTAGCATGAGAAATCTGAATCATTCCCTTCCGAAACATGCAGAGGTGGAGAGTGTGAATAGGAGATGTCCATGACAATTCTGCTAGGTATTCTGATTAATTAGTTTGTCATTTTGCCTCCACGTTTCCCTGATTGCGAGTGAGCTTCTCCTCCTGTCCATATGGTAATCTCTCTACTGTGCGACAGAGAGTCGCGTGGGTATGACGCAATCGTTAGCCTACTTTCACTAAAACTGCTTCTACGGGGCCATAACATAAGCTAGAAGGTAATGGAGCTATTTATACATTGTCGTGTTTCTTTAGAAATAAATAAACCACAAATGGGGTCTTCAAACGCCTCAGATGTAAAGTTATTCGCTGTCAAAGTGACGCCAAAATGAATAGGAGTCAATGGGAATGCTAACGCAAGTGAAGTTCTGCTACAAGATGGCAGCTCCCGCGAGGCTTCAACTTCCGGTCGATGGATTACCCCCTTGTTCACACTATACGCGACTTTATCGCTGCAGGTCGCCTGTGGCTGGGCTGGAGGGCGTTCCCCACTACTGGTTGCCTAGAAATGTTTGTGAGTGACATTCACGGAAGTTACTCTATGTTAGACAACAAATGCGTTTTATTGCCGCTACAAACAAATATGTTGTAAGGAAAAGTCTAAATATAAATGGAATCAGTACATAAAATGCATACTATTAAAGATGAACGAGAAACAGTGAGTGCTCGCGGCACTCGCCATCGCGGCTATTTGACTGCAGCAAACGGGCAAATACCGGTCTATCTGGGTTCCCTGAAACCATTCAGTCACGGAGTCAGTATTGGTGAACACCACTGTATGTACACGGAGATATATCATGAATTATAGGACAGTTTCTGACTGCTAAAATGAGTTTCTCGTTCAACTTGCCTCGGTCAGACTCAGCACTGAAGAGTGACGCGCTCCACTGACTTCACTCCTATTGGTTGTCGCTTGCGAAAATCGCCCTTCATTTGCATAAAGTTAAACATTTATCAACTTTGTCGCGTCGGTGGACACGCCCTACCGGTCGCCAACGGTCGCTGTCGCACGTGTCGCCGGAAGTCGCCCGCTCACCATTGAAATGAATGGTGTCGCGTGTAGTGTGAACGGGGCTTAAAGCGGTTGAGCACAACGTGGGAGGCATTGCCGTGTGTTTGTCCCAACGTGCTTTTTTCTCTCTTTCTCATTATGTTTTTAGTGTGCCTAAGGACGTTTCTTCTACATTCACAGAAAAGTGTCTTGACCCGAGGATTTAATTACGTTAGTTCCTTCACTCTCAAATTACAGAGTCGTGCCACGTCACCTTGTACAATCTCAAGATTTTTTTCTTGAGGGTCACTTACATGCAACAGGCAGCAGTGAACTCATTGATTGTTTACATGCACAGATTTTCACTGATTAAATTCAGTCTGATTGCAGATTCTAAATGTTCTGTTTATAAGTACCTTAAACACTGCAGTCTGGTAAAAGAAAAGAAAAACCATATGTTTACATGTGCATTACATCCAAGAGGAATTAAAGAGAAAAGCAAACAATCATTCCGTATTGACTCCACTTTGTGTTCCCTATTTCAGGCCAATTCAAATTTTGGGTAAAATAATCTTTTATATTGAGTAAATTATCAGCAAAAGTGAGCTAATCCTTTAAGCAGCTCACTTAGTCTAATTTGCTTGGTATTTACTTCTCAGCACAGGTGCTTTTGGAAAAATTAGGCAGCTGAGAAAACACAGAGTGGTGGCAACTGGTCATTTAAAATGCTAGCCTGATTATGTTCCCTTTCTGCACCTGGAGTTATCCCCGCTCCAGTGCCAGCTCAGTCGTAGGCTAAGGCAGCTGCCTAACAGGCAATAACTTTGCAAGCAGCATTTGTGCACATAGGTACCTCATGAAACAGATTTCGGACAGAGATAGTCTTATTATTGGGAGATACGAGGGTCCATCAGGCTCTACCCCTAATGGCCAGTCAGATTACCAGGGATGCAAACAAAAAGAGAGAGGTAATAAAAGCCCTCGCCCCGTGGAAAATATCCAGATACTTTCATTGCCACCAACCCCTGCCATCCCTGGCACACCCCTAGGCACATGTAGTAAATACACTGTAAAAAAATATTGTCGGTTTAACCTGGTTGCCTTAAAATGTTAAGTTCATTGAACTGGAAAAAAGTGAGTTAATACAATGAAGGAGATTAATTTAATCATCAGAAACTCAAAATTGTATGTTATCTGAACTAATTAAATTATTTAAGTTGATTTGACAAAAGAAAAAAAATTGTGATTACTACACTGTAAAAAAATATTGTTGGTTTAACTTAAAAAAGTAAGTAACCTGGGTTGCCTTAAAATGTTAAGTTGATTGAACTGGAAAAAGTGAGTTAATACAACAAAGGAGATTAATGTGATCATCAGAAACTCAAAATAATAAGTTATCTCAACTAAATAAATTATTATAAAGTTGATTTGACAAAAGAAAATATGTTGAAATATGCAAATCTTGAAAATATT
Organism: Pimephales promelas; assembly: GCF_988280905.1. NCBI lineage: Eukaryota > Metazoa > Chordata > Actinopteri > Cypriniformes > Leuciscidae > Pimephales > Pimephales promelas. The sequence goes on along the minus strand of NC_142775.1, from coordinate 36,245,111 downwards.
TTTTTACAGTGTATGTTTCAGCCTTTAAAAAAAAAAAAAATACTTGACATTTACATTAATGCACATTAGCTTATCTTTTATTATTAATTGTAAAATTCGGTCCGATTTTCCCGTGCCGTCTGTCGTTGTTAAGCATGCATGCACTGCGCTCTCCACAAAGACAAAGAAGTTTTAGTACAGTATATATGTACAGATATACATGCAACAAAAGAGGCCATGAAAATTTGGTGAAAATATTTTCACCATTTGGTAAAATAATAATAAATAATGGCTGTGGCTGGCAACTTATGCTTAAAAAATATGCTGGTAGGGAAAGAGTTAAATGATAAACCATTTTCCCACAAAAGCATTTTATTCAGCATATAGTGAAGCCTCACCTCCACTGACTGGACGTACAGCAGCATTACACTATTTTTTACTAACCTTGGAGGCTTAAAGGGGCTTTGCTAAAAATTTAAATGCAGGAGAGTTAGAGGCTGAGAACCCCTGCCTAAAAACACAAAGTGCCTAACAGAACCATTTAAGGTTAACTTTTCTTCTAAGAGTGAGTGACATTATTATTTGTGTTTATTTTTACGTCTTCTAAGGTATTTAAGAAGAAAGAGCTGAGATCAAATTGATAGCTATGAACATCTTGCGAAATGAAAGCTGTGAAACGGCAACCGTTAAGCACAAACATTTTCCTCTGGGCGCTTTGTGACGTGTCAACAGAGGGAGTAGTGCACTTTAAAAAGCTATAAAGAGCTTTGGGGGTTGGAAAGTAAAAAGAGAGGTCAAGGGCTTTCCTCCAACCCACTATGACGCTACACTGCAGGGAAGGTACCTCACGTGTACACATGGTATCCCATGCATGCGACAATATGCAACTTCAATTCATTGGTATGACATTAACGTTTTTCCACTTGCAGTAGCTTTGGAAAGCAATTATATAGGTCAGCGACATTAACGCAAGTTTGTGCTGAGCTGTTAAATCCATTCAGCAGCAACCACCACCAATGAACTCATTATTGTCAAGAGACCTAAAAAGACTCCATGATTCAATGAAGAGGCCAATTACACTAAACCCTTTGGACATTGTGATCATAACAAAACTCTGGTACAATACCTTCAGTCACAACCTGTCGAAGTCTCCTCCGCCCAGTGAACTCACTTGCCTTCAGTGAAACGCACAAAATAAACATTAGTGACGTTACAGCTGTATGGGCACTGTTGATGACATACAAAAGACTCTGTTCAAATATGAGACTTAAGAGAGATTTGCAGACTTTTGACAATCGTAAAAAAAAGGAAAGGGCAAAGCTATGCAGAACTGCACTTGTCAAACAACACCTGCAGTCTGCACCTCGCATGTTTGCACACGTACTGCAAAAAAGTCAGGACTCAGCAAATATTTAGTCAACACAAATAGGCCGTGCTAGTCGTGCTAATCTAGCTAAAAGACTCACTAATTCATTAGAAATGATGCAAGTTACTTTCAATCCTTTTCTTACACATAATTGATTTTTTTTTATTGGTTTCATAAACACTATTATTCAGACATTTAGGGCCTTTAAAGAATATTTTAATGTTTTTGAAAGAAGTAAAAAATACAGTCATATTGTGAAAAATCATTACCATTTAAAAAAACTGTTTTATATTTGTGATGGCAAAGCATATTTCTGTGATTTAGCAGCATTCAGTCACATGATCCTTCGGAAATCAATATAATATGCTTATTTTCTGCTCAAGAAACTTTTGTTGTTATCAATTCAATTTTGAAAACAATTGTGCTGCTACATATTTTTGTGGAAATCATGATACATTTTTTTTCATTATTCTTTCATAAATAGAAAGTTAAAAAAACAGCATTTATTTTGAAATTTAAATCTTTTTTAACATAATAAATGTAATGTTTGATCTATTTAATGCATCCTTGCTTAATAAAAGTAGTAATAAAAACTTTTGACCCCTAAACTTTTGAATGGTAGCGTACATATACTCGTTTCTGTTTGGGGGCTTCCAGAGACTGTATGCATCATAATTTTGACCTTTTTTGTAGGGTCAATTTTTGGTCGTCAATGAGCATAAATAATGTAAGCATTTGAATTTATTGCATGCACTGTAAAAAATGTACCGTAAAATGTTCAGTAACTTACTAGCAACAATTAGCCAATAAGTTACTGTAAATACTTTTTACAGTAAGGGTACTGTACTTCCATTTACAGTATTTTATGTATACACTGTGAAATCAAAAACAGTTAAATACTGTGATATTAGTTGTATTTTACAGTAACTTACTGGTTTTAAGTTGCCAGTAAGTTACTGTAAAATATGTTTTACAGTAAGGGTACTGTACTTACATTTACAGTATTTCGTGTATTCACTGTAAAATAAAAAAAAATAAAAAACAATGTGATTTACAGTATTGATTGTTTTACTGTAGAAGTAAAATAAATCAATACTGTGATTTCAATTGCATTTTCATACAAAAACAGTGTTAAGCACTGTTTTTTTATGTCTTAGTACTATAAACAGTAGATCACATTAATCACTATAAACAAGGCTATTTCATTACACGTTTTGTAAAGTTACAGAGCAAATTGTTACTAGTTCATTCAATAGTTGCACGGGGTACAAAGAAATATATAAAAAAGAAAAATTGTATTAGTTTACTTCACAATTTACAGTACTATAGTGGCTAAATTGTGATATTTTTTACAGTAATGCTTTGACTACTGGGATCTTACTGTAAACTTTACAATAATCTACTGTTAAAATCATATACAGTAATGTTACTGTGAAATCTAAAATAAATAACTATAGATTTAACAGCCATTTTTTACCGTGGTGTTTCTTATTTGAGGTTTCTGAGACCCCAAACATTTTTGGTTTGATACATGTTTTACCCAGTTCTCATTATATTAGAAAAAGCATCATAGTCTTAACCTGCTACTTCAATGTTAAGTGTATTAAAAAGGTTTCGCAGACCCTAAACAAAACATGAGGGTTAAACTACTCAACTTGATGTATTACACAAGCATGCATCAACCCCCGAAGGGTAAACGATATGTTTTGTGTCACCAAACACATAAGCCGGCTGTAAATTCTCCTGGCGTACGTGACAAATGTGGTTTCTGATTTCTGGCACGTAACGCAATATTGTTTTAGTGGGATATCAGCTCTTACAGGTGAGGCGGCACGCAGCCCCGCACGAGTGATGAGACTGGGCACCCAGCCAAGCTTTATTTGGCAGCAAATGGGAGGCTGACACATGCCGATTGCATGCTACACGACAAGACTGACGTCTGCAACAACATGCTCAACAGCACCTTGAGGTGCAAAAAATAAATGTGAGCCTCTCAATCTCCCTCTTAGTTAAAAGGCCTGTAGATCAACGATATTGCAACTAATGCAAATAGGTAAAGTCTTGAATTTATGTCATTCATGGCAGCGTCAATGTCAAAGCTAAAAAAAAAAAATGTTTATCCTGACGCTGTTTAGAATAGATGTTACTTTGAACCCTTGACTTTTATTTACATGATCCTGAACTAATATTACGGTTTGTTTGTGGATAGGTCATGTATCTAATGCTGGCGTGTCACATTCTAATCTTAAAGCAAAAAGAGCTGCATAAGAAATGTTTGAATAATATCAATCCACAAATCTAACATGAATCATAAATCACAAAAATGTATGGCTTGTTTAATTGGGGTTTGAAACATAGTAATCTTCAGTAAACTTCAGTAATATAATCGACTTGACTGCACTGACACTATCAGATGAGAACAAAGCTTGAACTGAACTGGATGACGACACTATTGTTTTCTGTAGAGCTGCTTTACTAATTGAATCTTTTTCAAAATTGACATTTTTCAACTTCAACACTGTTTGAACCGAACTGAATCAACAGGAAACTAACTTGAGCTGAATAATGATACTATTATCTTTTTAGAATTGCAATTTGTCTCACATTTCAAGTCAATGATTTTGTAAGCTGCGTTGAAAATCTGTTGCATAAAGCGCTATTTAAATAAAGTTGACGACGCGACTACTAACAACAAAGTCAGTTATATAACTGTTCATGGAAACAATGGAATTGTGAGCCATGAACAAGGGAAATATAATACTGAGTAACTGTGAGACAAAGTGCTTCGGGGTTGTTCAAACTATCTGAAAACTCTTCGTCAGCACTCGTCTCTAATGACATTCTCACTCGGGGAAGCCCTTTCATAGCTGTGGTAGTTGGCAGGATAAAGAATCCTCTGAGCCATAAACTATCATTTATGATACCCTCCACAGAAACCTGAGCTCTCAAAATTCATAAAGTTTCAGAAATTTCCCCTACAGACAAACATTTCTGCAATGGGGATGGAAGAGCAGTCAACGCAGTCCCAAAAACTGAGGGCATTTCCCGAAAGTATCATTAAATTCTCAGGTGAGCAGAAGGGGGGGATGGGGGGGGGGTTGTGGGTAGAGAAAAGTTACCTGTCTCCAGTGAACTCTAAGGAACACTTGAAGTGCCTGCAAACAAAATATGTCTAGCTGGAGACGATCTCCCATTCTTACACTGATGCCTCGGTTACGCATGTAACCCTAGTTCCCTGAAGGAGGTAACATCTCTGTTCCCGCCCACATACAAAGACTATAAAATCTGACAAACGTGTTTGGTGTCGCCCAGCCCCCTGCTCATATATCTATCAGGCCCCATTTACACGAAGGGAAAACTCAGATATTTCCCTGCGGATTGGCCTCTCGTTTACACGAAAACCCCGTTTTTATCAACGATTATTTCTGAAAAAAACTACGGCCAAAGTGGAGATTTCCGAAAACGTGTTTTAGGTTCTCTCTTGTCGATTCTGAGGATTCTGATTTGCTTGCATGGCTTTATCCTCAACAACTACACTGCCGCCAATAGGTTTGGCATAGTTATGATCGAAGGCATATTTATGCGGGTGTGTGAACGATGTTATTTTTGAAAACGGAGAGGGGGAAAATATTCGTTTTGCTAAATACCCGGCTTTGTGTAAACGTGGCCTCAGTGCCAGCAACACTTCTGGTATTCATGCTGGTCAATGCAAGCTCATGTGAAGAAGTTTTTCATTTTGCTGTGTTCCGTATTCGATTCACATGAAGACATGTGATCAAGAGAACGATTCTCGTTCACACAGATCTGTGAAAATGACTAAAAACGCTATATTATGCTGGCAGGCCAGTCGTTGGGGGTGTTACCTTGTAAAGAGACACTTATATAGACTGAACACGCTATACGTATGTGGATGACATCACAGTTTTCACAATTTCACATTGTGTTGCTGCATGGGTGGGATAAAGGTAACCTTTTCAGACTTCCCAAAAAAAAAATTCAAAACCCCAAAACGCTGTTGTTGTGTAAATGAACAGTCAAAATGAATGGCCAAAACGTACAAAAATAGTTTTACATTTTTAGTTGAAAACGGTGTAGTAAACAGCCCCTAATCTTTAAAGTGGCATGTTTGCAGCATCGCAGGAAAGTAGATTGAATATTTTTTTATATATATGTTGGATTTAGTATTTTCTATGTGAAAAATAGGATTTTAGGAGATCCTGGACATTAGGATTTCCACTATTTATATTCATATTCACTACACTCTAAAAATTGCTGGGTTGTTTTCACTCAACTTTGGGTCAAATATGGACAAACACAGCCATTGGATTAATTTTTTTAATTAAATTTTTAACCCAATGTTTGGGTTTGTCCATATTTGACCCAAAGTTGAGTTAAAACAACCCAGCAATTTTTAGAGTGTATCAAGTATGCCTCTGTCATGTACAACAATGCTACATGCTAATAACTCAAAATCATTTCATAATAAGATGAGTAAAACCACATCATCATAAAAAGCAATCATCTAGCAAGCTGACTTCTAACCAAAACAAGAAGCTCTCACTGACTAAAAACAGGTCTTTCTTCATTTTCTTAGAAATCAACTGTTTTCTAGCAGAAGAAACAAATCTGTATGTCAGCACTTTACCACACACAAGAAATCCCACTTGACAGCACAAAACAGAGTGAGTATGGTTATATTGATGAAATATGAGAAACATGACAAAGCGTCAAAGAGATCCAAAGTTTCCAAACACTGAGGTATTAGCATATAGCACTGTGGGGCATGATATACGTGTCTCCTCGCAGCAACCCAAAGGGCCTGAGGCCTTCTCATTGGAGGGTATAAATAGAGATGCCTGTGTATATGGGCTATTTCTTTTCTCTTTGGCTGTCATGCAGAACCACTTTTTAGCTCAAAAACATACCTGGCCTATCACAGCTGCTAATAGTGTGGTAAACATCTGCCTGGCAAAAGAATGAAGGACATTGTTGTGCTTGTTTTTCTGTGCACGACTATCTCCTACTGAAAGAGCCTCAGAGGAAAATAGATAACTATGAGCTTAGTTAGAGTAAAAAAATAGAAACAGTATGTTGAGAAATGATAATAACCCACCTGCTGGTTGCTGTTTCGTGAAGTTGGCTACCTCATGTTTTTCTAATCTTTTACGGCATCTTCAAGTGATCATCCTACAGTCCAGTGCAGATCTGTCAAATCCACTATCGGCAGCCATGGAGGAAAGGATCTCTGTGTATTTTGGCCTCTTCTCCTTTATCATTTTCTTAAGGGCAGCATGTTAATCTTTTGATGTAGATTCTGCTGGCAAACATCCACTTTCTATCACTGCACATTTTAGCCGCCACAAGTTGCTTTAACCAAATGCACATGGGAGGTGAAATGAGAGGGATGGACAAGCTCAACCTAAAGAGCATGTGATTGGCCAAAAATCTGTTTACTGCATGATGAGTCATCAATACTTGTTGTATATTTTCCTGGAAGAGAGATTGTAAACTGTTTAAAATAATAATTATATAATGTATGTATATAATAATACTAATAATATTTAAATGTGGTAGGGTTGTAACTTAGCATATATGCTAAGCTAGCTAGCAGGCTAATCAATAAATAGAATGCTAAGATGCCTGGCTAATCGACTAAGAGTATGCTAATGTCATCCTATGCTAACAGGTTATTTGTTTAAGCTAATAGACTAACTGCTTAGCTTGAAGCTAAATTAAAACAAAATACTGCAAAGAGTATTGTTAATGTCCCAGGCAAGATCTGGCTGTTCATGTTGCAAAGCATCACAGGATTGTACTTTTTGGGTAGCACCGGCTGCATTTGAAATCGCATTCTTCCCTACAACATAGGATAATTATGTGACAAAAGAAGTATCCACAGTAGCTACTCATAAAAGAGTTAGCAAAAAGTACCCAGATGACCTATTTCTTCCATCAAGATTCAGAAGTGTACATATGATGGACACTTTATTATCCCATGAGTATTTGTGAATGGTGGTGACATGGCGCAACTGACGTTAGTAAGTTAATGACAACATGTCGAATGCTTCCGGTGTGGTGAAGAGATGAGTCCCCCTGAAGAGATGGGTCCCACCTTGGGACCCCATAGTATGCCAGTAGTATGCCTGATCTAAATATGTTCTCACGATAACTTGATAAATGCAGTTTGTTGCCATCAAGTAATATGTTTATTTGTTTAGTGATGGCGCAGTGGATAAGACACATGCCTTTGGCATGTGAGACCCGGGTTCGAATCCACTGCGACACCAATGTGTTCCTAAAGGCCAATTTATACTTCTGCGTAGGGTGCGCGCAGTAGGTACGGCGTAGCATACGCACAGACGTGTCCCATATCGCGTACCCTTCGCCGTAGCGTGACGCGCACCTCCTCAAAAATGTAACTACACGGCGCGACGACGCGGACCGCAAATTATTGGTCGGCTTGGTAGCATTGTATTTCCTCCTACACATTTCCGCACGTGCCTTCTCACGCATTTCCACACGTACCATCTCCTCCGACGTCTTCTCTCATTTCTGCCTTTCAGTTTTAGTAATTTCACTAAAATTAACTGTTTTTCCACCTCAATAAGCTCCAACTCCAACATGATCCGCTCTCTTTCAGGCTTGTAATAACCTAGCCGCAACTCGGGGAATGTAAACAGTGGAACATTAAAACCCTCCGCCGCCAACTAGCGTTTCGGAGTAGTACTGCAGAGCAACCAATACCTGAACGCAGAAGTATAAATGCTCACAAAGGCGTCGCCTACGTGCGTAGCCAACGCCGTTCACAACGGCGTACCCTCGACGCAGAAGTATAAATTGGCCTTAAGCAAGACACTTAACCCCCAGTTGCTCCAGAGGCGTACGACCTCAAAAATACATAACAATTGTAGGTGACTTTGGATAAAAGCGTCAGCTAAATTAATATACATATATATATATATATATATATATATATATATATATATATATATGGTCTAGAACCAATTAAATTCTTGTGATTTAAATGAAGTGAGTCTGTGGTGTGTTTGACATGTCTGCTTAAAAGCACAAGAAGGATTTATTTTATCAAAATACAGTGGCATATGATTTGGAGAACTGTTGTTGAAATGGGAAGCTGGTGTTTTATAAATACTTCCAAGATGCTGAAAGATTATTGAAATTGGCTTCTGACTGGAGTACACACACTTTTGACCAGTTGCAGTCAACAGTGGACAGTTTTATTATTATTTTCATGTGACACCGCTATAACTCATAAGATGAGTGTGTGTGTGTGTTGTAGCACTGTAGGAAAATTCTGTAATTTGCTATATAAACACCCAAGAAAAACTATGTTTCCACTGAGATTTTGTAATGAAATGCATCTCTCAGGACTGATTTGGATGACTGAAGGAGTCATAGAGCACAATCGCCACAACAGGGACGCACATGGACCACTTTTTGCTCTGAAATCTTTCTTGGTTGAGAGAGCAAAACGTGACCGTGTAACCCAGGCATGATACACATGATCCTGTTGATTGATGGCTCATTTTCCCAATCCCACACAACACAATCAGTCAGACAGCAATTCCAAACATACTCTCTCTCTCTGTGTGTTCATTTGCCCACACTGCCATGACTTCATCGCAGCCTTGGGACAATTGACGTCAGGGTCATGCCCTGCCATCAGATGATCCTCACCATGCCCCCCGCCATGGAAGGCCTGACCCGGGTCCCGCTCACTGGTTCATAGACAGAAACGGCCAAAGATAGTAGATGCAATGGGGAACTGGATGATGGAAAGCTGTTGGAGAAAAGGATTCGAATTCCCTCCCAAACCACCGAACAGATGGACATCTGGAGTTACGCAAATGCACTGCATTGCCCTGGGAACTTGGCCTCCTGCCTAAAGAGCTGTTTCTAAAAGAGCCAGAGGGGACATCAGGCCTACTCTGCGGCCTGGAGAAAGGGGATCACTGGGCCATAGGTCTTTCAGCTCCTCATAAAGTCACCCTGGGAGACCTGGCCATGCTGTCCGAACACAGTGGCCAAGCACAGTTTGCTTGTGCTGTTCTCAGATCTGGATACACACAGTTCAAACACCCACCTAGGATGAAGCATGCTTAACATTTTGTGTGAGAGACTGTCAAAGCATACAAATATGACTGTTGGTTTACCCAACTTTCACTGAGTGTCTTAAAGGAATCACAATTTACTTTAGTTCATAGTGCTATTAAAACACACTGTTATTTCTTGATCTATGCAGCTGCTAGAGTTCTTACTAGATCAAGAACATATGATCATATTACACCGATTTTATCATCTCTACACTGGTTACCTATTAAGTTCCGTATCAATTACAAAATACTGCTACTAACCTATAAAGCCCTAAATGGTTTAGCTCCTATGTACTTAACGGACCTTCTTTCGCCCTACAATCCACCGCGTTCCTTAAGATCACTAAATTCAAGGCTTCTAGTCATTCCTAGGATATCGAAGTCCACTAAAGGAGGTAGGGCGTTCTCGCATTTAGCTCCAAAACTCTGGAATGGCCTTCCCGATATGGTCCGAGGCTCTGACTCGCTAACACAGTTTAAAACTAGATTAAAGACGCATCTCTTTAGTCAAGCTTTCACATAATGCTTACCTTTTAGTCCTCTGTTATGCCATACGGAACCGTTTGCCACTGAAACGCATTTCCGCGACAGTGCTTAGTCAAACGGGTCGGCGCGTATGGTTGGGTTGCGGAGAGTTCAGGTTACGGAGAGTTTGTGAGATAGTGGTTTCTAACACCGACTCCCGTATAATGGAAATCATTATAAACATCAGCTATGCTAATTATTTCCCATCTGCCTTTCTGCTGTTATCTCGGGACGCTTGTCCCGAGAAAATGGCGTTCGTCAGGTCCAGTTTTGTCTCCAGCCTCTCACGGGGATTTCGGATGCCCCAACGCTTGTGATGAGAAGACCAAAGCCTGTGAAGAGACAACTCAACGCCTGCGATATGTTATGGCGCCGTTTTATACATAAACAATATTTATATTTAATATTTATATATAAACAATATGAATGTAAGCCAGAGGAGAACTGGCCCCCGACTGAGCCTGGGTTCTCCCAAGGTTTTTTCTCCATCCAATCTGATGGAGTTTTGGTTCCTTGCCACTGTCGCCTTGCTTTTGGCTTGCTTTTGGCTTGCTCAGTTGGGGTTATTTAGTGTTTAGCAATATTATTGATCTGTGTTGTACTACTTTCATGTTATCACTGTAAAGCTGCTTTGATACAATCTGTATTGTGAAAAGCGCTATATAAATAAATGTGACTTGACTTGACTATTTGTGCAAATAATTGGGCATTTATTGAAACTTACCTGCTAAAATGGCTCTATCTGAACTTTTGTAACACTATCAAATGTATTTGACCACACAAACTTATGACTACCCACACTGTGAGGTAATAGCTAGAGGTATACGGATAATATTATTACTAAACACCAGAACAACAAATGAAAAAATGTGATAATATTTTACTGGTTTTGTGTTTGCTTGCAAAAACATTGCACTCCCTGAGAAACTTTGCAACTTTGCTATTGGTTCACATCTATTCAAAAGGGGGAAGTTATAATACAATATAAGAAAAAGATTAAATCTATTAGTTTTAAGAAAAATCTGAACCTGGGATGTTTATGTCTTCTCGTGATATGGTGGTGCTTGTGCCTCCAAACCACCAGCTAGGCTACCGAAACAAAATGTACAAACTCCGCTAATAGCTAAAGGGGGGAAATGAATGTTCCATCTCTATTCCAGGGAACTGGAGTAAGTCATTATATATTGACTGAAAGGAAGGGACAGCTGTAGATTTAAGATTAATTATCTGTTTCAAACCAAACGGGCTGTTCTATTGTCCACAGCGTACAGTAGGCTGCTTCTAAGGCAGTATCCAAAATGAAACCTCATAAATCATAAATTTGAATTGCACTAAATAGCCAGGAATTCCAAATAGCTCTCCTTACTTGATTCACAATAGATTTAAATAGAGATTGGTGTTTCTGCTATGTGCCAATTTACTTTAATATACATTTTAAATATACAGTACAGTATAACAGAAATGTTAGGTTTAAAATGCAAATGTTTATTAGACTGCAGCTACAATTTAAAAAAAAATAATAATTTATAATCACTCCGTTTCCCGCTTTTGTCTGTCAGCTCATTGCAATCCCTAATGGAATTGCCCCCTTCACAAAGCATAAATGCAATCCTTAGCATTTGGTGAATTTGAATATACACTATTGCAATATCTCATTGCCTATGTAGTCAGCTCACTAAGTTTTGGAACAGAGCCCAAGCCCTTCAGTAAAGAGCACTGTTTTAGACCTCTCTTCCACACCACTTCTGTCATTGATTTAATTTTGGGTTAGCTCACATGCAGCTTGTCATGAACCCGCTCTCTGTGAAACTTTGATAAACTGCAGAGACCTAAATCTCCACGATGTTAACTAAAATGCCTGTCATGGGAAGCCAAAGTCATAAAGAGATTAGACAGATGCAGTACTCCAGTCTGTCTATTAATCTCACAGATGCAGAGCTGGAGTTCACATGATGGACTCACTAAGGCCACCTTTAATGCAATGTCCGGGCTTTCGTGACTAATTTGTCAGCGGTCTTGGACTAAAGTAGAACCAAATGCTGCAGCCAATCAAAACACTCTTGATGCGTTTCCCAAACACATGCGGAGGAAGCGCTCAAGAGTCGAGATGCACGCTGGTTGCGTGGCCGGTGACGGCCGTTGTTGATGCTTGTTGCCTGGCAACTATCGAATATCTCAATCAGGCCAGTGTAAACTTGATTGACCTGAGGAGGCAAACACAACCTCCCTGAACCTGGTCTTATATAAACAAACTCCAAACTTATAGCCATGGTCACACTCTGAAACTCCACTCCAAGAGGCCACTGCGGTCTGCGGTCTGAGACACTCCAAGCCTGTAAATATTTACCATTTCTTGTTAAAGTTTAGACCCGTGTTTTGGTAACTTCTTGGAGTCGTATCGCGTGTGATTGTATTGGATATGTTTGCTTTACTTTATGTTTCTATCTCTACGTAATTATGATTGGTGCCAGTTGAGAAGGAGATGTGTGGCAGGAATGCTTCTGCTCTTGTAAGGCCCTTTCCTAGTCCTTGTAAGGTATTTGCTTTTATTCAATGTTTGAGCATGTGCTGTAAAATCAAAACTGACCCTTTTTACTCTTCAATGCACGTTCCTGGTCCGCTATTCAGCAGTGCAAGTCTGGCTTACATTTATATTACAGAATACCTTGTTTATGTGTCAGATACACTGTAAAAGTTTGGGGTCCGTACGATATCTTTCTCACCAAGGCTGCATTTATTTGATCAAACATCCAATAAAAAAAACAGCGGTCATTGCTGATTTGCTCCTCAAGAAACATTTCTTAATATCAATGTTGAAAACAGTTGTGCTGCTTAATAGTTTGTGGAAAACGTGATATATTTTTAATGTTTCTTTGATGAATAGGGAGTTCAAATGAACAGCGTTTATTTGAAATAAAATGTATAAAAGTATTAACTGTCAGACTGCATTCTTGTTGAATAAAAGTATTAATTTATTTCTAAAAAACAACATTTAAACTGCAGTGTGCATTGGACGCAGTGTTTCACATTGCATGGCATCTAAGTCAGCAGAAAGGGAAAAATATATATATATTTTACATTTTGTCTGGAAGGCTATGTTCCAGATTTCCTGGTGAACATTAAATGTTTTATGAGTTACTCCAAATCTAAGGCTTAACCTTTTGCCCAGCATATATTACTAAAAGCACAAATGCAGAGTAAGAAAATTAATTTTTATCTTAAGTCCTACATGAGGTGGAGAGTTGAAACTGTCATCCTCCGTAGGTCGGTGATAAATGTATTTGGGTACACCTAGGAGTTCAAATAAGTCATAATCCGAGTCTGTGAGATTTGTGTGCTTGCATAGAGCTATCATTAATAACAGCCTAAGAAAACAACGCTCGTACATATACATACACACTGCTTATCTGTAGTCTGTGACTGTGACGTCATTGTCTGCCACTATAAAAATGCTTGAAGGAACCTGCCCAGAATTCTTCAAATTCTTAGCACAAATGCAGTCCCAGGCTAGACGTCAGAACCGAATGTACTCAACACTGATGAAATTTGGCATTACATATCATTGGCAGTCTACAGGTGAAGTGTAGCTTTAAAACACTCACCCAGACCTGCAAAAAATACCAAGTTAACTGGTTGTTATTATTAAACACCATCGATCCATCCATCCAACCAACCACCCACCCACCCGTCCATCTGTCCATCCACCCACCCACCCACCCACCCGTCCATCCGTCCATCCACCCACCCACACACCCACCCACCCATCCATCCATCCATCCATCCATCCATCCATCCATCCATCCATCCATCCATCCATCCACCCATCCATCCATCCATCCATCCATCCATCCATCCATCCATCCACCCATCCATCCATCCATCCATCCATCCATCCAACCATCCATCCATCCATCCATCCAATCACCCATCCATCCATATTTAACTCAAATTCACAATCATGAAATCAAAGGTAGCCAATTCTTTAATTTTGCACAACCCTGATACCTGATATGCTGATGGTAGCAAGCATTCACCGAAAGTAAGCAAAAACCACAGAAGCGTGACAAAAATCTAACCATGACCAATTTGAATCACTACATCCCAAGTTTCCAAGGTGCTTTTCTATGCAATCCCTGTCTGATCGCTCTTAGAGGCCACTTTGGAATTCATTTTATGATATATAAGTGTTTGCACTTTGCCGGGTCAAGCGAATTACCTGGTGTTTTCTCCCTCATGTACCCAAAGGACTTTACAACCTCTGTGCCAAGACAGACGCATATGTCAAGTATGAATTTGAAAGATGTCAAGAGGGGAAAATGTTTACAGATTTTAATTAATGTTTCTCATAATTTATTTACAAACTCCATAAATAAGCATCATGGGTCCTCCTGAGGGTCACAGTGAGTTTGTCACTCTGACGGATGATCACACAGGACTTCATAAATACAGACGAGCACTTGTGTCATTAGGAAACGGTGCCATTGGGAAAGCAGCCCAGGATACACTTAAAGGTCGCTGAGATTTACACATTCGTCATCCAGACGGGTGGAGAAGAGACAAGATGAGAGAAAATGTTGCGTAGCCACATCTTTGGCAGTTTTTTTCCTTCCATCTTACTCCTCTAATTGGACATTAATTCGCATAATTAACAGCAACAAATCAACTGAAAGTCATTTAGACTCAAACATCAAATGTGCGTGTTTATCCTCTCTCTCAATTTCATTTGATGTTTGAGTGTCTAGTGATGTGCAACAAGCACATGTATAATTTTATGCAAATGAGAAGTGTGATGTGGGGATTACCAATGGGATTGAAAAAAGTGGCATTCATGTTACTGAGGTGTCTGTTCTGTTTTGAGCTGAAGAACTCGATGAGTTCCAGACGATGAATAAGGGTCTTATCAAGCGAAACAATCGCTCAATTCAAAAATAAATAACAAAGTTCAAGTTTAAATATAGCTGCAAGCAGCCATTACCGGGGCCAAGCGCAAGAAGCGGCAACATATGCCAAAATGGCAAGGAGTGGCAGACCAACTGCAGCAAGGAGCAATTAAGGGCATTTTGAGAGAACTTTGGGCAAATGGCTAAGAAAATCACATAAACATTAACTTATAAGATGATTTAATGGGTTATCACTTTCGAACAATGGGTGGCGCAGTTACGAAATAGATGTGATGTGGTCAGAGTGAGGTGACAATGACACATGCAAAGTTTGGTGTCAAAATGTGAAGGCATTGCAGAGATAAAGCCTAAATAGTAATTTTGGCAGCATGCCTAAACTTTGATGCTGTGGTATACGAAAACGGTTTTGTCTATCATCGTGCAATTCATAACTTTTAGTCGGCAGGGTCTGGAGATGACACGATTCAATTTTCGTGAAAATCGGACAAACGGTCTAGGAGGAGTTTGAAAAAGAAAGTTTTTCAAAGAAATAAAGATGGCAGACAGGAAGTTTGGCTGATTATGCAAAACCTGATATCTATGTTTTCGGCATAACCCAAGGAATCTATTAAGATCAGTTTCACTGCAATAGGCAAATTTATTCAAAAGTTATTAGCAATCTCAGAAATGAATTATAACTTTTGACCAACAGGTGGCGCTGTCTCAAAATCTTTTGAGTACCTTCAGGGCATGCTGCTTATGGCACACACTGAGTTTCGTAATGTTAGACCAAAGCATTTGTTTAGTATAGCATTGTATTTCACAAATTTGTATTGAAGTCAATGGGAATTTCACGTTTTGTTCTATTATAGCGCCACCAAGAGGCTCAGTCCCACAATTTTTTTTATGTGTCCTCAGAGTGACCCCATACATATGTGTGTCAATTTTGGTGCAAATATCTCAAATTACTTCCGAGTTATAAACATTTATATGAAAAAACACGTAAAAAATGACTGACACATGACTTTGTTTGAATTTTACTACCCCTTACTATCAATATTTACGCATTTGGGCGTTAGTGTATAGTTAACAAGCTATGATTCCGTGTTTCTGGCGGTGGTTTCGTCTCGATCGGAACAGCGGTTTTGAAGATATCGCCAAGTGTTTTTTTCGCGCTAAATCGCTACGCTACGCCATCCGTGAGACGAAACCCGACATATTTGGTATCGTTGGACTCGGCAACGATTCAGGACCTCAAAAATATGACTCCCGTGAAAATAAGTGTACCACACCCAAAGTTATAAGCGTTTGAATAAAACAATTCACCACTAGGTGGCGCTGTTTCGAAACTTCTCAGGCTCCTTCAGGGCATCGTACTGATGACCCATAACGAGTTTCGTAACAATTCGTTCATGCGTTCAAAAAATACAGCATTTTAGCACATAATTCAAAATGGCCGACAGCCAAAATGGCCGATCTGGGAAAATTGGATATCGGTCGACTCGGCATGACGCCCTGAATCTAACGAGACCAAGTTTTTGATTTTTGGAGAAACCGTTCAGAAGTTACGAGCAAAAATAGCCATTTTTCATATCTCCGGACCACTAGGTGGCGCTGCGCCGAAACGCAGCACGTAGCCTCAGGTCATGCTTGTGATAACACGTACCAAGTTTGGTGTGAAAACGAGTAAGCGTTGCGGAGATACAACCTCACGTCTGTTTTCGCAAGCGCTACGTAAATTTTGTTTACGCGTTTATCGAAAACGGTTATTCGAATCATCTTGAATTCCATAACTTTTTGTCAGCACTGCCTGGAGATGATCCGGTGCGATTTTGGTGAAAATCGGACAAACCGTCTAGGACGAGTTCGCAAAAGTAGGTTTTTTGGAAAATTCAAAATGGCGGCCGTTTTTTTATGACGGAAAATGACGTCATAGGGTGCGATCGAATCGGCATGAGCTCAGGAACAAGAGGAAAAAAGAATTTTGTTGATAGGCCTTACGGTTCAAAAGTTATTAGCATAATAAAAGTGAAACTTTGGACAGTTGGTGGCGCTAGAGGGAATGAGTTAGAGACACCAAAATTGGTGTATTTAAAGTTGGGACTGTCCTCTATCAGAATGTCAAACCAAAACAACTTTCCCGCAAACCGGTCTATGGGCTGCCATAGACGCCCAGTCGGAAGAAGAATAATAATAATAAATATAGCTGCAAGCAGCCATTACCGGGGCCAAGCGCAAGAAGCGGCAACATATGCCAAAATGGCAAGGAGTGGCAGACCAACTGCAGCAAGGAGCAATTAAGGGCATTTTGAGAGAACTTTGGGCAAATGGCTAAAAAAATCACATAAACATTAACTTATAAGATGATTTAATGGGTTATCACTTTCGAACAATAGGTGGCGCAATTACGAAATAGATGTGATGTGGTCAGAGGGAGGTGACAATGACACATGCAAAGTTTGGTGTCAAAATGTGAAGGCATTGCAGAGATAAAGCCTAAATAGTAATTTTGGCAGCATGCCTAAACTTTGATGCTGTGGTATACGAAAACGGTTTTGTCTATCATCGTGCAATTCATAACTTTTAGTCGGCACGGTCTGGAGATGATGCGATTAAATTTTCGTGAAAATCGGACAAACGGTCTAGGAGGAGTTCGAAAAAGAAGGCTTTTCAAAGAAATAAAGATGGCGGACAGGAAGTTTGGCTGATTATGCAAAACCTGATATCTATGTTTTCGGCATAACCCAATGAATCTATTAAGATCAGTTTCATTGCAATAGGCAAATTTATTCAAAAGTTATTAGCGTTCTCAGAAATTAATTATAAATTTTGACCAACAGGTGGCGCTGTCTCAAAATCTTTTGAGTACCTTCAGGGCATGCTGCTTATGGCACACACTGAGTTTCGTAATGTTAGACCAAAGCATTTGTTTAGTATAGCATTGTATTTCACAAAACTGTATTGAAGTCAATGGGAATTTCACGTTTTGTTCTATTATAGCGCCACCAAGAGGCTCAGTCCCACAATTTTTTTTATGTGTCCTCAGAGTGACCCCATACATATGTGTGTCAATTTTGGTGCAAATATCTCAATTTACTTCCGAGTTATAAACATTTATATGAAAAAACACGTAAAAAATGACTGACACATGACTTTGTTTGAATTTTACTACCCCTTACTATCAATATTTACGCATTTGGGCATTAGCGTATAGTTAACAAGCTATGATTCCGTGTTTCTGGCGGTGGTTTCGTCTCGATCGGAACAGCGGTTTTGAAGATATCTCCAAGTGTTTTTTTCGCGCTAAATCGCTACGCTACGCCATCCGTGAGACGAAACCCGACATATTTGGTATCGTTGGACTCGGCAACGATTCAGGACCTCAAAAATATGACTCCCGTGAAAATAAGTGTACCACACCCAAAGTTATAAGCGTTTGAATAAAACAATTCACCACTAGGTGGCGCTGTTTCGAAACTTCTCAGGCTCCTTCAGGGCATCGTACTGATGACCCATAACGAGTTTCGTAACAATTCGTTCATGCGTTCAAAAAATACAGCATTTTAGCACATAATTCAAAATGGCCGACAGCCAAAATGGCCGATCTGGGAAAATTGGATATCGGTCGACTCGGCATGACGCCCTGAATCTAACGAGACCAAGTTTTTGATTTTTGGAGAAACCGTTCAGAAGTTACGAGCAAAAATAGCCATTTTTCATATCTCCGGACCACTAGGTGGCGCTGCGCCGAAACGCAGCACGTAGCCTCAGGTCATGCTTGTGATAACACGTACCAAGTTTGGTGTGAAAACGAGTAAGCGTTGCGGAGATACAACCTCACGTCTGTTTTCGCAAGCGCTACGTAAATTTTGTTTACGCGTTTATCAAAAACGGTTATTCGAATCATCTTGAATTCCATAACTTTTTGTCAGCACTGCCTGGAGATGATCCGGTGCGATTTTGGTGAAAATCGGACAAACCGTCTAGGACGAGTTCGCAAAAGTAGGTTTTTTGGAAAATTCAAAATGGCGGCCGTTTTTTTATGACGGAAAATGACGTCATAGGGTGCGATCGAATCGGCATGAGCTCAGGAACAAGAGGAAAAAAGAATTTTGTTGATAGGCCTTACGGTTCAAAAGTTATTAGCATAATAAAAGTGAAACTTTGGACAGTTGGTGGCGCTAGAGGGAATGAGTTAGAGACACCAAAATTGGTGTATTTAAAGTTGGGACTGTCCTCTATCAGAATGTCAAACCAAAACAACTTTCCCGCAAACCGGTCTATGGGCTGCCATAGACGCCCAGTCGGAAGAAGAATAATAATAATAAATATAGCTGCAAGCAGCCATTACCGGGGCCAAGCGCAAGAAGCGGCAACATATGCCAAAATGGCAAGGAGTGGCAGACCAACTGCAGCAAGGAGCAATTAAGGGCATTTTGAGAGAACTTTGGGCAAATGGCTAAGAAAATCACATAAACATTAACTTATAAGATGATTTAATGGGTTATCACTTTCGAACAATAGGTGACGCAGTTACGAAATAGATGTGATGTGGTCAGAGTGAGGTGACAATGACACATGCAAAGTTTGGTGTCAAAATGTGAAGGCATTGCAGAGATAAAGCCTAAATAGTAATTTTGGCAGCATGCCTAAAATTTGATGCTGTGGTATACGAAAACGGTTTTGTCTATCATCGTGCAATTCATAACTTTTAGTCGGCACGGTCTGGAGATGATACGATTCAATTTTCGTGAAAATCGGACAAACGGTCTAGGAGGAGTTCGAAAAAGAAGGTTTTTCAAAGAAATAAAGATGGCGAACAGGAAGTTTGTCTGATTATGGAAAACCTGATATCTATGTTTTCAGCATAACCCAACGAATCTATTAAGATCAGTTTCATTGCAATAAGCAAATTTATTCAAAAGTAATTAGCGTTCTCAGAAATTAATTATAACTTTTGACCAACAGGTGGCGCTGTCTCAAAATCTTTTGAGTACCTTCAGGGCATGCTGCTTATGGCACACACTGAGTTTTGTAATATTACACTAATGCATTTGTTTAGTATAGCATTTTATTTCACAAAACTCTATTGAAGTCAATGGGAATTTCACGTTTTGTTCTATTATAGCGCCACCAAGAGGCTCAGTCCCACAATTTTTTTTATGTGTCCTCAGAGTGACCCCATACATATGTGTGTCAATTTTGGTGCAAATATCTCAATTCACTTCCGAGTTATAAACATTTATATGAAAAAACACGTAAAAAATGACTGACACATGACTTTGTTTGAATTTTACTACCCCTTACTATCAATATTTTCGCATTTGGGCATTAGCATATAGTTAACGAGCTATGATTCCGTGTTTTTGGCGGTGGTTTCGTCTCGATCGGAACAGCGGTTTTGAAGATATCGCCAAGTGTTTTTTTCGCGCTAAATCGCTACGCTACACCAACCGTAACACGAAACCCAGCATGTTTAGTATCGTTGGACTCTGCAACGATTCAGGAACTCAAAAAGATGACTCCCGTGAAAATAAGTGTACCACACCCAAAGTTATAAGCGTTTGAAAAAAAAAATTCACCACTAGGTGGTGCTGTTTCGAAACTTCTCAGGCTCCTTCAGGGCATCGTACTGATGACCCATACCGAGTTTCGTAACAATTCGTTCATGCGTTCAAAAAATACAGCATTTTAGCACATAATTCAAAATGGCCGACAGCCAAAATGGCCGATCTGGGAAAATTGCATATCAGTTTACTCGGCATGACGCCCTGAATCTAACGAGATGAAGTTTATGATTTTTGGACAAACCGTTCAGAAGTTACGAGCAAAAATAGCCATTTTTCATATCTCCGGACCACTAGGTGGCGCTGCGCCGAAACGCTGCATGTAGCCTCAGGTCATGCTTGTGATGACATATACCAAGTTTGGTCTGAATAGGATGAAGCGTTGCGGAGATACAGCCTCACGTCTGTTTTCGCAAGCGCTACGTAAAATTAGTTTGCGCGTTTATCGAAAACGGTTCTTCGAATCATCTTGAATTCCATAACTTTTTGTCAGCACTGCCTGGAGATGATCCGGTGCGATTTTGGTGAAAATCGGACAAACCGTCTAGGACGAGTTCGCAAAAGTAGGTTTTTTGGAAAATTCAAAATGGCGGCCGTTTTTTTATGACGGAAAATGACGTCATAGGGTGCGATCGAATCGGCATGAGCTCAGGAACAAGAGGAAAAAAGAATTTTGTTGATAGGCCTTACGGTTCAAAAGTTATTAGCATAATAAAAGTGAAACTTTGGACAGTTGGTGGCGCTAGAGGGAATGAGTTAGAGACACCAAAATTGGTGTATTTAAAGTTGGGACTGTCCTCTATCAGAATGTCAAACCAAAACAACTTTCCCGCAAACCGGTCTATGGGCTGCCATAGACGCCCAGTCGGAAGAAGAATAATAATAATAATAATAATAATAAGAACCGGCACAGATACAATAGGTGCCTCCGCACCTTCGGTGCTTGGCCCCTAAATATAGCTGCAAGCAGCCATTACCGGGGCCAAGCGCAATAAGCGGCAACATATGCCAAAATGGCAAGGAGTGGCAGACCAACTGCAGCAAGGAGCAATTAAGGGCATTTTGAGAGAACTTTGGGCAAATGGCTAAGAAAATCACATAAACATTAACTTATAAGATGATTTAATGGGTTATCACTTTCGAACAATAGGTGGCGCAGTTACGAAATAGATGTGATGTGGTCAGAGTGAGGTGACAATGACACATGCACAGTTTGGTGTCAAAATGTGAAGGCATTGCAGAGATAAAGCCTAAATAGTAATTTTGGCAGCATGCCTAAACTTTGATGTTGTGTTATACGAAAACGGTTTTGTCTATCATCGTGCAATTCATAACTTTTAGTCGGCACGGTCTGGAGATGATACCATTCAATTTTCGTGAAAATCGGACAAACGGTCTAGGAGGAGTTCGAAAAAGAAGGTTTTTCAAAGAAATAAAGATGGCGGACAGGAAGTTTTGCTGATTATGCAAAACCTGATATCTATGTTTTTGGCATAACCCAAGGAATCTATTAAGATCAGTTTCATTGCAATAGGCAAATTTATTCAAAAGTTATTAGCGTTCTCAGAAATTAATTATAACTTTTGACCAACAGGTGGCGCTGTCTCAAAATCTTTTGAGTACCTTCAGGGCATGCTGCTTATGGCACACACTGAGTTTCGTAATGTTATACCAAAGGATTTATTTAGTATAGCATTGTATTTCACAAAACTGTATTGAAGTCAATGGGAATTTCAAGTTTTGTTCTATTATAGCGCCACCAAGAGGCTCAGTCCCACAATTTTTTGTGTGTGTCCTCAGACTGACCCCATACATATGTGTGTCAATTTTGGTGAAAATATCTCAATTCGCTTCCGAGTTATAAACATTTATATGAAAAAACATGTAAAAAATGACTGACACATGACTTTGTTTGAATTTTACTACCCCTTACTATCAATATTTTTGCATTTGGGCATTAGCGTATAGTTAACAAGCTATGATTCCGTGTTTCTGACGGTGGTTTCGTCTCGATCGGAACAGCGGTTTTGAAGATATCGCCAAGTGTTTTTTTCGCGCTAAATCGCTACGCTACGCCATCCGTGAGACGAAACCCGACATATTTGGTATCGTTGGACTCGGCAACAATTCAGTAACCTCAAAAAAATGACTCCCGTGAAAATAAGTGTACCACACCCAAAGTTATAAGCGTTTGAATAAAACAATTCACCACTAGGTGGCGCTGTTTCGAAACTTCTCAGGCTTCTTCAGGGCATCGTACTGATGACCCATACCGAGTTTCGTAACAATTCGTTCATGCGTTCAAAAAATACAGCATTTTAGCACATAATTAAAAATGGCCGACAGCCAAAATGGCCGATCTGGGAAAATTGGATATCAGTCGACTCGGCATGATGCCCTGAATCTAACGAGATGAAGTTTATGATTTTTGGACAAACCGTTCAGAAGTTACGAGCAAAAATAGCCATTTTTCATATCTCCGGACCACTAGGTGGCGCTGCGCCGAAACGCTGCATGTAGCCTCAGGTCATGCTTGTGATTACATGTACCAAGTTTGGTCTGAATAGGATGAAGCGTTGCGGAGATAAAGCCTTACGTCTGTTTTCGCAAGCGTTACGTAAAATTAGTTTGTGTGTTTATCGAAAACAGTTATTCGAATTATCTTGAATTCCATAACTTTTTGTCAGCACTGCCTGGAGATGATCCGGTGCGATTTTGGTGAAAATCGGACAAACGGTCTAGGACGAGTTCGCAAAAGTACGTTTTTTGGAAAATTCAAAATGGCGGCCATGTTTTTATGACGGAAAATGACGTCATAGGGTGCGATCGAATCGGCATGAGCTCAGGAATAAGAGGAAAAAAGAATTTTGTTGATAGGTCTTACGGTTCAAAAGTTATTAGCATAATAAAAGTGAAACTTTGGACAGTTGGTGGCGCTAGAGGGAATGAGTTAGAGACACCAAAATTGGTGTATTTAAAGTTGGGACTGTCCTCTATCAGAATGTCAAACCAAAACAACTTTCCCGCAAACCGGTCTATGGGCTGCCATAGAGGCCCAGTCGGAAGAAGAATAATAATAATAATAATAATAATAAGAACCGGCACAGATACAATAGGTGCCTCCGCACCTTCGGTGCTTGGCCCCTAATAATAATAATAATAATAAGAACCGGCACAGATACAATAGGTGCCTCCGCACCTTCGGTGCTTGGCCCCTAATAATAATAAGAACCGGAACAGATACAATAGGTGCCTCCGCACCTTCGGTGCTTGGCCCCTAATAAGAACCGGCACAGATACAATAGGTGCCTCCGCACCTTCGGTGCTTGGCCCCTAATAAGAACAAATGTTCGCCTTGCTCTGTTCTGTGATGCGCGATCGCGACTCTCCTGTTTGAACTCGTTTATCAAAATGAACGAATCTTTTTTCGTGTCATTTGGTTCATTCAACGAACTAAATGAACATATTGATTTGGAAAAAGATTTGTTCATTTTGATGAATGAGTTCGAACAGGAGAGTTACG
This sequence comes from Pimephales promelas, assembly GCF_988280905.1. NCBI lineage: Eukaryota > Metazoa > Chordata > Actinopteri > Cypriniformes > Leuciscidae > Pimephales > Pimephales promelas. The sequence goes on along the minus strand of NC_142775.1, from coordinate 36,221,157 downwards.
AACGAGTATCACAGAACAGAGCAAGGCGAGGATTTGTGCTTATAAAACTTGAACTTTGTTATTTTTTTTTTTAAATGAGCGATCGTTTCGCTTGATAAGACCCTTATTCATCGTCTGGTGTCATTTAAAGTCCTTTGAACAGTTTGCAGTTTGCACTGAAACTGTCTTTTGGATCTTGAACCGTTTGGTGCCCAGTAAAGTGCATTATATGAAGAAAAATCCTGAAATGTTTTCATCAAAAACTGCTCTAAACCACAAAAAAAAAAAAAAACATTCAGAGAAAAAACAGTCCAAGTCCAACTGTTTTTTCTCTCTCTCAGTTTGTTTTTGACAGTCTTGATATATTAGTACCTAATTGTCAGTTGACTATCATTAATTTTTTTTTAATTGCAACACAGTGCAGAGATAAATAACCATAATAGGATGCTAAAACGTCGTCAGCAATCAAATGTGTTATAAACGCTTCTCTGTGACTTCCAGGAATCCGCTTTTGTGGTGTCAGGCTGAGTTCAGACTCAAATTATGTGTTAGAATTTCCAAGACGATCCTGTACTGAACTTCAAACATGTTTCCTCCCCTCGGAAAAAACGTGAGCTGCTATACATCTGAACCTGAATGCAGGCGTCATCGAAGTGTGCACGTGACCGGTCAGGGAATGACCCTTTTGTGCCCTGCAGTAGTTCCTTCCCATGCTTTTCACACCCCTTTCCAAAAACTAGCGCTGGGACAGGGAAATAACTACAATTTAAGAGACAGGCGTGCACGTTGTGACACATTACACAACACTAAAGATCACTGTAGGCAATGTGGAGCAGAGACACGGTTAATTGTCAAACAACAAAGGCATTCGGCTGAGCTTTGACTGTGTCATTATATCCCTAAACACAACTTAGTCACGAAGCGGCGTGTAATTACCAGGTCTAATTATTTCTGACTGTAACATGACTCTGGTCTCTGTGCAAGAGATCAGAGGTGCGAAGAATGGTGATAATTGAAATCGGAGATGATTCTTTGGGATATAAACTCGAGTCAGAGAGATGTCGAGATTTGCTCTCCATTTTCCACTCGATGAATATGGCACACGGAGCGTTCCCTCATGCGAAATGTCATTTTGAGGTACTTTGCAATTCAAAAGCAATTTCTCCACTGGAATTCTTCCATAAACAGTGCTATCTCAGATGTTGTATGACATGATCTGTCATGAAAAACTCTCTAAAGAAAGGATGTGGCATGAAGAACTGAACAAAATGGAAATTTAGGGGTGGTCACTGGTCACACTTCATTTTTTATATCTATGAATATATAAAATAAATATTTATGGAATTATGCAAAGCAAGTCTCTTCACTCAGAGGTCATCTTGGCAAAGCTTGAGCAGATATGGTCAGTGTAGTTATTTAAGCACGAATGAGGAATGACTTAGATCTTATTAAAACTTTGGCAAGATTACATTTCTAGGATGTAAATACAAATATGTTCAGTGATGCATCTGACAACAGTGTTATTTTAGTATTATTTATATACTATTATATTATTTATTTAAACTTTGATCATGTTTGATCATGATTTTTTTCTCTTTTATATATATATATATATATATATATATATAAAGAGTTCAGATGCAAAAGCCTCTAAGTGCCATTTGAAATTTTCTTCTAGAATGATCATTTTTATCAAGCTTGTATATTTAAGTTCAGTGATTTCACTTAAATGGCAATGATAATTACCTATTAATTGTTATTTAAGTGAAATTACTGAACTTAAATATACAAGTTTGAAAAAAATCATCATTAAAGAAGAAAATTTCAAATGGCATTTAGAGGCTTTTGCATCTGAACTCTTCAATATATATATATATTCAGATTTCATAATATCTGTCCTTGAACTTAAATATATGTATTTATATTTCAGTTAGTTTCCATTTCTGATTTTTGTTGAAGTTGATTAAGTTTCATGTAATATATATTTTTTTATTTTATGTTTTATTTCAGCTTTATTTCAATTACCAAAAATAAGTTTTAAAGGCTCACTGAAGTGCCTTGGAACGTGTAGCTTTGTTTGATGCGTTGACATAATTTCACGGAGTCAGTAGTGTTGCGCCATTCGGGTTGCCAGCTCTTCTCTAGTTACCACAGCTGCAGATACAAACGTGTCGGAATCGGATAAAAAATTATAACGTTGTGAACCCCCCAAAAACTCGATATGAATCCGAAATACTTTGTTACAAAGTCAGAAATAAATAATTAACACACAAAAAAAAAAACTCACTGTGTATGAGTCGTCATTTGCAATTGGAAGCTTCTTGTAGCAGCCTTCATTCCTGCTGGATCCTGCAGCATATCTGGCAACTAGGCTTGCCGCGATAGACGGTGTTGACGGTGTTACCGGTTTTAAGCCCCATCACCGGTGACATCACTTTCCCACCGTGACACCGCAATGTCTTGACTTTTTTTTTTAAAGTATTCGTTTTTGCTAAAATATTTATTTGAATTAATTAAAAATAATAATTTTCAATTATTTAGTTCTGAAGAGAGCATTATAATTAAAAATGAACTGCGCAACGCGTGCCGTCACGTCACAGATCAGCAAGCATCAGGATTCCATTTAGCACGTGTGGAGACGAGAACGAGTCAAATTACAGAAAAGCAAGATAATGGCGGAAGATTTGGTGTCAAAACGCAATGCAAAAGCGCCTGTTTGGCAATATTTTGGCCAATATATATTAATGTTAATAAATGCCAATTTATAGTGTTTTACTTTTTTTTAGAGTGCTGTCATTTATGTAGGCTAAGGTCCTTTTTAAAGTTTTTATTTTATATTCGTCTCTTTTTATTTGGTTTTATCTTATTTAAACTTTGTTTAATTTATTTAGGCCTATTTTGTTTTCTTATTCGTTAATAAACGTTTTATTTATTTTTTTTGGGCCCACAGTTTGCCGATTTTCACTTTATTTTTATTCGTTCGTTATGCTAATAAAAGTTCTGTCTATATTTTATTCGTTTATTATTCTAATAAAAGTGCTGTCTAAATAAAAGTTTATTGTCAGCGAGTTTTTTTTTTTTTTTTTTGTCCATTCCAGCAATTGACGCTTATTTCGAAAGTGAAAGTATGTCATTTATGTAGGCTAAGGTCCGTTTTGAAGTTTTTATTTTATATTCGTCTCTTTTTAATTGGTTTTATCTCATTTAAACTTTGTGTAATTTATTTAGGCCTATTTTATTTTCTTATTCGTTAATAAACGTTTTATGGTTCTTATTTGTTTGGGCCCACATTTTGCCGATTTTCACTTTTTTCAGCCTATGCATGGGGTTATTTTTATTCGTTCGTTATGCTAATAAAAGTCTATAAATAAAAGTTTTATTATCAGCGAGTTGTTTTTTTTTTGTCCATTCAAGCAATTGACGCTTATTTCGAAAGTGAAAGTATAACGCGCACGCATTTAAAAGCTATTTAACCCCCCCGCCCTGCCCTCCACGGTGACACCGGGATTACCGGTGTTGTCACACGTCGATTAACCGGTGGGAAATTTTCCTCACCGCGGCAACCCTACTGGCAACCTCGAGTCATGGGGAAGGCAGGGATGCACCCTAATATGAAAGTGGTTGCAGTACCAGTTTTGGCCACAATCTTGCATACAGCTCCTTTAACCAACGCAGTTAGAAAATGGAATAAATCTCGAGCGTTTGAGCAAACAAACACACATCTCCAACCCATATTGCTCCATGATGTGTCAATGATCACTTTGGCCAGGTGGTATTTATAGCATGGGGGCGGGACGCTTTAATTTATAGAGAGCATTTGATTTGACAGAAGATGTTATAAGATAAGATGTGAAAGATGTTTTGAATGCTTATATCTCCTAGTTGTGAATGTTGTCATTGTTTTGGAACACACCAGATTATTAATTACCATTAGGGTAAAATATTCAAACTAAAAGCTTGAAAAAAAACTTACATTTTGATTTCAAGGGGCATTTAAAGGGTAACTAAACCCCTGGTCAGAGCTAGCTGACTCCACCCACTGGCAATATTTGAAAATGCTGAAAAAGTGGGCTGACCCCAGCGGAGATAGAGGGGACGAAATAGATGCTAAAACACTCTATCCTGGTCGTTTTCAATACTCACAATTCCAGACTCCCTACAGTGGTTTTGACGACACAAGATGGTTTTTATACTGCCAAGGGCATAGCTCGCTTGGTGAGCTGAAACCTGCGTACGTCACGAAGTGCGGAACATCCAATAGGAAAATTCAACTGCAGTAGCCACCGTTCAACCTGAAGAGGGCAGCACTAAGACGTTTTTACACCATATATTGTAGAAATAGAACACTTTATAAACAAATATCAAAAAAGTTACTCGAATCAATGTCTGGTATTAATAAAGATCCATTCTCACAGATCATTAACTAACAAAAATGTTGGTTTAGTGTTTAGCTGTTCATTAATAGTAAACAATAACAACACTGCAACAATGGAATCTTCATTTTTGCCACTTCAAATCATGCTAAAAATTTTCGGATTCAGCCATTATCACTTGTGTCCCTTACTTCTTCTTACTGCTACTTCCTGGTGGTTTAAAAGGACAATTACTCCGGGTCACCCCCATGTTGTTTTAAAGAATATACTACGGCAAATGTGTCAAGTATAAACACCTCGTCCACTTGGGGAGGAGCGTGCGCAGTCAGCGGAGACTCACAGCACACGGTCGGGGTAAACTCAGGAATTATTACTATTCGTTGCTGTTTTAACGAAAGGGATGCTATGTCCTAAATGAGGGGCTCCCAATGTTCAAATGAAACCGCCATCTGATTGCGATTAGAGAGACATAAGATGAGCAACAGGGCACTGGCTGACACTAGGGAAATCCCAGAGTGAAGACAGACGATAATCAAAGACAGAGAAGAAGGATACGAGGAAGATATGGCAGGAAAGCCCCTGAGGTCATGGGTAAGCCCAACAGCTTGGCAGCAACATCTATTGATTGTGGCGTCCAACCCTGGATGGTCCCGACCAGATCACTCCCACTGACGAAGGTCATTGTCTCATGCTGTAATTAAAGCAATACGGAGGCTTCATTAATTGCACACAGAGATTTGGTTCTCCATTGTGTTGATGGCTAGAAAAGAACAAATCGCACATGAGATCTGTCATTCACTCTTAAAAATAATTCCATAGAATAACAATAATTTCACAGCAATTCCATTGAATAATAATTTTTGGGTATCCACAGAGCCTTTCAGTTGTTAAAAGAAGCATTTTATTTTAGTGTGAAAAACATTTTAATAATCCACAAAACCTTTTTTCCACTTTCAAGAACTTTTTGTGCACTGGGAAGAGTCCACAGATGTTAAAGGTTCTTCATGAAACCACAGACACCAATAAAAATCCTTTATTTTATATATGGCCACCATGTACCCATCCTCTGATGGATACTTCCAGCAGGATAATGCACCATGTCACAAAGCTTGAATCATTTCTAATTGGTTTCTGAACATGACAATGAGTTGACTGTACTAAAATGGCCCCCACAGTCACCAGATCTCAACCCAATAGAGCATCTTTGGGATGTGGTGGAACGGGATCTTCATGCCCTGGATGTGCATCCCACAAATCTCCATCAACTGCAAGATGCTATCCAATCAATATGGGCCAACATTTCTAATGAATGCTTTCAGCACCTTGTTGAATCAATGCCACGTAGAATTAAGGCAGTTCTAAAGGCAAAAGGGGGTCAAACACAGTATTAGTATTGTGTTCCTAATAATCCTTTAGGTGAGTGTGTGTATGTATATATATATGAAGAGTTCAGATGCAAAAGCCTCTAAGTGCCATTTGAAATTTTCTTCTAGAATGATCATTTTTATCAAGCTTGTATATTTAAGTTCAGCGATTTCACTTAAATGGCAATGATAATTACCTATTAATTGTTATTTAAGTGAAATTACTGAACTTAAATATACAAGTTTGATAAAAATCATCATTAAAGAAGAAAATTTCAAATAGCATTTAGAGGCTTTTGCATCTGAACTCTTAATATACAGTATATATTCATTAAGAGTATATTGTTTCTCACAGGCAGCAATTAGATTGCATGAAGAGGAATTGGAGACTGATGCTTCTCAGAGATTTATTTTCAGAAGAGATCTGAACACATAGGCCTAGATCTCGAACTGTTCTCAGATTTGCAAGGAAACTAAAGTCTGTGATCAAAACTCAGAGATGTCAGCATGAACCCAAATATTTCTCATCAAAATTGTTCCAAGGTCAAAGAGTCTGAGCTGCTATCCATGTTCAATTCATAGCTCTTAACTCTTACTGCATGTCAACAATCGTCTCATTTGTGTTGATTTTAATGTCTCCTGAGAAAATGTAGGAGAAACATCTAAGACAAAAATCACTAGTTTAATGAAACTCACATGAATTGCGGCCTAGGGTATTCCAAATCACCTAATCAGTTTCATTTGAGTTAGGATGCTGCCTATGTAGGGCAAAAGACAGTAAGCTCACTGGGTCTTTGGGAAAAGAGCCATTCTATGCATACCCGGCGCTATGGGCGGGCCTTAGGGGGCCGGGCCCACCTACCGAGCGCCTGTGCCCCCCCTGTGCCCCCTTCTCCATGCAATTTGCATTTAATAAATTATTTAAAAAATAAAAATAATAATATAAATAATAATAATATATTTTTAATAATAATAAAATACAAATATTTTTAAAATAAAAAAAATAATGTATTGAATAACTCATGCGGAGATTCCACTACCAAAAACGTCGACTTCAGCTGTATTAAGAACATGAGTGGGCCAGTTATTTTTATTACTCTTCTTAAGTTGCACCAGCCCTGACACAATGCTAAATCATAAAACAGATATGTAATAGTATGATGTCCTTTAATAGATTTAAATAGTTATTGATTTAGGTTTATGTGGTCGTTCAATTACGCCTTTATATTTGTATTAACCGTGAATGTAAGTGGTCCAGGGGTAGAACTTTTGCCAAGCGTGCCAGAGGTTCTGGGTTCTAATCCGTTCTAATAATTTTTTTTTTTTCATCAAAACTGATTATGTTTATCAGTGGTTGTATATCAGGCAGAGACAAAACATCTTCAGAACATTTTGTGTTTTAATTTCACCGGAATGAATAGAGTCTCTCCACAACGGATTGCGCGTCCGAGTGAAGACTGTGCGCAAGCCAGAAAAAAACACATTAGCCTATCCGCGCCAGCGGCAACGAGCATTTTAACAGTTGATTTAAAAAACACATTTCAGCGCTAGATCGTCTCTTATTTAAAAAAAACCAACGAAACGAATGCTCTGCTAGTTAACTGAAGATGTTTTGTTTATTTGTATTGGTACATTCGTGCCGGATATGTTTCAAAAGTGGTGGGTACAACATCGACGATGGGGACATATCCCACCACCCGCAAATAACGCCTATAGACCTATAGAAAATAGGTCCTATAGAAAATTTTATTGTCCTATAGAAAAATTTATTGTCCTATAGAAAAATTTATTGCATGTCATAATTAGGCCCCCCTTACAACATTAAATGCCCGTCCATTGGTTTGTTTCTGCAGCCGGCTCTGATTCTATGTATCAGAAAGCATTCTCCACATGCAGGCCGTAGACTCGGCTTCTCTACTTAAGCAATTCCTCAGTATTAGCAGTGCTTTGAAAGGAAACCTTTCCTCACCAGCCACAGACCGACGGCCACAAGAACAAAGAATCACCAGTAATTCACCAGTGAAAATCTGCGCTGTTCATCTTGCTATTTTTCTCATTAATCAGCAAAAATACCTAATTCACAGTGAGAAAATGAATCTACATAAAATGTTCTTGCTGGAAAAATCATACTTGCTGCTACAGACTGAATGTGAAAGGCACAAATAACAGGTTGTTTTCCTCTTATAACCTCTGGCTGCATTTATTATATCAACAATACAGTAAAAAATGATCCCACTTTATACAGTATTAAGTGGCTTTAACTACTACAGTACGTACTAACATTGAAATTAATAATTTGATACAATGGACTTATTGAGTACATACATGTTTTACATTGTACTTATATTTTAAAAATACCTGCATGTAGTTACAGCTGTAATTCATTTATTTAATTACAATAATTAATTACAGTCAACACAAACGAACTAAGAACAAAGAAAACTGATGACAACAAACTCTAGAAACCACATAGCAAAGGACAGAAAGAAAGAAAGAAAGATAGAAAGAAAGATAGAAAGAAAGAAAGAAAGAAAGAAAGAAAGAAAGAAAGAAAGAAAGAAAGAAAGAAAGAAAGAAAGAAAGAAAGAAAGAAAGTGAAAGAGAATGTTGTTGCGACATCTGTAATTAAGATTAAGTACCTCTGGTTATGAAACTGGAGTGGGCATAAAAAGCTGTGCATGTTTGCACATGCTTCACAAGAATACATATCAGGGTGGGTTTTTTATTTAAAGTAACGCTTCAGGCCCAGAGCTTTAATGAGCTCTGTAATCTCAAAATCAAACACCGTCATCGCTGCTAACGCCAAACTGCACACATATGCTCTGTTTATTCCCCCTAAAGCCTCCCCTGACATTTCTGCTAATGTTTTTGTCACAGATTCCTTTGAATGTGAAGGAAGAGATGAGGCCACCGACCGTTTCAGAGAATACGGCAGGTATAAATTTTAATTATGGATGAAGTCATATTGTGTAGTCCAATAAAACACTCTGACTTTTCACTAATGTTATAGCATCATTTTATTTATGATACGATTTTTCCTAAACAGAAAAATAGAAGAGAAAAGGTAGTGTTGTTAAGTCAAGTTGGATGAATATCAAAGAGTGCTTTTAGCGAGTCTATGTGACATCACAGCTCGGTTCATTCAGTTTGTAGTTTTTTTTCTGCTTGAAATGTGGTCCCAGCTAACAATGTTTGGTTCCTGGAATGTTCTGGGAACATTAGGCCATAAAATAAATGGTAACACTTTACTTGAAGAGGTGTGCATAACACTGACATGACACCTTCAGAACCATGATATGACATATGTCTTGAGGTTTCTGTCATTAATTGTCTTTCGCTCAATAATGACATTTTGATTGCAAATATGACATTGTTTAAGATGTCTTTGTTATGACATCTTGACATAAACCATAACATCATAACCTGTGAGTGTCTTTGTCATGTGGTTGGCTTTGACATTGGCTGTCATGAGGCATTATAACTGTCATGAATATTTTTCATGACCTCAACTACAGTGATACTAATTGAATATGTCATTAAAAAGTTATAATGGCTTCATGATAGCCGATGTCAAAACCAACCACCTGACAGTTTAATGTAATGTTAACCAATAAAGCTAGGTGGTTTCTTAAGTTTGATTATTAATCTGATATGTCATGTTTATGACAGGTTGTGTTGTCTTAATGTCAAGTTGTCATGACAAAGACACTGACAGGTTATGATGTATTGGTTTATGTCAAGGTGTCATAACAAAGACATCTCAAACAATGTCATATTTGCATCACAAATGTCATAACTGAGCGAATGACGCTTAATGACAGTTGTCACAAACATGAAATATAATTTCTTCATGTCATGATTATGAAGGTGTCATGTTAGTCTTATGCATACCCCTTCAAGTAAAGTGTTACCAAATAAATAAATCTTTAAAATAACCATTAGAAAATGCTGTGTAATTCTTATCAGTTTGTCACACAAAACCAGAGTTTCCATTTAAACTTCTTTCTCAGTGCGTGCTGCTATCTAAGCACTTAATCTATAGGGGAGACAGCTAAAGACAGAGGGTGTACACAAGCCCTCGGCCATTATTAAGAATGGGCTAACAGCTCCGAGCCCACAGCCGATTGTAACCAAGCCCGTACAGGTCATGAAACATGAGAGGCTTTTTTTCGAAATTCAGATTGAGGTGCTTCTTCCCCCGATTTGACGAGATGAGAGCCAACAGAGTGCTTTGAACGCACACCTTTGTTTTAGGGGAGCTGCTGTCTCTGAAGTGTGACCCGAGGCAGTGGAGCTGATGGGCCTGCATCAGGGCTCGGTTACGTGAGCCTCGCTTTTACTGACTCACTCAGAGACGATGGAGGATAGCTTTCCCATCAGGCACCCAGATACATATCTCAGTATGTCTATGAGTTACTCGGTTAAAACGATTTTGTTAAGTGGATCATTAGTTTGTAACTCAGTCTATTTGATAATTTAAGCTTTATTCACACAGACTGTGAGTTTACACATTTCCAATGATTATTTGGAGAGGGTCTGCAATGGCAATATAGTATTTACTATAGTAATATACTTTGTAGTAATATACTTCCATAGTATACTATACTATAGTACTATACTATACTATAGTTGTATTTACTATAGTGTAGTATAGTACTTACTATAGTACTATACTATACTATAGTAGTATTTACTATAGTAATATAGTAATATAGTATTCACTTGATGGGCGAAATGCAGAGCCCAAATTCCGAGTATGGGACACCAGTTTTGGTTTTGGCCCAGAATTTTCATTTCAGTACATCCCTATTATTTACTCACGTACATGTCGTTCCAGACTCGTATGCTGTTGTTGTTTTCTTGGAACTTTATTTTCTTTTTCCGTACAGTTCTAAACTCTAAAAATAAAAAGAACAACAAAGACACCATTAGAACACATTCTTTTAACGTCTTCAAAAACCCTTTGGCACAGAAATTTAACCGCATTTTATTCTGTTTAAATGTTATATTTGAACAGAATCTGTTGTTGAAATGTCTTGTATTCCTCTGAAATAAGAGTGTCATATAAACCTGGATTCAGGGTGAGTAAATCATGGGCTAATTTAAATATTTTGGGTGAACTTTAAGATAAAAATGTATATATGCAGTAGAAGTATTTTTAATACATACTGTATTTCATTTAGTACAGTAAAAGAATAAAAAAAAAAAACGGTGTTATGGTTAGCCCAAAGTGTTTGCTAGCGTATGCATACAGTCGATGGTGTAGCCTTCCAATACTTCATTTGGTTAAAAAATGCGGCAACACTGTATAATACGGGTGCACTAATATACGTTAATTCATGCTTAACTAATGCACAGATAATCATGAGTTAATGTATAGCTAATGAAGAACTTAACCATTAATTAATGATTACTGCATCAGCAACTAATAAAGAGTCTATCTGATTAATAGATTAAGTAATACATTAATTGCTGTTAATTCAATGTGTCATTCTGTATTAATTCCTTAATAACACATTTTATTAACTAATAGTGTAAATTAATGTGTTAATTACCACCATTAGTCAAAGCTGTGCACTTCAACTTCCAGTTGTCTGCTTTAATTAATCATTAGCTAATGATTTGCAAAGGTATCATTATGTTATGACTTTACTTGTTGGGGCACATCATTATTAACTAGTCATTTAGTAATTGTAGTACTTTGCACATGAATTTGCACTAACAATGAAGTAATTAATCATGTATTAATCCATATTAGTGTACCTGTCATATTATCTGGAAGTTGAAATACAAGGCTTTGGCTCATTCTGGAAATTAACATATTAATTAAAACTATTAGTTAAAAAATTGAGTTATCATGGAATTAATCCACAATTACATTACTTACTTACAGACTCTTAATTAGTTCCTAATGTGGTAATCATTAATGGATGGCTTAAATAATTATTAGTTACACATTAATTCAGTATTATCTGTGCTTTAGATAAGCAGGAATTAATGCTTATTAGTGCACCCGTATTGTAAAGTGTTACCAAGAATATTATACACAATTTAGTGCCAATATATACATACAGTGCCCTTTTTAAAATGTTTTTTTTTTATGATGTAACAACAGTTTGCTGCCATTCAACCTGTTCACCTGCCTCTCTTTCCCTAAATCCGAATTCCAATTGAGAACTGTTCGGATGTGTTGTTTTCACATGAGTCCACAGTGGGCTATTCATCCGAGGTTATATTCCAGCCAAATTCAACTTGACTCTTTACTATTGCTCTGGGTCCTATCACAATCTTGATCTCCCAACATCTCTTTTCCTAAAGTCCCTTTATATCACAGGTTGTCTGTTACTTGGCTGCATTCAATCAGAGCTGATGACGGCTCCGGAGCTCAAGACAGCTCTGTTCACGGGGGTCGGGTGTATCTAATAAAAGCCAGCTCTATAAAGCTTTTATCGGTTGGTTTTGGTTATGTTGATCACTAGATCCCAGGTTAATCTGTCTCAGAGAGTCCGTGACATTTTTAAAGCTGCTCTCCTCAAAAGCCCCGTTCTCTCAAAGATTGTTTTACACCATTTGACATTTCCGCAGCGTTTGAAATGCTCCACGTATCAGGTGGGGATGTAAGAGCCTCTCTATCCGTGCTTCACCTCTCTGAGCAAATACATCTCTGGAGAACCTGAGCTGATTTCCCTCGTATGACGTAGAGTGATTTCCGGGGACAGTCCTCATTTTGGTGGCCTGTGCCTGACTCGAACTGTACTGGGAAACGTCCCAGATTTTCAAAAGGTTAATGCATTTGATAATGTACATTTTCCTACTATCACAAATATGTAACCAATCCCGTCAACATGCGCGACAGGGCTTTTCTCCACAGTCTCTCTACAATGTAAAAAGTGAACATGTGCATTTGTTGCTTTAAGGAGGTATTTCTATCTATACATTCTAATATTGTTGTTGTAACTTACTGTACTTCAACAAGGACATGCTGTTTTAGCTTAAAGGAGAACTCCAGCGCAAAATGAACCTTTGGCCTAATAAAACATCGGTACCTAGTCAATTGTTCTCTGAGATTTGTTTTCATGATAATCAAATGTAAAGAGTGTAATCAAATGTAAATCTCTAAAAACTGTTTAGTGTATAATGCTAGTACTGGGGGCATTTACTAAGTAAAAAGAAATCGCTAGTTTATACCACTAACAAGGCTCAAAATAGCCCCACACTAACACAGTAACATAATGAGGTTCCCTACATGAAAAACAAAGCATTGAGAACTTTGTAAGTGTACAGACCATTTAATAAGAAGATAATTTATTAAGACAGTTCACTTTGTGTATACAGATCTTAAATAGTCTCGATAAGTCGATCCCCGAACTAACACGGTAGCATAATCAATGTCCCTGCATGCAAAACGAAGCATCGAGAACTTTTAAGTGTACAGACCGTTTAATAAGAAGATATTTTATAAAGACAGTCCACTTCGCGAATACAGGCTGGAGCCATCTTAGGAAAACAGTCTCGAGTAATCGAACCACGAACGCCGCTGAAAAAATAATTTCAAAGTGAACTATCCCTTTAAATAAAAGAAACTCACTGAGGAAGACAGAAGACATTTAAAATGAATCATCTTACCTCTGTTTGTGATCTCCTTGAGTCTACTGAGGATTTTAGCTGTCTTTCAAGCCACTATACAAACAAAATAAAGCAAAATATTTATGTGTTTTTATCGTGTGTTGGCTTAATGTGAGGAATATCACAGATGTCTCATAGCCAAACCTCTGTTTAAGGAAATAATAAAGTAATCAAGACACATTGCGAGTCGCAACAGATGTTTTCTTTAGTGGACGGTTTGATTGAAATCACTCGCATTACTTACATCAGCAAGGGCCAGATTATCGTACTTGCAGTTCGATTTAAACCATGTATTACGTTGAAGCTCCTAACAAAGTTTCTGGCAAATAGCATCATTTTATGAATGCCTCATTAAATTCATTTATGACCAGGTTTCTTATCATGGTGACCTTGATCTAAACAGATGACTCACTACAGCCCACTTTTTTGAGATTTTCATTTCGTTTATGCAGTGGGTGTGTGATAGCCACCTACAGTGCTTTAGCCTTCATCTGCCAACAGCAGCTATTAAGACCGATGAGTCAGTCATAGATTTAACATTATTTAAGTTTGACCTTCTGTACGTGTCTGATGTCACACATCTGATCATCCTTGACAGATAATCATATGTCCCCTGACCCACCACCCCTGTTCTTCTCATCTGCACATCTGTTCCTCAAGCTGCTAAATTCTCATTACACATTCGCTCTCTGCTACAGAAGTGTTCATCACCCCTTTCCCTCCCCTAATTGCTCTTATTTTGCACACCAGGGAGAAGCAATAGTTCACTCTCCCTTGTATATCGGTATACTGTAAGTGCTATGATAATAAAGTGAACTTATTTTTTCTTCATAATAATATAATAAAGAATAAAATGTGAAATAAAAGAACATATGTTTATACCTGGACAGTCATAGAGCGAAAAAAAAATGATACAGTGAAAATAATATTGATTGACGGGCCAGATGTTGGCTCATCCGTAATGGATTTCTCTTCTTTTTCCACTGATGTCTTCTAATGGAATGTATCAGTCTAACTCAACTTCAATGCTTTCAGCAGGCTTAGTAAATGTCAGTATCATTTAGTAAAGTTATGACTGTAAGCTTCAGTTCATTCAGCCAGCAGGGTTGCAGAGAAGTTTTCTTGTAATGATCTTTTTTCATGAGTGTAATTTCATCCCCCGCACTAAACAGCAACTCGCTGCTTAACTACTGTGGATATCAGATAATGTTACGCACAGATCCTCCTTTTCACATGGCTCTGTTTACACTGACGCACTGAAGACAATCCGCATGTGACATAGCAGAGACATTTTATGGGGTTTGGCTTCAAGTTTTACAACAACAGCAACTAAAAAGGATACTACAGTCTATTTCTGTCTTTTTTTAACCATATGGCGCAAAAAAGTAATGACAAACCTGTGTGGTACAAACAATAAAGCACAGGGGGGGTGAAATGGCTACAGGTGGATCTATAGGATACGGAAGAGGATTAGGGCCAAGCAATTATAAAAAAAAATAAAACCATCTCAAGATTAAAGTCATTAAAATGTAAACTTGTTAAATTTCGAGAAAAAGTCGAAATACAATCTTGAGAATAAACTCATTAAATATCGAGAATAAAGTCGTTGTGTTTTGAGAAAAAACTCGCTAAATTTCAAGAAAAAAGTCGAAATACAATCTTGAGAATAAACTCATTAAATTTCGAGTCAATTTAACGTTTTTTTTCTCTAAACAACGACTTTATTCTCGATGTTTAATGAGTTTATTCTCAAGATTGTATTTTGACTTTTTTCTCAAAATTTAACGAGTTTTTTCTCGAAACACAACAACTTTATTCTCGATATTTAATGAGTTTATTCTCAAGATTGTATTTTGATTTTTTTTCTCGAAATTTAACGAGTTTAATCTCGCATTATTCGTTTTTCTATGGATTATACGTTTTTTTCCCAAATGTTTCTCTATGAAGGATACTTGCAAAGCTATTTTTGAAATTTGGCCAATATAGTGTGTCCTAGACCTTTTGGAACAGCCTTCACACTGAAAGCACAACTGTAATGTCCTGCCTACATCAAGTTTTGGAACAGAGCCCTTGTGATTATCCAGTTAGACCACTGGCCCACAATGGCTTATGTCTAATGGCAAACCAAACTGAAAGGCATGTGCATATAACAAATCCAGAGCTAGGGACCATTTAATGGCAAACATGGAAGTCTGCAGCACTCCAGATGCTGTCCAAACCCAAATGTGTCAGACTGGCTCCCATAGATTGCACAAGTTTGACTATTTCATCTGTTTGCTTGGTGACCTCATCTCAAAATGAATAATTAATAATGAAGGTGGAGAAGCGATCTCAAAGAGATATCTCTGCCGTTTGATGGTTTTACCCGGCATGAACTCTCTCTTCCTTTTCTTCGCAAAAGTAGATAGGGGAACAAGGCAGGGAGAGACATTCTAGATGCATATTCCTCCACCATCATCATTATATAACCTCTTTTAGCAGACGATTCTTTTTAAATATTTAATAACCTGGTGTTCTATTGCCAGAATAATGGAAAACTTAACTTTTTATTCCTAGAGGATCACAGGGTATTCTTTGGCAAGTGCGAGTTCCAATGTTCTTAGAGCAACGACTTCCATTGTTTGGGGTTTGCTTAGATATGTCAAAGAAAACAAAAACTTTACAGTTTAGTGTTAAATGTAATCAATAAAATAGATGTATATTGGATAATCACTTTTAATTGTGTGATTTAGTTAAAGTTTCCATTTACAGTACTTTGACTGTATACCTATCCGCAATATGTAAAAAAAAAAACAAAAAAACTATATTAACTACTCATAACACCCAAGCAACACGTACACTCCAAAAAAAAAGATAATAATAATAATAATAATAACAATAACAATAAAAATAATTCTGGGCTGTTTCAATCCATGTTTGGGTCAAATTTTAAACCCAACCATTGGGTTTGTCCAAATTTTACCCAAACATGGGTTGAAATCCCAACAGTAGTGCCCTAGCAACTGCATAGTCAAGCTCAACACCAGTGTTTTGTGACTATTCCACTACTGTCATGCAAACTCTGACTGTATATGACTAGTTTTCCAAACTGTTCTCATCCCAAGGCGTCATATACCAACGCATTCTCACCCCAAGGCGTCACCTCTGACCATGCTTCAATATTTGACGTTTTAGGCGCCCTTTAGCGTCACTTACATGACGCGATCCAACGGCGTCATCTAACTGACGCTAAAGGAAAGCGTCAGTTAGAAGACGCGGTTAGGTTTAGGTGTGGGGTGGGGGTAGGGTACACGCGATCCTAGGGCGTCATCTTACTGACGCTAAAGGGCGCCTAAAGCGTCAGATATTGAAGCATGTCCAAATGCTTCCCAAGGCGTCAGTTAAGTGACGCCTTGGGGGTGAGAATGGGCTGCATATACTGAAACTTTTGACAATGCGTATTATTCTAACACAGCCCATTCTCACCCCCAAGGCGTCACTTAACTGACGCCTTGGGAAGCATTTGGACATGCTTCAATATCTGACGCTTTAGGCGCCCTTTAGCGTCAGTAAGATGACGCCCTAGGATCGCGTGTACCCTACCCCCACACCACACCTAAACCTAACCGCGTCCTCTAACTGACGCTTTCCTTTAGCGTCAGTTAGATGACGCCGTAGGATCGCGTCATGTAAGTGACGCTAAAGGGCGCCTAAAACATCAAATATTGAAGCATGGTCAAAGGTGACGCCTTGGGGTGAGAATGCGTTGTCTAACACACATGGCACCCTTTGGCGTCAATATGAGATGCAGATATATATGGGCCAGAAGGCGCCTCCTAGTGGTCTAACCCCAACCCTACCCCAGACCTAAACCTACCCATAACCGAAGGGCTAAAGGGTGCCATGTGTGTTGGATGTATACGCATTGTCAAAAGGATGAAAATGCATTGAGTATTCTTGTAAGTCAACCAAAGCAAGGTGCTAGCTCATTAACGTCAAGGTCATGGATAAAATGCATACATATTGAAAAAAATAAAGATTCCATTTTCTTTTTCTTTTTTTTCAATGAGGCCATTTCTGGTTCCCTAAAGAACCTTTCAGTGAACAGTTATCATCTAAAGAACCCTTTTCCACTAACCCCTTGAGAACCTGATGGAAAGGTTCCATGGATGACCATAAATGTCAATAAAGAACCGTTATTTTTAAGAGTGTTAATCTGGATAAAAGTGTTTACCAAAAGCATGTAAATGAGGATACCTGTTGCAACACTGCACAGTGAACGGTCTACTCGTCTAAAACATAAGACGCATGGAAAGCACCCAAAAGCATGAGCGTGAGAACATGAAGACCTCGTGCTGAACTTTTATTACTTTTCGCAAAAAAATGTTTTATAACCAGCACAGGGTGTACTCTATGCAAATGCGATGTTTCTGCTAAAACAGAAGTCTTTCTCTGTCTAATCTATTATGATTTTAGCATTGTTTCTCTGCCTTCGCCAGAGCTTATTTAACCAGTTGCAGTAGTGTGCTATTCTGCACGGTTCTGCCAGGCAGCAATGTGGCCTGATTACACTATGTTCTGGTAGGGTGCTGTGAAGCTGCAGGTGTCGGGGAAGGTTCCAGCTTCAGAGTTTGATCGGTGCACCCAGTGCTGTATAAATATGCTGGCACTACAGTCGCTCCTGGAGAGCGGGCATTGTCTGCGGGATGAAAGTGGACACAATGGCACAGCAGGCTGAGGGTTGGAGCAGGTCTGTGATGGGGCGCACACTCGGCCTTAGTGGCACTTGAAAAGGGCACGAAAGTTTATGAGACTGAACACGGAGAGGAAAGGGAATAAATGCATATTTAAAAAGAACACAAGCCTGCTTTCGCACTCCTCGCTCGGGAAGATGGACCGGCGTGCCAAAGCAAGCTCGCGCGCTGTCCATCTCATGGATAAATCACATTGTGTGTGCGTGCAGCACCAGTAAGTGCTTTCCTGCAGGCAGCTTCCTTAAAAGGGCACATCAGTGAGATGCTATGATGTCATTCCCCCACTGTCAGTATGGCTCACCGGCTGTCGGGAATGTGTTTGACCCCTTGCGCCTCTGCACTTCCATATTCTCTGCAGCTCGGTGCATTACCTCATCGAAACGCACAAGTTTCTCCCCTCTACCGCTCTTCTCTTCTTTTTTAAGGGACGTACATACAGATAGTATAGCATCTGGAAAATATCAATTCAATTTTAGAATACTTGATCACATATAATGTTTTATTTTGTTACAAGTAGCTAACTACATTAGTTAAAATGAACTAACAATGAAAAATACGCTTCGGTTTTGGGTAGGTTTAGGTCTGGGGTAGTGTTAGGGTTAGACCACTAGAAGGCGCCTTCTGGCCCATATATATCTGCGTTTCATATTGACGCTAAAGGGTGCCATGTGCGTCGGATGTAAACGCAATTTCAAAAGCGTCACTTATATGACGCCTTGGGATGAGACCGGGCTGTATTTTTATTACATTAAAGGTTTAAAGTGTTCGTTCACCCAAAAATGAAAATTCTGTCACTAATTACTCAGTTCATGAGTTCAAAATAAACTCGATCCTCCTGTCAGAGTACAGTCTATGTCCGATTGTGCATTACCCCTTACAATATTTCACAGTTTTTACAGTCTTTCTGTGGTAACACATTAGCTTAGGGTCCAATTCTCACTATTGCTTATTAGCATGAATATTGACATTTTATTAGTACTTATAAAGCACACATCAAAGCTATATTCTACCCAATACCTAAACTTAACAACTGCCTTACTAATAAGCAGTAATTATAAGTTTATTGAGACAAAAGTGTAGTTAATATTGAGAATTGGACCCTAATCTAAAGTGTGATCCTTTCTGTCAATCACTATCATTTGAGGTCATTCATTGGATAAACCATTGATTAACCAATGGTTGATCTCAGATGTAAGAAAGAATCTATCCTAAACTTTTTCAAGAAGCTATATAACAAATGTTATGTACAATAATTTTCACATAAACGTGATATACAGCTACAGGGAACAAAAAAAAAAAAAATTAAGTTATATTGCCAAAATGTGAGAAATTAAATATACAATAAAAATAAATGCATTCATTAAAAATGTAGCCTGTTATTCATTATATTGTGTTACATTGACATATTGACAAATATTGTTAATAACATAACATACTTTTTTATAATATGAAAAGTTTGACTAACCATAATAATAATATTTAAACCAGTAAAATTGCATTCTGTGACCGCACATGACACATTTAATTATTATTTCTTATTTGTGAAATCTGTTTGAAAACAGTCATTATATTGGTGGCACTAGTGGCACAGAATTGTTTTATAATATAAATGGAAATTAACTGTAAAATATAAACTGGCACAAAAATGCCATCACCATGTTTCATTTTATTTTTACTGTGAATTGCTGGCAACCGCCGCTGGCAGTTTTTATTCTGTAAGTTTAACAGGATTTTTTTTTTTTTTTACACTACGCAGTCCTCAGACCTCTTGTCTCGGCTGTCTGTGTTCATTAGTCCTGACGAGCACTAGCAGGAATGGTAGAAGAAGAGGTCTCACTTCCTGGAGACTGATCCAGGGTTGTTAAGTGGGAGTGTGCGAGAGGTCTGCTGTTCTCAGATAATGGGAACTTAGAACCCAACGGCCCGGGGAACAGCAAAGCGAGTCTCGTAAATCAAACTTTAATTTCCACTCTGTTCCTGTCGGATCCACCAACACAGCAGGATTACTCATATTCTTGATAAGGTTTTATGATTGTAGAGCGTCAATGGCTATGACGGACGAGTCTTACAAGAACAAACCCTCACGATATGTTAAAAATCTCATTTACTTTAAACACCACCAGAATTTGTCACTGTGCAGTCTCTGTTTTTATGACCTTAAAACATCATTCTTCACAGATAAAATAAGGAATATATTAAGATGTCCAATGCCAGTTATCGCTTCTTATCTTTTTAGATAAGAAGAATATATTAACCAAATTTAGCAGAAACACTGTAAAAAGTGATCAGTTGACTTAACTTTCTTTTTTTCAGTAAGAAAACCTGCACTCTAAAAAATGCTGGGTTGTTTTAACCCAACTTTGGGTCAAATATGGACTAACCCAGCCGTTGGGTTAAATTTTTGCATTACATTTTAAACCCAACATTTCGGGTTTGTCCATATTTGACCCAAATTTGGGTTAAAACAACCCAGCATTTTTTAGAGTGTGCTGTCTTAGAATTATTAACTACACTCTAAGAAATGTTGGGTTGTTTCAACCCAAATTTGAGTCAAATATGGACAAACCCAAATGTTGGGTTAAAATGTAATTTAGAATTTGAACCCAACTTTCACTTTCAACTGTAATTTTTTTGATTACATTTTAACCCAACATTTGGGTTTGTCCATATTTGACCCAAATTTGGGTTGAAACAACCCAGCATTTTTTAGAGTGTAATAACAAAGCGTAATTGAAAAAAGTAAGTTATGTGAACTTGACAATTCCATATAACTTTTTTTTTTTCAATTACACATGTAGTTTATTTACTTATTAATTTCAAGGCAATGGGTTTTCTCACTTTTTTTAAGTCAACTGATCATTTTTTACATACAAAAATGAATGCTTTTTGCCAAGCCCAGAGAGATTATGCTGAACTTTTTATACCTTTTAAACTAATTTGGGGGAAAGACATGGCACAGCAGATTAAGGTGGATTAAAAACTAATAAAAATACACCGGAATACTGAAGGTTTTGTATTTTGTGCTGGTGTCCCAATGAAACGCCTCTAAGCTTACAAAGATTTGTAAAGATGATTTTAGTAAACAAAGGCCAATGTTAATATGTTCCTCACTTAAAGCTACTCTGTGGATTCAGAAGTGGTTTTGGAACATGACATGACAAAAATATATTTTCATTTTGGGTGAACAGTTATTTACATAATGCAAATCTCTCTTTTCCCCTAGATTGTTCTGAAAGGCTCAGAATTCTGGACAATTTACACTCTAAAAATGCTGGGTTGTTTCAACCCAAATTTGGGTCAAATATGGACAAACACAAATGTTGGGTTAAAAATGTAATTTAAAAAAAAATCACATTTGAAAGTGAAAGTTGAAGTTTGAACATTTGAGTTCGTCCATATCTGACCCAAATTTGGGTTAAAACAACCCAGGATTGTTTAGAGTGCATCATTGCTACTCCTGCAGAGGATGTCTTCTAATTTAGCCTGAAACAGACAGGCCTCTACCAGTCAAAAGACTCGCTGCTCAAAGGACGTCCCCTTCGCCAGCAATCACGTCTGACATGTTGTTTTAGACCCCACGAGGAGTCTGTAAGTGAGAACTGTTAAAATATCTCTTCATTGTGACTATCTTCTGCCAACAAAAATAGTGTGGACTCATCTGTCATGGTCTGCCATCTAATACTACAAGCAATATTTCATTCATCCTGACCGAATGTTTAAGAGAGCATAAAGAGACATGGTGGAAAACTAAATGACATAAAGACCTTTCAGAGTGATGATTGAGAAATGATCATCATTATACTGAATACTTTGGAAATGATACATTCAATAGCTTTGACAAATGCATGTATTAACCCCTAGAGATAGAGGTGACTGGCAGACGTGCATACAGTATGTCCTCTTTTAGTTTGATGTGTTAAATAAACAATATTATGCTCATCACAAAAATGAGTAAGAGTACACGTACAAATCTCAATAGTCCTGAAGATCTCTAGTGGGACTTTTGATACGTTTGGAAAGCTTTACCATGTTGCTGAAAGCTGAAGTTGCTCTGTGTTTATGTTTTTTGGGAGGGAACGCACGTCTCTTCCCTTAATTACGTAGCACCAGCAGGCCTTCATTGAGCCATGAAGTCTCTATTGTTTGAGGAGTGGTTCCCCTGTCACAGTCTTGGAGACCTCTTCACTGGAAGACAACTGAAATTAAAACCAAAACCAACATTTAGGCCATACTATGTACGTACAATGGTACATTATCATCACATAAACAATGTCAGGAGAGCTAGCGTTAGCTTTTTAAATTTTAGTGAAAAGTAGCTAAACTACAATTAAGTTGCTAACAAGTGTTTAAAGGTAAAATATATAAGACTTTTGTAGTAAAACATAAAAAAAAAAAAAAAAAAAACACTTACACAGTGTGAAATGTCATGAAGTTGTGTACTTACATTATTCCAAAGGTTCCCAAGGATTTGTAAATCAGAGAAATTCCAGTTTGGCTTGTAATGGCTTATCCCTTGTCATTGTCGCCTATGAATTACATTAAATCCACGCTATCCCCGGTTTCCGCTTGTAGAAACCATATATATATATATATATATATATATATATATATATATATATATATATATACCAGTTTGCACTGGAACTGTCTTTTGGACCTTGAACCGTTTGGTTCCCACTGAAGTGCATTATATATAAACCTTAATTTCTTTTCGACTGAAGAAAGAAAGACATGGACATCTTGGATGGGGGTGAGTAAATTATCAGCAAAAGTTTTTTGAAAATTGAACAACTCCTTTAAGAGTAGTTAGTTTAGTTTTGGACAGTTTAAATCAACTAAGACCAGCAAACCTATTTTTTCCTAAAAGAAATAAATGAGAAATGCACTCTTAGAAGAAAAGGTCCTACCTCAAAAGGTTCTATCAGCACTACATATTTGGAACCCCTAAAAGGTTCTATACACTCTTAAAAAAGGGTTCCTCTGGGTTGTAAATAAAACCCTGGGGTTCCATACTTGGCCAATAGAACCTTTTACCAAAAAAAAAAAAAAAAAAAAAAAAAAAAAAAAAAGGTTATATATAGAACCATTTTGGAGTTCTATGAAGCGGGTGATGGAACCATTTCTGGTTCTAAACAGAACCATTTCTTCTAAGAGTGAGGCATAATTTGTTCCTTCAATCCAATCAGTACTTCTAATTAGGCCTTACGTACAGCAACCACCAATAATTTCATCTGAATAATGAACATGCTATTTAAAAATTTTGGGCTATTCAACTAACTTTTCACCATTTTACTACCTTCAACCACACGCCCAATCTCCAAAACTCTGCCCTTCCAATAAAATTCCAGCAAACCAGAAGATGCAGACATTTATATGACTAACACACTCTCATCGCAAAAAGTCATATAACTGACGTTTTGGGACGTATTTTGACCATACGTCAATATCCGCCTTTTTAGGGCCCCCTTAAACGTCGGTAGATGGCGATCCCGGGCCGTCATACAACTGACGCTTCACCTTTAACGTCAGTTAGGTGACGGGTTAGGTTTAGGGTTAGGTTTAGGTATGGGGTAGAGTTAGGATCCCATAACCTCATCTACCGACGTTTAAGGGGGCCCTAAAAAGGCGAATATTGACGTATGGTCAAAAGACGTCCCAAAACGTCAGTTATATGACGTCTTGGGATGAGACCGGGTTGATATGACATACTCCAAATAATCAACACATTCTCACCCCAAGGCGTCACCTTTGACCATGCTTCAATATTTGACGTTTTAGGCGCCCTTTAGCGTCATTTACATGACGCGATCCTACGGCGTCATCTAACTGACGCTAAAGGAAAGCGTCAGTTAGAGGACGCGGTTAGGTTTAGGTATGGGGTGGGGGTAGGGTACACGCGATCCTAGGGCGTCATCTAACTGACGCTAAAGGGCGCCTAAAGCGTCAGATATTGAAGCATGGTCAAATGCTTCCCAAGGCGTCAGTTAGGTGACGCCTTGGGAGTGAGAATGGGCTGAAATAACGCTTACCTCTTCACTGTTCACTTAGCACCATTTGTTGAATTCGACATTGAGTTCCTTAAATCAATGTTGGATGCAAATATACTGATAAATAAGTAATTTCTCCGTATGTATGTCTTGCTTCAAAATCTAAACATCCTTAAAACACGATAAATTTACTTGACAAGCAAATTTGCAGACATTTAGCTTTCTCGAGTATTTATCTTGTTTTAAGGATGTTTAGATACTTCACAGGAAAACAAGACAGATTAAAACTTTTTTCCCAGTATAAACATGTTCCTTTGCTGTTCTCCTTCCATAAGCTCTTTAAAATCAGACCTACCTCAGAACGGCTCATCATACAATGACAGAACATGTTTGGGATAAGAGAGTGCACCATATTTCAGCACGGGATAACGCCTGTCTACCATAAGTACTCAGAGGCTCCATTACGTTGACGTAGTATAGCACAGTTAATGACATATGGAGCCTGTTTTTTTTTTCTACCCAATTTGTTCAGGATGAGCACTGGTCCACCTAAAGGGAGGAAATTTTAACATTGCTTCCGTTGTTTGTTATCTTTGGCCCTGAGGAAAAAAATGCTGTGCCGTAAAGATTTCACCAGTCTAAACATGAAGCCCGGGGTCATGCTAGTTTTGGACTTCAATGAATCTGTGAATGCTCAATACTCCAACAAGAACTTCACTAGAGAAGACCTGTGGATTACTTTGGCTTTCAAGTACAACTTCTTTTGTGGCATTTCCTCTAAAATTAAAGGATTAGATTCCCCAAAAATGTCAATTTTATTTTTATTAACTTACCCGCATATCATCTCTGTATTCATTTGTTCCTACCGTGAAGCACAATAGAGTAGATGGTAGGCAGAATATGCGAGTAGAACTTTTCCATAAGAAATCCCGAACATTTATGTCAAGCTCCAAAAAAAAAAAAACACTGTTAAAAGTACCTTGAAACTAGTGCATATGATCATTTATTTTTTGCAAAAGACAGTAGCATTTCATAGGGTGGGGGTATTTTTGTCCTTTACAACTATCTAAACCTTAAATCAAACCTTTACTTAAAGGGTTAGTTCACCCAAAAATGAAAATTGTGATTAATTACTCACCCTCATGTCGTTCCAAACCTGTAAGACAATTGTTCATCTTCAGAACACAAATGAAGATCTCTTTGATTAAAACTTACAGCTTTCCGTCCCTCCATACCACTTTGATACTTCAAAAAGAAACCGTAAAACTACTCCATATGAATTGAGTGGGTTAGTTCGAAAAGTTCAATGTTTAGAACCAATGACGTCAATTCTCGTGTTACGCAGTACGTTTTAGCCTCTGCAAGAACCAATGAGGTTTCCTCGCTTCTGTTTATGTTCGCTGATCAATGTTTATATTTGAATAAAAGCCAAAATTCAATCTGTTCATCATTTAAATCAATCAAAAAAAGTGCATTAAACTGCTTAATTTGTATGGATTCGTTTTGTACACTCTAAAAATTGCTGGGTTGTTTTAACCCAACGTTGGATCAAATATGGACAAACCCAGCCATTGGGTTAAATTTTTTTATTACATTTTTAACCCAACATTTGGGTTTGTCCATATTTGACTCAAAGTTTCATTTCAATTCAATCCATTTTTTATATATATAAATATGAAGAGTTCAGATGCAAAAGCCTCTAAGTGCCATTTGAAATTTTCTTCTATAATGATCATTTTTATCAAGCTTATATTTAAGTTCAGTGATTTCACTAAAATGGCAATGATAATTACCAATTAATTGTTATTTAAATGAAATTACTGAACTTAAATATACAAGTTTGATAAAAAATCATCATTCAAGAAGAAAATTTCAAATGGCATTTAGAGGCTTTTGCATCTGAACTCTTCATATATACATTTTTCAGAAAACAACACTTGTTATTTTATGCAATTTTGCTGGTAAATGTATCCTAATTTAAGAAAAAATACATATTTGAAGAATATGTGTAACCAAACAGTTGATATGGGCCCCATTGACTTCCATAGTATGGGAAAAAATACAATGTAATTCAATGGGGCCCATCAACTGTTTGGTTTCCAAATTTCTTCAAAATATCTTCTTTTGTGTTCAGCCAAAGAAAGAAATTCATACAGGTTTGGAACAGCATAAGGGTGAGTAAATGATGACATAATTTTCATTTTTAAAGTGAACTATCCCTTTAAACACAACTATGAATGTAGATTACAGAAGTTATGATAAGAAAGGCTCAATGACACGATCGTCTGAGGAACATTGTAGTAGTTTTGAAGCTATGATAACCAAGTTGTGTGGTTTTACAAAGAATCAGAATCAGATACGCATCTGTGTCTCCATAACCGCAGCCTACTCAGCAGGATTAGTGTAAGAAGATTTCAGGGAAGTTTGTGGATGTTGGCTGATGACAGAAGAAAAATAATCAAATTGTGTGACAACATATAAAAGTGGATTAATTCATTGTTTTATCAGACCTTGCACTGAACCCTTTGTTTAAGAAAGCAAATAAAGATTAAAACCTCTGCATTAGTCAAAACTGTCTCCATGAACTGTATATGTGTGGAGAACCATCATTTATTTTCTGTTTAAAGCATCAACTGTGTGAGGATCTTGCAAGAAACCCAGAATAATGCTTCATTCAGAAGATGAGAGAAACCCAACTATCGGTTTGGTTTTGAACTGTTATTTCTGTCCGACTTTTGCCGTAAGCATTTCATGCATAGTTGAAGTTTATGAAACCTTATCCAACAATATTAAACAAAGTTAGAGTGTTAAAATGATGGCACCACACAAAACCCTGAGTAAAATCTAACCAATGTGCAATACTCAGCTCAGACAGACAACGTGTCTCCCTTTACACAGGAGTGCAAAGCTTCTTCAACCTTTCTTCAATAAAAAGAGTGATTCAAATCCACATGGTATATTTTCTGGTCAGAAAAGGTTATCAGAGACATGCATTTTTGGGATTCTTTCCATACTAGTCTCAAAAAGCCAGAGATTGACTGGGACTAAAACACAACCTGGGACTTATTCTGCCTTACTGTCCAGTTTATCTTCTAGCAACTAAATATGTACACTACAGTATATTGAAAAGTTTGGGGTCAGTAATATGTTTTATAAAGAAATAATACTTGGATTCAGCAAGGATGCATTCATTTGATCAAAAGTGAGAGTAAAGACATATTTCCATTTCAAATAAAGCAGTACCTGATTTCACCAAGTGCAACATGTTCCTGGTTTAACATCTTTGTTGATCCTGGAACAACACAATCAACCAATGAGATTTGAGGGACAAGCATAAGAGACTTCTTTAAAAAGAATAATAAATAGTAATAATGATAACAATCTTACCAATATATATAATTGTAGTTCACTTATACGTCTGAGTATTTTTACAATCTGCTCAGTTACTGGGATTTTCACGCACAACCATTTCTAGGGTTTACAAAGAATGGTGTAAAAAGGGGAAAACATCCAGTATGCGGCAGTCCTGTGGGCGAAAATGCCTTGTTGATGCTAGAGGTCAGAGGAGAATGGGCCGACTGATTCAAGCTGATAGAAGAGCAACTTTGACTGAAATAACCACTCGTTACAACCGGGGTATGCAGCAAAGCATTTGTGAAGCCACAACACGCACAACCTTGAAGACCCCACCGGGTACCACTCATCTCCACTACAAAAAGAGGCCTGGTCTGATGAGTTGAGACATTCAGATGGTAGAGTCAGAAATTGTTGTAAACAGAATGAGAACATGGATCCATCATGCCTTGTTACCACTGTGCAGGCTGCTGGTGGTGGTGTAATGGTGTGGGGGATGTTTTCTTGGCACACTTTAGGCTCCTTAGTGCCAATTGGGTATCGTTTAAATGCCACGGCCTTCCTGATTATTGTTTCTGACAACGTCCATCCCTTTATGGCCACCATGTACCCATCCTCTGATGGCTACTTCCAGCAGGATAATGCACCATGTCACAAAGCTCGAATCATTTCAAATTGGTTTCTTGAAAATGACAATGAGTTCACTCTACTAAAATAGCCGCCACAGTCACCAGATCTCAACGCAATAGAGCATCTTTGGGATGTTGTGGAACTGGATCTTCATGCCCTGGATGTGCGTCCCACAAATCAACTGCAAGATCCTATCCTATCAATATGGGCCAACATTTCTAAAGAATGCTTTCAGCACCTTGTTGAATCAATGGAACATAGAAATTAGGCAGTTCTGAAGGCGAAAGGGGGTCAAACACAGTATTAGTATGGTGTTCCTAATAATCCTTTAGGTGAGTTTAAGTTCCCCTTCTTCTCATTCCAATTCAAATTTCAATTCAAGTACCTCTAGGGAGTGGTCAAATTTAAACTCATGAATTAAAAAGTATCTGATTCTTAATATTGGATATTTATGCAAATTTGTTTTCATCAGGCAGCAGATACAGCAATGCTCCCTATAGCCAGTTCATTCCTGAAAAGAGCAGGGACTCATATGATCGCAGATAGACATGACGTTATGCCAGTTTATCGCAACCATTTGGAGGGGGTTCTTGGGAATTAAAGTTAAGTAGAAGCTTTTAAGGCAGCAGTCATCAGTTGATTGCAGGATGGTGAGCAGGGACACTGGGACCTTGACGATGACCTCACTCTCAGCCCCAGAACAACATGCCCACCCCTTCACCCTTAAACGCTGCAGGAGTTCAGCACACGTGTCCATAGCATAAATATTTCACATGGAGTATGTCTCAATGCAGAAAGCACTATTGTAAGTGACAAGAGGTGCTCTCAGAGACAAACCACTTGAAAAAGAACAATACTATCTCCAAACAATCTTCAATGTGCTTTTTTGTTTTTGATAAGATGTTTGTGCAGCTTAAATGTTTGGAATTTCTCTCAAAGGCTATAAATATATAAAGGTGTTTTTGCAGCATGGACAGAACTAGGTGGAGTGTTTCAAAACACTTTTTATAATAGCTGACTTCATGGGTGCAATCAATGGCTCTTTTCCAAAATCTAGTGAGCAGACTTTCTCTATGCTAAAAAAAAATCGGAATATGTTGTGTTTTAGATGTTGGTGCCCTGCCAGTGGTCATAATTAAGATTTAATCTGGTCTTACAAGCTAGATCAGCACCTAACCAGCATTACCAAGTCTAGCACAACATGGGAAGTCATTCAGGACTTGGCTCCATAGGAAGCTATAGATAGCTATTTTAAAATAATTGAAAATGATTTATAATGTTGCTGGAAATGTAATGTATTGCAGGAAATGTAAATTGTGGAAAATGTATTGCCTGGAAATGTAGGCACACTGAAGACTAGAGTAATTATGCTGAAAATTCAGATTTGGATCATAGTAAGATATGGACAAATCCAACCATTGGTTTACATTTTTAAATTACAATTTTAAACCCAATTTTTGATCCAAACATGGGTTGAAAGAACCCAGCATTGTTTTGGAGTGTACTTTCCTTCTTTTCTCACAGTGTAAATGTGTCTTCATCCATTAAAATATGTAAGATATTTTGGTCCATGGCATCAACATTTAAAAAAAAAAAAAAAATCTCTTAATACTTATCTAGTGATGCTTATATATGAAGTTCACTTTGGAACAGACAGTTGAGTAGGTCAAACCATCTCGATGGCTCACATGTCATCGTTTTTCTCAGTACCACAAGTAAGTGGAGAACATCTAAGTTTAGAAACACAACTAACAAAACATTGGGTGCCACCAGGGGGTTCAAGTCGAGCGAGAACATCTGATAAGAGCAGTTTCATATTGTATGTGGTGGAAATGGCATAGGAATTTCAACATGATTAGGCCAAAACATGTTTATGCTATGGTAATGGGATGTGAAGATGGATCGTTGATCTGATAGCTCCCTTGGAGGTGTCACATTGAGACATTCCAGGCATTTTGTTACTGTCTCGGCTGGAAATCATCAGAGCAATAGTAAAATAACTTAAGAGGATATGCGCTTGTGAGATAAATAGGAAGGGACAGCTGACATATTGACCAATGAAGCTAAAAACCCAAAGGGACTCCCAACTCTGTCCAACAGAAGCCATAGATCAGGTGGAAAAACATCTTGGATTCATTTAGGATGTTCCTTTTGAAAAAACAGAAATGCTTCCCTAGTGAAACAAACTTAAATCCATTAACATTTTAAATGACATATCGCTTAATACTTACTGATCTTCTGACTTCATTTAGAGTACTTCTTTATTGCATAATGCACATTTCTTAATATTAAGCCTAAAATGTGTTTAATATCACCATTAGCAAGGATAGTATGATATTAAATGCAAGATTTCTTGTAATAGTTCCATTTAACACAATCAAATATATTGTGATCTCGCTCCTACTGATTCGAAACTTATTTCATTGCCTATTTCGCTTCTCATTTCCCAACTACTCAGTTCTGGTGCTTTTCCCCTGGAATCAAAAACTGCTGCTGTCACCCGTCCTAAAGAAACAAGGCCATTTGGAAACCAATCTCGAATCTTCAGTTTCTTTCAAAGCTGCTTGAGAAAGTGGTCGCTGTTCAATTTCAAACATATTTGTCATCTCTTAACTTCTACATTGGCCATTGATTCAGGCTCCATCTGCATTTTAATTCTTTAAGACCTTTCCTCTGCATTTGACACAATTTCTCAAAGTATTCTCAACTGCTCTTGGTATTTCTGGACCTGTCCTATCCTGGTTCACTTCCTACCTGTCTGAACGCCAGCATTACATCTCTATCACCCATGCTAACTCCACTACTGCCCCTGTCTAAAACTTTTTTCCCCCATGCAGGGTTCTGTTCTTGGACCTCTTCTCTTTATCATCTACAGTACATGCTTCCATCAACACACATTATCCATCATTATGGCTTTAACTGTCATTGCTATGCAGATTAACTTTACATCCGTTCGCAATGTAATGCTCATTTCCCAACTAATTCCATATCAGCTTGTATTGATGCTATAAATGCTTAGATGACCAGCCATTTTTTCAAACTCAACACTGATAAAACAGACCTACAAATTGTTGTTTCACCTCAAATTACATCCCATTTCTGCATTGACAATGCTAAGACTGCTGGAGTTCAACCTTTCACCACTGTTAAGAACCTTGGGATAATATGTTTGTTCTTCTCACTCCTTCCTTCCTCACATTGTTTCACTCACTTAGTCTGCTTTCTTTCACCTCCATAATATCACTCGCTTATTACTGTACGTCTGATTTTAAATGTCAGCAAGGCCATATAAAGACCCTATAGTTCATGCTTTTTCATCACATCTTGACTACAGCAATTCTCTTACCCAACACATCAATTAATGTAATCCAATATATTCAGAACTGCACAGCTAGGGTCCTCACATATACAGTACAAAACATCTTCTCACGTTACTCCGATTCTATGCAGACTCCATTTGCTACCCATTCACTTTCGTATTCAATACAAGATACTCCTTATCACATTCAAAGCACTCCATGGTCTTGAGCCCTGTATATTTCTGATCTCATCCATATATTCTCCCTGGCACGCACACTTAGATCTTCTGATAGGGGTCTGCTGTTGATCCTACGCCACAAACTATCATCGTTTGGTGGAAGGGCATTTTATATTGCTGCCCCAACACTCTGAAATTATATTCCCAAACACATTCACGACCTTTCATCATTACAGGTTTTCAAAACCCTCCTTAAAATATCTCTTTTTTCCTCTTGTTTCTCTGACCCTTGACTTTATGATCTGATTCTTGGTATGCATGTTAATGTTATGTTATCTGCCTCAGTTTATTATGTTACCTGTCTCAGTTAATCCGTATTGTTTTTCTGGCTGCTGTCTTGTTTATTTGTATAATATTGTAAAGCGACCTTGAGTTTCCAGAAAGTAGCTATATAAAAGAAACATTATTAATATTATTATATCTTTAGTTGGACCTCATAACTATTTCCGGATAACTAAAGTGCATTAAGTACAAAATTAGTTGTTCCAATTTAGCAGACTTCAAAAAATGTAGGAAAACACTTTATATTAAGGTAACACGTTACTACATACTGTCTATTTACTATTGTAATAACAGTAAATTATGCATAGTTAAAGGTAACTATCCCTAAACCAAACCCTAACTGTAACTCTATAGTAAGTACGTGTAGTTAATTAATATTACTCAGTACTTGTTTGAGTAAGTAAAATGTAACTACGTCACCCCAACTGTCTGGAAATTATGGACAGAAATGTATTATTTTGTGTAGGCAGAATGTATACAAATAAATTCAATGGAATTCAATGGCAACTAAACAAAATATCATGGGAACTTCAATTTTTGTGATATCAACTTCAAATTTGGAACATAACTTGGTTAGATTTATGGCTTTGATTTTAAAGTAATTTTAGAGTAAAAAATATTTTGTAAAATATATATTTTATGTAAAATAAAAAAAATGTATAGTACAGTATATTTGATTTACTTTAAATTTAAACTTCCATAACTTTTTCATACTTTCATTTTTGAACTGTTTTCACTTCAGCAATAATCCGCTGAGTGCTTTCTTTAAAAGAAGACCAAACTTGGCTATATTTTCCAAAGCATTCTTGAATTACAACCATTTGAATAGTGAATTTTAACCCCCATTCTCAAAAAGGTGTAACCAAAATAAAGTGTAACCAAATTTAGTATTCGAAATGTACAATTGTAAGGTATTTAAATTAAGTATATAAATATGTAAATGTATTTGTACTATACTTAGCATAATATAAATGTATTTCAAAAACATTTTGGGACATTTATTTTTCACAAGGGTTTCTAAGGGACTGTCTTGCAATGTGGATTAACTGCCTGAATATTGACAAAATATTATATTTCACTGAATTTCACATACAACACTATACATTCACATTTAAAGGGATAGTTCACCCAGCAATTAAAACTCCGCCATCATTTTCTCTCTTATAGGGACATGGTGGTGGAAAAAAAAAATGAGATGGGAGAAAAAAAAATCCTTTTGTGTTTTCTCGCAAATGTTTTGTGTTCCCCCAAGACACTTTGTGTTGGCTTGCAAAACGTTTTGCGTTCCCCCTAAAAACTTTGAATTCCCTCGCAAAACAAAGATTGCTAGAATAAGTTTATAATTTATACTTAGTCAAAATGTTTGGTCCCACTTTATATTAAGTGGCTGTAAGTACTATGTACTTGCATTGAAACGAATAATTTGATACAATTGACTTATTGTGTACATACATGTTTTTACATAGTACTTATATCTCAAAAATACCAGCATGTAATTACAGCTGTAACTAATTTATGTAATTACATCTGTAATTACACAGCTGACCCATCCCTTACACTTTAAACCTAACCATACCACCACACCTGTCCCTAACCCTAGCCTCAATCGCAGCAAAGGCGTTTTAAAATTCAACAAGAGCACAATAAGTACATTATACTTATTATGTACTTACATTGAAACTAATAATTTGATGCAATTGACTTATTGTGTACATACATGCCATTTATTTGGAATTTATGTGAAATGTACTATCAATTTAAGAGTAAAAATAATTTCACAGATTATTCAAAGAAAAATTTCTCAACATATTTTCATTTTTAGGTGAACTATCTCTTTAAGTTAACTGGTCTGAGTCTGGGTTTCCATTCCTGCCTCTCATTTTGATGATTCATTTGCCAGGTACAATAGGCAAAGGCAAGTCTGTGTAAACCTGTATTGAATTTTCTTATCTTCATAAGCCTCACCTTACCCTGAACTTATTATCAGGCAGCTGATGCTGCTCCATTAGTCGGCCTGCTGGGATTGTGTTTGCACTAAGAATAACTGACATGCGTTTGTCTCATTCTATAAATACCCACCTGGATCAAAAACACAGTGGAACTCTGAAATAACATTGACAGTTTCTGTTTGAGGCAGGGAACCCGTAGTCATGGAGCAAAAATAGAGTAACAAAAGGAAAGGGCACAGTTTTCAAAGCCCTGTATTTATTTGAATACGTTCCTGAGTTTTGCCATTGTACATGGGTCAACAAAACTAGGGCTCTCCCTTTACTATTCAAAATGTTTTTTTTTATTAAAATAAAGGCCAAAATTGGGACCTTGTGCCCTTGTTTCTGCTTCGAGTCATTAACTCTGAGCTATCCCTGCGGGTTGTTTTTTCCACTCATCATAGCTGTATTCGATGTTGTCGATGCTTGCCTAAAATAGCACAGTACGATCTGAATAGGGAAACGTCTGTTTCTGCTCAGCGATAAAAATAACCAGAGAGAAAAAAAAAGAAAAAAAGTTTACTTTCTGACACTGGTTAGTTAAAGGGTTTAAAACAGTGCAATTTTAGTTTCATAGCTAATTCCAAATAAAGTAACAATTTATTTTGAAAGTCCCCCTATTCTGTTTGACTATAATTATGCACCTACTTGTCAACTAATTGTAATTAGAGTAGCCTATTTGAGTATTAGTAGACTGTTAGGGTTAGCGTTAATAAGCTGATATAGTTGCAAAGTTATACAGGCAGTAGAATGTCTGTTGGGGATCATTAAAAAAAAGTGTTTGTATTTACTAGTATCTTGCACCAACGCAAACCCTCTTTTGGCTGTCAGGATTAACTAAAGATGAAAAATGCAGAAAAAAAATAGCGCTTTTAAAAGGCATAGTAACAGTTACAGTTAACAGTTAGTAGCATAGTGCAGCTGACCTTGTTATGTCAATTATTCATGTGCATTTGTGAGAGTTTCCTTTTCTGATGCAAAATCAAGCAAGGTGATTTACTAAGGTTTGCGTTAGTCAATTTACTGGCATTTATGCCATAGTTTTAACGCCCAAAAAACACGTCTTACCGGCAGATTTGGTTCTCTCGGTTGCATTGGTCATTATGGAAATGATCTGGCTGTGTCTGTGTTTGCGCTCCCATGCTAATTTGTCCTTATTTAGTAAATCTGGCCCTTATAGTCAGCAGAATTTCTAAAGGGGACAATCAAAAATAAAATTGAACCTTATTTAAATGGAATTAGCTGTTAATGTTTATATTTCAGTTTTCATTTTAATTGTAGTTTTTAGTTCAGTAATTGTGTTAGGTGTTTTTGATTTTTTTTTTATATATATATATATATATATATATATATATAATTGTGTTAGGTGTTTTTGATTTTTATATATATATATATATATATTTAGCTTTAATTTCTTTTTATTTTCAGTTTTTAGTAGTTTTAGCTTATTTCATTTTCAGTTAATTCTTAAATGTGCACGTTTCTTATATCCTATACCTGTATTTTATTTTATGCAAGTTTTATTTGAATTTCACAATGGTGTGAACAATAACAACATGCTGTAAGTAAAACATAATTCACTATACGCATTCGGCCATAAACGACTAGTTTTGTTTTCTGCCACTTCCATCTTAAATAAATACAACCAATAATATAACAGCAAAAGCACATTGAAAAGAAAATGTTTTGGCCAGTTTACATGATTAATTGGTTTTCATTCTTGCAACATCACAATACATTACTAAAAATGCAAACAGGGGAATGTCCTATGTCATCAAACACTGCGAGATACAGTTAAAGCAAATAAACAGTGTGATTCATCTGGATCAACAGAAGGAAAGTTCCAGCTGATAGATGGTATGTTCTGTCAGACGGCGTAGAGACAGAAATGAATAGGTATCTGTTTGGGTTACAGATTCAGTCCAAAGTTCATTGCGGCACAGATGTTTAGGGCACAAAATAAGGCCACAAATACAAAAGGCCATAAAACGTGACTGGTATCAAATATCATTAATCCTTTCTGTCAATTGTCAGATATACAATTTTTTTTCTATTTTGTTAAAAATGCACATTAATATTCAGATCAGAGTGCAAAAAAAGGCTGACAAACAACATATATGCTGACAAACAACACATATATATATATATATAGTAAACAGGATGTTTGACTGTCTTTATCGGGCATTAAAGAAGAATTCACATGTTTGATTTTTCAATCACTCAAGAAGACAAAGATCTGCTGCATTATTAAGAGCCTGTGCAGAAATGACAGTTCAAGTAGATGATTTCATACAGTGAGCTTTGATTGCTATCTAGCCGTAAAAATCTGTAAAGTATATGATGAGTTTCAGTCACAGGCAATGACTGTGTCTCAATCAGCGAATAAAGGTCCTAGTCAGAAGACATGATTTATTGTAAGTTAGTGTTGCCTAACATAACAATAGAGAAAAAAAGAATCCAAAGTACATCAAACTTCAGGAAAAATACCTGATGCGACTTGAATGATGTTGGATCTTCAGTGAATATTGCAGTATTCGTGTGGTATAATAATTACCCTGACCTTAATTTGGTAAAAAATAAAAAAATCTCGTTTTAAAGGTTTTTTCTTTTTAAAAACATTTGAATTTGTGTTTCAAAGATTAAACAAACCCTCATGGGTCTTTGTGTAAATGTTGATAGAACTTGTGTGAACTATCCCTTTAAATCTACTCTGATTTTCACCAGTTGCTGCCATCAACCTCTGAAAGTGGACATGTATGGACATCTAGAAGCTTTGTTTGTTGCTAGTTCAGTTAGGACACACTCTCCCAAAAGTGGAGCTAGAAACAGGAGAGTAAAAAGCAAACAAAAGTGAGCAGGTGTTTTTATTAGTCAGAGAGGCTCCAAGGAGATCTGGGTGGGGATTGTCCATTATCGAAACCTGGCAAGCCCAAATCAGAAACCCTGGGGGATTATTCTATCGAAAGGAACCTCCCGAGTAGCGTTAAAAATCCTCTCCGTGAGGCCAGAGAGACACACGAGAAGATGCACTATCATGTTGTACAATTACCCCGCAGGGTCTGACAACATGAGCGCTGAAAAAATAATGAAAGCAAGACGAGTATCGGCTGACTTTTCGTAACGAGTGGAAAACTAAATAGACGAGACACTGATTGCTCGTCTTGCCTGTCATAAGTCATTGCCTGACATAAGTCAGAGCTCTCCTTAATGCTCCAGACTTAGAAAAACAATGGTGCACCTGCCGAAAGCAGTCTCAACACACACTCTCGCACATGGCAACAAAGAGTCGACGTCTGTTGCGGAGGGTGTCCACTTGAACGCATGCATGGAAAACATGTCAAAACACTCTGGGATTAAAGGTCGGGTGATTACTTGTCGCAGTCAGGTCTGAGATCTGAGCTCTTTTTGCATTTATTTAAACATGGAAAAATGTGCTAAACAGCACTCATTTACACAATTTCATGCTTTAGTCATAGTTAGTCAAACTCTTGAAAAAAAGCCAATATTTAATCAAATGTATTCATTTTACTCTGACTAAAATGCATAACTAAACAATGAAACCAAAATTTTTGTTGACAAAGAATTGCAAAAACCTTTTCTCTGGTCAACAGCATGCATTGCATTGCAAATGTGTATTGTCATGATGCACATTTTCCGTTCCGCCTCCATTACCGTTGAAAAACCATTGTCAACAAACATTTTTCTCAGTGATATCATTGACAAGATTATCTTTGGATCTACAATCCCATTGGTAGCAAATTAGCCAACAAGATTTAGCCAAAGTACACAAAGGTTGGGGGATTTGTAGTCTTCTGTAGCTAGACTTTAGACCGACGGCATAAAGTCTGGCCCAAATTGCAGCTTATTCTGTCCAAGAACCGCCTACAACCATAGTACTTTTGGTTTTATGTTCCGTTTAGAGGTGGATTTATCTGGAATAGATTATACTGCAATAGATTGGTGACGGGGGAAAAATATAATTAAAATAGCCAATATAAGGGTCTGTGATTGGTTATATGAAAAGCATCAAACAATAGAGAAAAAAAAGTGTATAGGCTTTGTGATTCTAAATGATGTCAGTTCAAAAGTACTGATTATTTCCCAAACATAACTCAAAAAGGGAGCGGAGTATACAGTTGCCCAGTTGGTATCTATGCCTCAAACATTCAACTTGAAAAAAAAATCAAGTCTTATGAAGTGCTCTTCAACCCTATATCTTGACTGACCAAAAAAAAGCATTTTTACTCCTGGAAGTTATGTCAAAGGGTTATTTCACCAAAAAATCAAGGGTTTTTACTCACCCGTTTGTCGTTCCAAACCCGTAAGACCTTCGTTCATCTTTGGAACACAAATTAAGATATTTTTGATGAAATCCAAGAGCTTTCTGACCCCACATAGACTGCAACCACTTTCAAGCCCCAGAAAGGTAGTAAAGAAATCGTTAAACTAGTCCATGTGACTGACTACAGCAGTTCAACCTTAATTTTATGAAGCGACAAGGATACTTTGAGTGAAAAAAAAAAAAAAAACTTAATTCAACAATTTCTTCTCTTCCATGTGAGTCTCTGATGCTGTTACTACCTGTACTACCACTATAACCACTTTATACTTTTCTGGGCCTTGAAAGTGGTGATTACACTGCAGTGTGTGTGGGGCAGAAAGCTTTCGGATTTCATCAAAAGGATATTAATTTGTGTTCCAAAGATTAACGAAGGTCTTACGGGTTTGGAACGACATAATGGTGAGTAATTAATGACAGAATGAAAGGTGAACTAGGTGAACTATCCCTTTAACCTATAGGCAATTACAACCCGGTCTCATCCCAAGACGTCATATAACTGACGTTTTGGGACGTCTTTTGACCATACGTCAATATTCGCCTTTTTAAGGCCCCCTTAAACGTCGGTAGATGAGGTTATGGGATCCTAACTCTACCCCATACCTAAACCTAACCCGTCACCTAACTAACGTTAAAGGTAAAGCGTCAGTTGTATGACGGCCCGGGATCGCCATCTACCGACGTTTTAAGCCTAGTTCACACTACGTGATTTTAAGCCCGATTTAAGCCCGATTTGCAAATCGTTGAGTCGCCGACAAGTCAGGGTGTTATCGCGTGCAAATCGCGGGCGATTAGCGGACGATTAACGCTCGCCAATCCGTTAGTGTGAAAGAGCCAACAACGCATCAAAGACAGCTCGCAGACACCTCGCAGACAGGTCACCGAGCTCAGAAAAATATCTAGCATGCTAGATATCTCGAGCAGTCGCGTGACTCAATCTCAGTGATGTCATGAGTAGAGCCAATCATAGCAACGCATGGGTTGAGGACACCAGGTAAATCTTACTTTTTCTTTTTTGCATTTTTTTTTCTCAGAGCATATCGTCGAGCAAACAGTGTGCAGCACTAGTTTCTGTCTGACGTCCATATTCGCGTGTTGTGTTCTTCTCTGCAGTTTCGCGTCATTTCTGGTTCGTTTTATTGCGTGGTTTTTCGTTACAAAACATGGTTTCTAGACCAGATAGAATCGTGTTGTTGTCAACTCGTTATTTATTTGACTATTTTCATGATTTAGACCGTATTATAGTACTGAAACAGCTCTTATTGAGTCACAAATGATATGCTCTTATCATCCGATCGTGGTTGTATCTCTATGTGCGTTGTTAACTCGTGTAGTGAGTTACCTCCTGTTGTGGATCAATCACGTTGTGTTGTGTGGTGTGAACAGCTAAACAACTTGAACACTCATGATTTCACTGAGAGCAAGTCATGTAGTGTGAACTGCACAGTTCAGCCCGACATTTTAAAATCATGTAGTGTGAACTAGGCATAAGGGGGCCCTAAAAAGGCGGATATTGACGTATGGTCAAAATACGTCCCAAAACGTCAGTTATATGACTTTTTGGGATGAGACTGTGTTAGCAATTAGATTGAAACTGGTGATGCCAGCCAATATATGCATCAGATGGTCAGTGAAATGGACTGATGGCGGTCCGTGAAAACTTCGCAGAAAGTCTGAGGCTGGGAGTAGGAGATGTGTGGAACTTTATATGAATGATTCCTGTTCAAAGTCTGCAGAAACCATGAACAGTTGTCCTTCGCACTAAAAATCAGGGCATACATTAAAAACTCTGTCAGTTCACACTACTGTTAAAAAATCTATCAAAAATCTAAAATTTGTTTAAAGGAATAAGAACTTTTTTCAGAATTAGTACTGAAAATTCGCTCTCGCCGCCCTGCCAGCGACGCCGTGGAAAGATTCGTGGACGCTCTGATGCTGTGACGTAGATCGAATGCGTGGACTTTTTTAAAACTGTATTTAAAGGGGCCGCAAAGCAAACAAGCATGTCGATCATTATTTTTTGCAGAAAATTGATTGATGGAAAGAACTTAACAATTATAGTGCCATGTTTTCTAATAAATAAACAAATTTGAATTTGTGTGGTGTGGCTTTTGTGTTCATGGTTAAGTGGTATTATAATTTCCATTCCCGCTGAAAAAAGTGTTCTAGGATGAAAATCTTGCCTATAAATAGTGTTGCGTGCCCTCTTATCAAATACAAATGATCAACAACCTATTTTGCTTGGGAACTAATATGGTCGGAACTAGAGGATGACACGGGAGTGGATTTTCACTCCTGTCCCGTCCCACTCCCATAGAAAGATATCTTGTCCCGTCCCACTCCCAGACCAAAGTTTAAAAAATAATCCCATCCCATCCCGCTCCTGGTAAATTGACTCCCACTCCCATCCCGCTCCTGTTTAAACTGACTCCCACTCCTGTACCGCTCCCATATATATTTTGTTCTTCAATTAATGTTTAGTTAATACATAGAATTTGATTTAATCTGCAATTCTGCATCCTCTCCAATCCATCCTGTTTTAGACCAGCTGCTGAGCCCCAGTTTCTAGATTTTCTCCAGAAAATGGAAGAAAAGAAAAACAGTACATCACACCATGTCTACAATTTAATAAACCCGAACAGCACATAAAGCTGCATTTTACTCATTTATTGTTGAGTAAACAATACATTTACAGTTTACATTTATAGTTTTTTTTAATTACATTTTAAACGATTTTCATCAATTATGCTCTTGCATAATGAGACAAATTTTAGTTATATGTTGCTGTGTAGGCTGCAACATGGCTTATTCTTTCCTGAATTTGCGTGCCTCTTCAGACCGCTCATCCCTGAATCACTTGCTACTTGACTAAAGGGGGGTCGCACACCGGACGAGAAGCTAAGCGCCGCGCAGAATCTTTAAAATTCGAACACATTCTGTGTCTGTCCGCGGCGCCCAGCGACGGCTCAGGACCGTGTTCAAAACCCTGCTGTGCCACAGAGCGCCATTTACATAGTTTTATATAAAATTTAAAGTATATTTGTCTCAAATCGTTGCTAATGTATCCTGACTTCACCCTATGCAGTAATATAGGCCTACATTTAGTTTTGCATTCATTTACAGAAATCAGCTGCTTGAATGACAATTGCTGATGTTATTGGATTTTTCAGTTGAGATTCTCAATTCATTCAGTGAACGGATGCTCTGAGGTAAAGTTTTCAGACTGCAGACTCAGTAATGATTGTATTTAATTGTACAGTACAATCTAACATAGAACAGACATTATCTTAATTTCATGTCATTAAACATAACAATATTGATGGCCATACACTGATGAGAAAGTGCGCGTCCAGTGTGCGATACGTTACCTGGAGTTGTCCTAGACACGGCGCGGCGCTTCTCGTCCGGTGTGCGACCCCCTTTTATGCATGTCTTACAAGCAGCGTACATCGTGCTATCACCGTCACATTCTACTCTCACATACTTAATTTTTCAGACTTTCCGACCAGTTCTG
This sequence comes from Pimephales promelas, assembly GCF_988280905.1. NCBI lineage: Eukaryota > Metazoa > Chordata > Actinopteri > Cypriniformes > Leuciscidae > Pimephales > Pimephales promelas. The sequence continues at coordinate 36,179,450 of NC_142775.1, read as the reverse complement.
TGAACTTAATAGACATGTCATTACTTCTGATTTTGCGCTGTAAATATTTTTTTTTTGCCACATCGACTTCTCCGCGGCTATTAGCTCCCTCCATCACTGCTCTTTGAATTCCGGCGGTAAGCCGTGACAAAAAGCACTGATGGCTTCTGGAACGGCTGGGTCGTGTAGTTATTTTTTAATTTCGCTACATTTTAGGCGTATTAAAAGGAAACTACAAAATGGTGCATTTACTTTTTGCTTTTTTTTTTGTCGTCTTTGCTATTGGTTGATTCCCGCTCCCGTCTGCTCCCGTTAACCATTTATCCTGTACCGTCCAAATCCCGTGATTAATAGCAAAGATGACTCCCATCCTGCGGGAATCCCACGGGAATCCCGGGACCCGTGGGATTCCCGAAAAAATGTCAGCCTCTAGTCGGAACCAAAGTTTACAGGACTGCGTTCTCTGGAATTCCCTCAAATGGAGCACCTCTACATTCCGATTGGTTGCCGCCGAACCGTATCATTGCTTATTACCATAAAGTTAACCTGACTTCAACTCTCCTCGCCGCTCTCACCGTCCAAGAAGCGCCGGCGCTGTGAACGCACAGTAAGAGTTTAAGTAAGATTAAGCTTTCACTATAATGGCAAGGAGGTCCCTGGCCAGAAAGAACACTAATTAAAATGTGCAAGAGTGAGAGCACACATCTCAGGTCGACCAACATGGTTTTCAATTTGTGTATGTATAAGTAAAAGCACTTCTCTAGCCTGCTGGGTTTACATTTACATTTATTCACTTAGGTCACACGCCTCTGGAGCAACTAGGGGTTAAGTGTCTTGCTCAGGGACAAATTGGTGTCTCACAGTCGATTCGAACCCGGTTCTCTCACACCAAAGGCATGTGCCTTATCCACTGCTCCATCACCACCACCACATGAGAAGGTTGTAAGCTTTTCATAGAGGTTAGCTCCAGGGCTCTATTAATACACGGTAGGTGAATATCCTTGATGTGTCACCCAAAAAAAAGTCACTTTAGGCAACAGTTAGACTGAGGTGTTTGAGCAACTCTTTATTTTGGTGATCACCATGGCTACCGACCTCAAAAAATGAGCCAATGCTTCAGGGAACGTTGACTATCTGCTCCGATTAACGCATTGGTAGTGATGCAGATAAAAATCGGTTAAGAAAACAAAGTTGTACAAGTCTCAGAAGTCAGCTTTTATTCCTTCAAGATATCAAATCAGACTGACACTATTGCTCCAACAAACACTGGTCACAGTAATTTTGCCAAGTAAGAAATGTTCCTGCATCAACATATTATATTAATCCTGGAACAACATTCCTGGCCAGAAAATTAAAGCCTAACCCTATCCCTACCCTTAAACCTAACTCTGCCCATAATGTCTCCTTATAATCAGAGGGAAATGATGAATAACAATGATGTGGAAGCACCTAACCCTGGTTGTAGGCCTCAACTTGACATAAAGTGCAAACTTGTACCTCAAATCTGATTGTTTGTTTGAAATGATTGAAATATTGGAATGTTGGAATTGCTCCAGGATCAACAAAGATGTTAATTTAGGAACATGATGTACTTAGTGAAATCACATTCACCAACAAACACTAGTTAAAATTTCTGTGTTGTTTTAGCACTAGTCTTGCTGGCTAAACTACATAGTCAGGCTGTTTACCACACTGTAAAAAAAAATTTGTTCACTCAACTTACATTTTTTAGTTATCTTTTTGCTTTGACTCGGTTAAGTTTTATTGGCTTAATCTACTAAGTATTTTCAACTTAAAAAGTTTAGTTGACATAATTAAAATAGTTGACCCAACAACTTATTTCAAGTTACTTGGACTTGTAAAGTTTAGTTGAAAAACAAAAACTTACATTTTCAAGTTATCTGTACTAAAATGTATGTTCATTGAACTCAATTTGGCATATTTTCTCAACTTGCAATACATTCAACCAAACAAATAACAGAATTTTTCCATTCAAATGATTTTATTGCCCCTTATAAATCAATAAATGTTAAGGGTAAACACAGTTAACCCATTCAAATGATTACCATGATTTTTTTTCTTTGTTACAACTTTCTAATTGTAAAAATACAGCTAATAGCCAACACTTAGAAATGCAGAACAATTACAAGTATTTATAAATACAAACTAAAACTACCTTATATCGTATAAACATTACAGAATTACAGAATTACGTGCACGCAAAATTTGCCACACTTGAAATAAGCTTGAAATAATTAATATAAGTTTTTGAAAGAAGTCTCACCGAGGCTGAATTTATTTGACCAAAAATACAGGAAAAAAAGTAAAACAACTAAATTTGTAATGGATTTACAATATCGGCAAATTAGAATGATTTCTGAAGGATCATGTGACACTGGAGTAAGAGCTGCTGAAAAGTCAGATTCGCCATCACAGGAATAAAGTACATTTTAAAATGTATTTCAACTTCTTATTTTTTACAGTTTTTTTATCAAATAAATGAAGCCTTGGTGAGCATAACTGTGCGTTCACACCAGACGTGAATCGCGCCTCAAATTTGCGTCTACCGCGTCTAGTTTGACGCTTGACCACGTTGTGTTAATTCGCGCATCAACAAAAAACAAAAGTTTGAAGCGTGCGTTATTTTTTACGTGCATAAAGCGTCTTTGCATTGACTTAACATTGAAATCATTCATGCTTGACACGCTATTCGCATCCGGTGTGAACGCACCATTAGACACTTCGAAAACATTTTAAATCTCTTAATAATTACAAACTTTTGACAGGTGTATGCTGTGTTTTACAATGTTGTCACCAGCCTTTTTTAAAGTATAGCTTAGCCAGCAAAATGTCCTTGGTGAAACAGATTCATTGTCATCCGTTGGGGAACAGCATTATAGCGTCCATTAGTTAGATCAGTATGGAAGCTTGTTTCCGCTATAGAATAAAAAAAATATATAAAAGGTAATTGCGACTTTTTATCTCACAATTCTGACTTTTTTTCTCACAACTGCGAGTTTACTTCTCGCAATTCTGACATTATTTCTCAGAATTGCGAGATGGAAAGTCAGAATTGCGAGATATAAAGTCAGAATTGCGTGATATCATTTCAGAATTGCGTGATATAAAGTCGCAAAAGCGAGATATAAAGTCAGAATTGTGAGATATAATTTCAGAATTGTGTGATATAAAGTCACAATTGTGAGATATAAAGTCAGAATTGCATGATATAAAGTCAGAATTGCGAGATATAAAGTCAGAATTGAGAGATATAAAGTCAGAATTGCGAGTTATAGAGTCAGAATTGCGAGCTATAAAATCAGAATTGCGTGATATAAAATCGCAAAAGCGAGATATAAAGTCAGAATTGCGAGATATAAAGTCAGAATTGAGAGATATAAAGTCAGAATTGCGAGATATAAAGTCAGAGTTGCGTGATATAAAATCGCAAAAGCGAGATATAAAGTCAGAATTGCGAGATATAAAGTCAGAATTGCGTGATATAAAGTCAGAATTGCGTGATATAAAGTCAGAATTGCGAGTTATAGAGTCAGAATTGCGAGCTATAAAATCAGAATTGCGTGATATAAAATCGCAAAAGCGAGATATAAAGTCAGAATTGTGAGATATAAAGTCAGAATTGAGAGATATAAAGTCAGAATTGCGAGATATAAAGTCAGAATTGCGAGATATAAAGTCAGAGTTGCGTGATATAAAATCGCAAAAGCGAGATATAAAGTCAGAATTGCGAGATATAATTTCAGAATTGCGTGATATAAAGTCACAATTGTGAGATATAAAGTCAGAATTGCGTGAAATAAAGTCAGAATTGCGTGATATAAAGTCAGAATTGCGAGTTATAGAGTCAGAATTGCGAGCTATAAAATCAGAATTGCGTGATATAAAATCGCAAAAGCGAGATATAAAGTCAGAATTGCGAAATATAAAGTCAGAATTGCGAGATATAAAGTCAGAGTTGCGTGATATAAAATCGCAAAAGCGAGATATAAAGTCAGAATTGCGAGATATAATTTCAGAATTGTGAGATATAAAGTCAGAATTGCAAGATATAAAGTCAGAATTGCGAGTTATAGAGTCAGAATTGCGAGCTATAAAATCAGAATTGCGTGATATAAAATCGCAAAAGCGAGATATAAAGTCAGAATTGCGAGATATAATTTCAGAATTGGGTGATATAAAGTCACAAGTGTGAGATATAGAGTCACAATTGTGAGATATAAAGTCGCAATTGCGTGTTATAAAGTCAGAATTGTGAGATACAAGGTCAGAATTGTGAGATATGAAGTTAGTCCTTTTTTCCCCTTAGAATTGGCCTCTCACAATTCTGAGAAAAGATGTCAGAATTTCTACATATAAACTTGCAATTATGTGTTATAAAGTCAGAATTGCGAGATGTAAACTCAAAATTGTGAGAAAAAAAATTCAGAATTGTGAGATAAAAAGTCGCACTTCTGTCTTTTTTTCTCCAAATTGCGACTTTATATCACCCAATTCTGACTTCATATCTCGCAATTCTGACTTTATATCTCGCAATTCTGACTTTATATCTCGCAATTCTGACTTTATATCACACAATTCCGACTTTATATCTCACAATTCTGACTTTATAACACGCAATATAAACTCGCAATTGTGAGAATTGTGAAATATAACCTCGCAATTGTGAAAAAAAAAGTCAAAATTGTGAGATAAAAAGTCACAATTATTATTTTTATTTTTACATTCAGTGGCAAATACAAGCTTCCATAGATCAGCACCAAACCAAACTATCATAAACAAATGATAATTAATGTTTGTCTAAACTGGAAAATGTAAAATGCAGATTTGCTATGATCATTTTATTTGAAAAAAAAGAAGAAAAAAAGCCTGGAGTAATGAGAGATGTGTCCCCCATGTGAAATGAGTTAAACAATGCATTAGTAAAGCTCTAGCACATTATTATCACGTAAACAAAGACTAGGTCAGGTTCAATAGGGAATTGCACTCCATTAGTTTCATATCTCGCCATGGTGTAAATCTGCCAAACTGTTTTTTTTTTTTTTTTTTTGGATTTTTTTCCATAAACTATTCAGGTTATGAATGCTCTCTTGGCCCAGAGGGAAATGTACCCCACCTTTATAGAAGAGGCTCCTCTCTGTTGTGGTCACTGGCTTGTTTAACATTTTAATTTCTCAATTTATCACCACATTTTTGAACTTTGTCTGAAGTTCTGTTCCCCCTCGAGTATTTTGCATTCACGCGATGTGAGTTGACGTGCCCGGCGCGTGTCCCCACCCCTGTGGAGCTCTGTCACAGTGCATGCGTGTGACTCTCATCTGCTCCTTTAATCTCCCACTTCGTGGGCCTCTCAGTCACAACCACAAAAGAAAAATAGTATGCTCTCACTTTCTCTCCGTACCCCCTCTGTGATATTTGCGTGATTTTTAATTCCTTTCTCCAGCTCTCATGCACAGCAGAGGTTAAAAGTACAATCATTTTTCCTCATTTAAAAGGGTTTTGCACATAAAGAAATGAATAGCACATTTCACTAATGTAATTTGAATAACGATGATGAAAAGGCTGTTTTATTCTACATTGAGTGGGATCACATGACCAGCCTTGATATGTGGACCATTCACTTTTTCAGTGACTTTCAGATTCAAGGCGTGTGAGTTAGATGAATTTTCAATTAAGAAATTGTGTGATAGAAATCATATATTATATTAGAAAGTATATAGTGAAATATTAAACACTATGAAAAACTCCTACTAAAAGCATTGTGCCATCTCAAGGTAAACTCATATACATGGATATGCTTTTGGAATACAACATTTCCAACCAACTTGGATGGTGCTGATCAGGGTCATGGCCTTCTCAACTGCAAAATACATTTTCTACAAATAGCAGAAAAAAAAGTACTGGATGCAAGTTGAAAGGTAATGATTGATAAAGCACGAAACACAACAAATTAAGTTTGAAATCAAAGTAGCACGTACCACCTTCTGAACATGGTTCCTTTGTAGACAAAAATGATGTCACTTCCTCTTCAGTATGACATTTAAACGCCAGTTCACTATTTGAGGTTAAATAAATGGCATTAGGAAAGCGTGACAATTCAGATACATCCTTTTAAAGGAGTAGTTCACTTAAAAAAAAATAAAAAATAAAAAATTTGCTGATAATTTACTCACTCCCATGTCATCCAATATGTCCATGTCATTCTTTCTTCAGTCAAAAAGAAATTAAGTTTTTTGATGAAAACATTCCAGCATTTTCTCCATATAATGGACTTCAACAGGAACCAAACAATTCAAGGTCCAAATGGGAGTTTCAGTGCAGCTTCAAAGGGCTTTAAACGACATTAGACCATGAATAAGGGTCTTATCTAGCGAAACCATTGGCCATTTCAAAAATAAAGAAAAAAGTTAAGTTTTATTAGCACAAATGCTCACCTTGCTCTGTTCTGTGATGCACGTTTGTGACTCTCCTGTTCGAACTCGTTCATCAAAATGAACAAATCTTTTTTCGAGTCTTTTTTCCTAGATAAGACCCTTATTCAACGTCTGGTGTCATTTAAAGCCATTTGAAGCTGCACCGAAACTCTCATTTGAACCTTGAACTGTTTGGTTCCCATTAAAGTCCATTATATGGAGAAAATCCTGGAATGTTTTCATCAAAAAACTTATTTTTTTATTTCAACTGAAAAAAGAAAGACGTGGACATCTTGGATGACATGGGGGTGAGTAAATTATCAGCAAAAGTTTTTTTTTTTTTTTTTTTTTTTTTTAAAGTGAACTACTCCTTTAACTATAACTTTTATTTGATTACAGCCTTAAAATTGATTTAGTATGAATGGGGGGAAAACGACATTCTCCTATGACAACGTTTCTTTTTAAGGAACCTTTTTATATATGGTAAAATGTTTGCATAAATAGAAAAATACAAATAACATAATAAAAGAAAATAAATACTATAAAATTTTATTAAATTATAATTTATTTAACTATTTAAGATGCACCAAATTAATATTCGTTTCGTATTGATATTTCCAAAATGCTAAAATAAAACGAATTTTAAATTATATTTAAGCTGCAAAATTGTGTGTTTAGTGAACTAACATTGTAATACTCTTCTCTTGGAAATACCTGTGATTCAAGTGCTGGTATCCTCCTGCAACTCTACTTTCAACGCCTTTCAAAAGAGATTTCCCAGCATCCTCCTGCTCCACCAGCGGCTACATACTGCAGTTTGTGAAGAAAGAATGTTTACAAACTCTGGTTTCAAATGTACACACATATATCTGTCTCAGATTACCATTGCTTGTCACCAGAAAAACTAATGTGCTTGCACAGGCATATGATGACGAGGAGACGGCAACAAACGGCTGCGTGTTTTTGACAGGTCCCGTGTGAACCAGTTAAACAGCTGCCATATCTAAAGCCCCAAGGGAGCTCGCAAATGTGTTGCACTGAGCAAGAAACTGTCTGATTGTGGGTCTCATTGTGGTTAACCCCAATGCTACGCTACGCTGAACATGACTTTTTGTGACCTTATTTGGTGTCTGTGTCCCAGAATCGCTTTCACTAATCACTCATTTCTCTAAATGACTTTTTAGTGCATTTGGATAACATTAATTAATTGTATGCAGTGCACTTATGTTATATACATGAAATTTGTTCAAAATGGACTTTGCAGTGTTTTCATTTCTGTATAAAGTTGAGACAAATATCTAATCAGTCCCCGGTGTGAAATTGACCCCGAATCACAATGATTCTTTGGCAATTGCTGTTCATTTATTTGTCAAGGCCCACATCATGAGACAGACCTTCTGAGCCGGCAAGATGTAAATGTGTTTGGAAAAGAGTCCAATTCCGAGAAGCAAGTGTGTGTAGTCAGCATTTATTTTCAAAGGCCTTTGGCTAATGGGATGGACGTACTCGAGAGCTCAAATCAATGTCACGGGCAAGTCAGGATTTGTTGCCAGTTCTCGGTCTCATAATCAGCCTACACAAACATGATAAACACACTGTAGGGAATACTCCCTTCATAAAAAGTCAGAAAAATCCTCAAATAATCAAAGACTTTGGCTCGAGTTAATTAAGCTGACACCGAACCTGACAACGCTTTAATTCCTCGATCTCCTTTAAAGTAAAGCAGAGTGTGAAAGCCTGATCTTAGTTGTTTGTATAATCATTAGCTCTTCTTGTAGTCTTTCTTTTTCTTTGAAGAGTTCACAGTCCAGTGTTCCTTGGCTGGGGTATGTTAGTTTAAGCCAGTCTTTCTTGTGGTTTTCCGGGCTGGCTATTAAAGCGTGCGCTTTTTTTTCCCCCAGTCAGTGTTTACGTTCGCTAAACTTGTGGGATATTAGCAATGTCTTTAATATTTTCAGTTGTTTCCTTGGCCATACAGCGGATTACTCATCTTCTCCTTGGCAATTCCAGCCTTTTCGCTCTCTCTCTCTCTCTATTTTTTTTGTTTTTTTTTTTCATTTTCGCCTTCTCTACTCTTGGTAATGGCTTTTCCAATCCTGTCATTAAATAGTTTTATATCTGTTTGTGCAATAATGTTTTGTTCTGCTTTGGTCAAAGAGCCAAATCATAAAGTTCTCTGCCAGTAGGGCAGGAAGTCTATGGCACCATCACTGTCTTTCGCATCTAACGCCATTTCTCGCTCTTGCTTGACGTATCTTGCCAAAGCCAACCGCTCAGCAGCTTGTGAATGTACATGACGGTCGATTTTTTAAAATGACAGTCCCTTTGAAGACTGATGAATTATCCACCTTTGATCTGATATTAGTTTAATAAGGAGCGCAGTGTGTGGCCTTGGAATAACGAGCCCACCTTCTGAAGATTCATTGCATGACTTTAGAATGTCCTGCATTTATATATGTGTAGATATTAATCTTAAACACATTCTGCTTTCCAAACAATGAACATTAGAGACAGTTGAACTGTTATCCATTTTTCATTTGCATCTGGAGCCAGACTGGAATCCGTTCAACCCACTTTAGGCCTCTTTTCTCAAGTACCTTTTGAGAGCTTATAAACCTAAGCAGTAGTAAAATATGAGATAAATATATAATCACATGCAGTCTCTGTTCCAAAAGCTGGTGTGCTCGCTTGCTGTCTACTCCTCACATATTAACTGCTTTCGAAGACATCCTAACTGAATCAGAACCTCAAGGGGCTGATTTGAAAAATAGAATTTCTTTCACTGATCTACTCGCAATGCCTTATTGCATTATCTGAATAGGATAGTGGCCAAAAGAAGGCTGCAAAATCATGGTGCCTACCTTTAACACCCTGGGAACAAAGCAATAGTCCATTCACATGTCCATGTCCAGACCTCAGAAGGCTAAATTAAAAACAAAACAACATATTACAATCTCTCTATCATTTTAATCCAACTGTACAAATGTCTAAATGTACTTGTAGGTTAGCATAAGGCAAATGTCATCCCACTATGTGATGATGCCACTATTAAAGGATTTTCATTAAGCGGTGCAAAAGACCCGTCAGCATACCGGCGTCTTGAATGACAGATAAAGATTAGTGACTTAAAGTGAGTAAATGAGAAAAGGGTTTTGATTACGCTGTCTACAGCATTCTGACCAACAAACACCTGGGGTGCATTTCCCAAAAGCATCGCTAGCCAACTATGGTCGCAAGTTCCATCGTTATCAGGATTCAACGAGTCTGAGTTTCCCGAAATCATAGTTCCAATGAACATTCGCAAAACAGCATTTCAAAGTTGTGTGGTTGGAATGACAGCCCTCAAGCTGTGGTTAGAAGCATAGTTTCTTGTTTGCATGACATGGATTGAATAAATCCTGAGGAAAATAAGCAAGCTGAGATTCAGTGCAATCTATATTTTATTTTGAATATAAACAAATGTCATTTAGTTTGTCGAGAGATTTAAAGCACTGTTTTTGAAGAGAGCACATGCTCTATAACGACTGAATCTGGAAATAAAGTATAAATTGAAAATCAGTACTCGGATCCGATGTAAAAAATCTAGCATTAATTCGATCTCGAATTGATAGATTAAAATAAGTTGTTACTCCACCATGTGCATTACATCAATTTGCGACAATATGGTTTCAGGAAACGGTCATGACTACACTCTTAGAAGAAATGGTTCCATCCCCAGCTTCATATATGGAACTCCAAAATGGTTCTATAGAGAACCAATTTTTTTAGTAAAAGGTTCTATTGGCCAAGTATGGAACCCCAGGGTTCTAGAACCCAGAGGAACCCTTTTTTAAGAGTGTATAGAACCTTTTAGGGGTTCCAAATACGTAGCACTGATAGAACCTTTTAAGGTTCTATATAGAACCTTTTCTTCTAAGAGTGTAGTTTATTTCTTAACCCTTGTGCTGCATTAGATTTTTAACACCGTTGAGTGCATTAAGGACCAAAAATGGCCACATATTAAACATTGCCTAAAATATTATATATTATTATTATTTTCCACTTTTACCAAGTTAAATCTTTTAACCAGCATCAGTCCTCATCATAACTACCAAAAATGTATTCAATTTCAGGATTTTAACCCTTTAATTACCAGTTTTGTTTGCGAAACCATCGATTTGTATAAGAGGAAAAAACACAAAAATTCAATTATTTTCAATAAACTAAATGCAAAGAGAAAACTTTAGATTTGGATTATCACAGTCCCACTTTGCAAAAAATCCCACTTAGCGCGTTAGAGACCAAAAATGGCCACCTATTAAACATTGCCTATTGCCTAAAATAAGATGCATTTCCACCCATAGGGAATAAATATGTAGTGACGTCATCTGGTGGAATACACTATATAATGCAAATATAATGCTTTTGCTTCAAAATGAAAGGATGTTTGTGCAAAAATCATGTTTCATGTATTACTGACAGCCTCAGATTTAAACAACGTTTTAATGGGTTTCAATGGGCCATTTTTGGTCTTTATGGTGCTGAGTGTTACTATTTGATCTACACAGTGTGTGTTATACATATTTTGCAAAATGGGATAACATTTTTTACATGTATCCAAAAAGTCACAATTTTGCCAAATTTCATACCATTTGCATTAAAACAGCCAAAATGGTCAAAGAAATTAAACTGCAAAAGACCAAAAATGTCCCTAATGCAGCATAATGGTTAATACCATGGCAGTTCAGCAACGAGTTATGTCATTGTACGGGAAACACACGCCTCTGTTTGTAAGAGCAGATTATGTGTGAATATTAGCAAACTATTTATTATTTTCTCAAAACCATTTGTCGCTTAAAGACCAGGTGAGGCAACAAAAAGGACAAAATAGCACCATTAAAATTTACATTTCCGCATTTGGCTGACACTTTTATGCAAAGCTACTAACATTGCATTCAAGGCAGACGTTTTATCAGTTCTTGCTTTCCCTGGGAATTTAAACCTAGATATTGGTATTGCTAGCCCTGTGCAATTACTATTACATATACAACAGATTTATCCATCTGGCAGATGCTTTTATCAGAAGCAACTTACATTGCATTCAATATATATATTTTATCAGTTCATGCATTCCCTGGAAATCACACCCAAGACCTTGGCATTTGCAACTCGTCATATAGTGACACTTTGAAATTTCGTCTAAATCCAACGCACATGGCACCCTTTAGCGTCAATATAACACGCACAGAGCTTTGTTCGGTTTAGGTCTGGGGTAGGGTTAGGGTTAGACCACTAGGAGGCGCCTTCTGGCCCATATATACCTGCATCTCATATTAACGCTAAAGGGTGCCATGTGCGTTGGATGTAGACGAAATGTCAAAAGCGTCAGTGTATGATGCCTTGGGATGAGAACGGGCTGGCAATTGCTAGTGCCATGCTACCACAGAAATGCAAGTAGGCACATTAAAGTAGTCCATAGGACTTATGGGCTATATTCCAATTTTTCTAGAGGCATTTGATAGGTTGGTGTGAGGAACAGACCAAAAGTTTCCTCAAAAAGCTATCATATGTCTTTAGAATAGTAGAAAGTACTACTTTTGTTATGATTTTGTCATTTTTAGTGCTCAAAAGCCTCAAATATCTACCCCTATGCATTTTCATTGAATGAAGAAAAAAAAGGCACCTCACAGATTCTACTAAACTTTTTGACGACAAAAGGGTGAGTAAATGATGACGAAATGTTAATTATTGAGTGAATCTGTTTACAACCCAAGGAACCAGAGTAAGCTCAGGTCAAGCAAGCCCTGCTGCTGTCAAGTTCATCGGAAACTTCAGCCAGAACTCGAAGCCAACAGCGGCAGCGTGAGGCCTGGCAGCAGGCGCTGACGAGGACACTGATTAGCTCTGCAGGCATTAGAGGATTATTACCTGATTGGTGGCTCTCAGAGAGGCAACCCGATGAGCTCCCATGTTCCGACATGGCTGAATCCCGCAAGGCCATCGTTCCTGGAATTAAGGGTTCATGTGGCGCTTGATCTCCCAGTGCCAGGTGCAGGGGAACCCAGAAGTGGAGTGCGCTAGGATTTATGAAGAAATTTGAGTATCTGCAAGAGCGTCAAGTCAATCCCAGAACGAGGCATGCATAAGCTGGCACGCTAAACTCGCAGGTCAAGAGCACAAGGCCATTTTCGTCATCGAACCCTCTTGACTGGGACATTGAGACAAGAATAACAAATATTTGATAATACCATGGTGTTTTGCGTAAAATTACAAGTCAAAAGTAAAAGCCTTGAGCCTCGTTTACTAATCATCTTATCATAATCCTGTGAAAAATGTCATGTCAGATCCAAAAAAACAGATTGAGGCAATAATAAGAAATCTGATATGCATGGAATCTGAATCCAGTACATGCCATAATGTGCCCAAAATCCCCTCTTTTATGTATTTCTCCTGCTACAAATCCCATATTTTGGTTTCATCATTTATAACGTTGGCCTAACAAATTTAATTAGCAACTTATTGAATTGTGGACAAAGAAGTCTTGTGAAGTGTTGTATTTCGGTAGGGTTTGGAGCTTGTCTCGGGTCTAAACATCTTTCCTGGCTGCCGTGTTTAACCTTCTTGGATGAGGTTGAAGCCTCTTCGGAGCAAACCAAAGGAGCGCAAAGACTATGAAACCGACTAATTGTCTGCTGTGTTTTTGGAAATACATCTGCTCGTTGACGTTTGAGCCTCAACGTCATCCTGAAAACGCAACGATCCCTTTGTGTCCGCCCATGGGATAATCATTTCGTGTGTATATAATAATATCTGAGTGTGAATGGTCGTACGTGTCAGGGTCTCATAAAAGCCATCGTGGAAGCTTTGAAAAGCAGTTTGATTCACCTTACCTGGGATTTGAGAGGGCTTCGTTTTTCCATCTGCTCCCACACTAATTTATGTCCTTCTTTCCTTACTTCCTTACCCCCCTCCCCTAACTTCCCATGACTTTTCCCAAAAACCTGATCTCAGCACCAGCCCATCCTCCATCCCTTCCCGTTACCCAGCCCATCCCAGCATGTCTTTGTTCCAGCGCATGATGTAATGCTTCAACAAGCTCTCGGGGACCTGAGAGATACAAGCCTCGACAAAGGGAACTAGATCTCTTTTCATGCATGAGATCTAGATAGAGAAGCATGTTTCGACAAAGTGCGAGGAGAACGAGAGGGTGAGAGCGAGCGCGTTAGAGCGAGCGGGAAAGCCACTTGTGTATAAATACTGATTACAGCGATAATGACTCGGATGAGTGTAGCATAATAAGCTCTTGATTGGTCCCCCTGCATTACATTACAGTGTCACGGGAAAAGAATTTTAAACACCGGTGAGGTTCGAACATTAAGGTGTAGTTTGTCTCTCATCTCATCATTTGATCAACACATGCATCCTCCAATTGCCCCCGCTAGATCATGGTTTATTTTTACCCCGAGCTCTGAGGGAGCGGGTGAGGAGCGATCCAACCGCTGTTTTGACGTTTTGGACCAAAACAAAGCTATTTTTCACCAATGAACCGACATCATGTAAACTTTGTTGTCTGCCGGATTCGCATGGATTCGGGAGATCACAGAGGCCTTAATTTGGCCCGGAACAAATTGATTGGGTCTCCACAACTGGATACGCCACATATTTTGAAGGATCTACCTCCAGTGCATAATAGAAAATAGAGTATAACTACAGTACTGTATGTTTACCTTTTCTTAAGAAAATGTGAGTTTCTCATCCAAAACATGCCACAGTACTGCCAGGATATTGAAGGTGCCCATCAAGTGGTTGCTAGAATGTTACCATGCAGTTTCTAGGGTGTTCTCGGTGATTGCTAGGGATATATTGCTTGTTAGCAAATGAGCACAGCCCAATTTGTTTTTGCTTCTCCGTCTGAAAAGGAAAAGGAAAAACACATGAAATGCAGTTCTAACAAGATTATAGTTTGTAAATAATTTTGAATACTCCCCTAATGCTGAAATTGTATTGTTTCAGCCCATTCTCACTCCCAAGGCGTCACCTAACTGACGCCTTGGGAAGCATTTGGACATGCTTCAATATCTGACGCTTTAGGCGCCCTTTAGCGTCAGTTAAATGACGCCCTAGGATCGCGTGTACCCTACCCCCACCCCACACCTAAACCTAACCGCGTCCTCTAACTGACGCTTTCCTTTAGCGTCAGTTAGATGACGCCGTAGGATCGCGTCATGTAAGTGACGCTAAAGGGCGCCTAAAACGTCAAATATTGAAGCATGGTCAAAGGTGACGCCTTGGGGTGAGAATGCGTTGATTGTTTCATAATTGCAAAAACAGTCTAAAATAATTGTTTTGTTTCAGTAAACAGTAAACAATATCTAAAAATCCTGAAAACAAGATAGACTTTCTTGAGAAGCAACATTAGATATTATACTGCACTCAAAGATTTTTCACTTGTTTTATTTCTTAGTTCAAGGGATAGTTCACTTTGAAATTAATTTTAGGTCTTTGTTTCCGCAGTAATTAAAATTTTAGGTCAAACCGTTCTTGTCTGTCAGTTATATAATGCAGGTCTATGGTCACCACCTCAAAGAGCATGCACAGAGAAGCCCAAATTAAACATGATTTAATGACTCATAAATATAACATTGATGGCCTAAGACACAAAATGAGTGGTTTGTGTGAGAAAACTAACAGTATTTATATAGTTTTTACCTCTTGTAACCACAGCCACGTCCAAGTGATCTAAGGTCTCGGGCGCTTCGGTCTGCGCAAGCGCCGGAAGTGATCTCTCGCGCAGTTGCGAAAAAAAATTCAACGTTATCTGTTAAAATATCTAAATAGTCTTCCATTGCGACTTCCTCTATATCTAAATATGTTTAGATCTTCACAGTGAAAGGTAACACTTCTGAAATCTCTGTGTAAACAATGAGTGACGTGTTAATGTGACCCCGCCCACTGAGAGCGCACGCTATTCAAACGCTAATGTTGAGGTAAGCCAACAATGTGTACTTACATTTACGAGTCATTGAATCATGTTTAATTTGGACTTCTCTGTGCATGCTCTTTGAGGTGGTGACCATAGACCTCCATTATATGACTGACAGACAAGAACGGTTTGACCGAAAAATATCAACATTGAAACTACTGCAGAAACAAAGACACCTACATCTTGAGTGCCCTTGAGGTAAGCTAAAACATACCAAAAATTAATTTCAAAGTGAATTATCCCTTTAAAAAGTAAAAAAACAAGTAAAGAACCTGCCAATGCAGTACATAAACAACACCAACAAAAAAAAAAAAAACGTATATACATTCTCTTGAGTTATTAGGAAACTCATCCAGCACCGTATAACGCCACGTCAACACGCCACCCGAGCAACATGGGCTTACAATGGAATTTGGAAACTCTAGAAAGTGTGAACGAATATAGAGTCCTTCCTATTGACAAGTACAAAAATAGGGAGCTTGGAGGATGGAATAACAGAGCACCCCTGGAAGCCATCTGCAAACTAGTTCGGAGGTCATTGCCTGGGGAGATGACATGTTCTGTGCATAATGCTTTTGGATGGAATAGTTACTGGCACGGAGTTTAATGTATTGCGAGTCTTATACAGCTGTTGCTCCCAGCCTTGTAAAATAACCATCTTACTACTTAAAAAAAACAGCCTTACCTAAAACACACTGCCACTCAATGGCTCTGCAGGTCCACCCCCGCGGCCCGTTAGGCCACTTGCTGGGACCCATAAATCCATAGACACACTGAATTCAGTTTGAAGACCGCGTACAGTTGCAGCCTCTGAGAAATAGGTGTTTTTTTCTGTAGCTTTATATAACATTTCGTCAAGTCTTTGCTGTGGTCTATTTGCTGTGGTTTATCTGGAGTGCATTAATGTTCAACGCTGAGACTGGTTGACTGCTCTGACACAAGGGGGACGAAGAGGAGTGTTGTGTGTGCGTGCCATTCGACACTTCACCACGTGGACAATGCAGATGAACGATTTCATTCTTTCCCTTATTGTTTCTTATTTTCTTTTGAGTTTACTGAGTGGCATTGCATTATTACCACATGGAATCCCTGCAGGTCATGGTTAGGAATGATTTATTCCAGAGTGCAAGAGGCTAAAAAAAAAAAAAAAAAAATTCTTTCCCAAATCTTATGCACGCAACTTAGAACGGCAGCTACGAAGAACTGAAAATGCTCTGAATTTTCTAACTGAAATGCTATTGAAAAAACAGAATATGTGCATATTAAATACATATACAGGTATGCACTACTGTTCAAGATTTTGGAGTCAGAAGAAGTCACAGTTTACATATACTTCGCAGACTAACTCCTTGAACATTGAAAACAGCAATAGATGGACCAAAGTCCAGGCAATTCTCAACCTTTACACTATGGAAATCCAACATGACTTTCCTCAAAGGGACTAATCTTATCTGTCATTGTTCATCAACCACACGGCGAACTTTTGTTTTGTTTAACAGTTCTATCAAATAACTTTTTGATTAACTGTTAATTTTAGGCTATGTTTACACGGAAACGATTCTGAAGAGAAAACGCAAAAGTGGAGTTGCGATATCACTTTTTATTCTATGTTTAAACAAGCGTTTTGGGTGTGAAATTCGCGTGCAGATGGTGACGCAAAAGTCTGCAAAATTCAATGTAGTATGCACTCCAGGCATCAAGCCCGCGCGCCTGCGTACAACCTTCAGTGTCAAGCAGACCTTTGCGTTTTTACCATTTACACGGGAACGCGGCGGTGGAGCGTTTTAAAGATTTCCACTCTGGAGGGTGGTTTCACTTTTTTTGTGCTTTTAAGCCCCAAAAACGTTGTCGCCGTGTAAACGAAAGGCACATCCAATAAAATATTTTTACGTTTTCACCCGCAAACTTTCTCTTGTAAACAGGGCCTTAATAACTGTTAAACATATCGTAATGAAGTCGGAGAAGCGATGTGTTCTCAGGCTCTGGAGTTCACATCACTGTCAAAATAAAAGTCCCAGACAAAACAACCAGAACGGCAGGACATACGTGACGGCTTAAGTCACTGCAGAGTTCCAACTGGCAGTGCGAATGCAACCAGAGAAATTGCCTAGGGGAAAGTTTTGTTCTTGGGGAACTGCCCCAGTGGCTAGTCCCTATAACCTATTTTCGTCCACAGAACTGCTGCTGACTGGATATTTTCTCTTTTGTGGACCGTTCTCTGCAAACCCTAGAGATGGTTGTGTGTGAAAACTTTTCTGTAATACTCACACCAGCCCATCTGGCGTTCAAAGTCACGAATCACCTTTTCATCCAATTTCTGATACTCAGATTGAACTTCAACAGATCGCTTTGACCATATCTGCATCCCAATTCGCATCCTATCCATCCTGAAAATAGAATTAGTACGTCCCAAATCGTAGTATGTTGAAATAAGTGTTCCAAAGAGACCCTGGATGGTCTATTATATCCGGCCAGAATCCGAAGTGCAGATCGATGCACACTGTAATGGCTGATATTGCCCACAAACCATTGCGCGTTGTACAAGGATTCAGTTAGAACTACAAACACGAGTGAAAAGTGTTAAACAACTACAGACATGGAGGACGCGCGAGTCCGGCGGTTGTGTAGAGAGGTTTAGATAAAGGGGTTTAAGTGATTAATTATCCATATCTAACCTGAAGAAAATGTATTTATTCAGTATTGGCTGCATTTTTTTTTTTTTTTTTTTTGCATCTGCAGAAGCATTGTGAACTTTTGTAAAGATACATTTAGCCATTAACTTTTAAATGCATCATTATATTCAAATTGCAAACACATGAGGAGAGTCTCGGCATGAAAGATGGTTCTTTCTCTCCGAAAAGGTTTTTTAATATAATACATTAAATTAGATTGAATGGAGGATTTTAACTGTGACGAGATGATTGACAGGGCAGTTTGGTGACAGGATGAACGCGACTGAGTTGTCTGTTAAAGATAATGAATTAGTATGTACCAAAGCTTGCTTACTCTTTTGCTACACACTCAAAAGTTTTTCTTCACAAAAAGAGTACATACTTTTAGGTCACAGTATAAGTAGGCGAATTGGGACGCAGCATGTCTACTGTATATGCATAAATGGATTGAGTTGCTGCTGATTAGATATGTGTGTTAACGAGCAGTTGAACTGGTGAACCTAAAGTGGTTGGTGAGTGTATATGTATAGAATATACTATATTATTATATATTATTTCTTTACTTTTATTCAGCAAGGACACATTAAATTTATCAAAAGTGACAGTAAACTCTATTTAATATAAATGCTGTTCTATTAAAATTTTTATTTTTTTAAATTGCATTTTTAAATAATATAAAGTACATATTTAATATTTGAAGAAAAAAATAAAATAAAACTAAAAACATTCAGTGTTTCTTCCATTTGTTGTTTCTGCTCAGGTGGCCTGTGCCCAATAGATATAGGTTTTGTTCTGCAAGAACAAAAATTAGAGGGAACATTGTTAGAGATCACAGTGCACGATTAACTTAGTATTTAGCAGTGAACAGCTTCAGTTGGATTCCATCTTTAGGTTAAAAAGTAACCAGGGCTTGTCTGGCAGGCAGGTTTCCTCCTGCATACTGGCAGCACTGACTGTAGCCAGAGGCTTATTTACAACTGGGCCTGCTCTCACTCTGAATCACTTCAGCCTGACAAGAGACAAACACACAAGCTCAAGTTCATGCCTGCCTTCAAGATATATATGTGTATATATTATGCCCTTGGAGCAGAGATACTTCTAGATCTGCGCTATACGTGGCATTTAAAATCACAAAATTATTAATTGAATGTCTCTATCAAGTTGACTCTGGTATATTAAATGTGGGTGTACGTTTCAATAAAAACCATAAAAATAAATAATATGCTGCCAGACTGGTGTTACCCTGTCATCTTAATTCCTCTATGTTTGCGTGTGGTCGAACATAACAGGCATCAAGATTTTTCAGAGCTCCTACCTCTGACGTGGATTACCCAGACCTGCCAGCCAGCTGTATTCTCAAAATATACTGTAATGTATGGTCACACATTGGAACCATGAATTAAGTGGGCAGTGGAAACAAAACAAGTTGTCCTTGTTACGGTGCTAAGCTCTGAGTCAGCCACAGGGTTATGGTATGGAGCTACTTGATAAATATGCTTAAGCCCAGCTCACTTTTTCCCACTTTCCACGAATGCATTATACTGTATTAGTGTCGCATAGAAGCACAAATCCTGTTAACTATAGCGTAAAGTTATCCTTGCATGGCAAGTAGCTTTTTTTAAGCACATCAAAATTTGCTTTAAGTTTCTTAATGGAGTAGTTCACTTAAAAAAAAAAAAAAAAAACTTTTGCTGATAATTTACTCACCCTTTTTTTTTTTTTTTTTAAGTGAACTACTCCTTTATATATTTATATCCAAAATATATATATTTTATATATTTATTTATATAAAATATATATTTTCATCCAAAATATCCATGTCTTTCTTGCTTCAGTCGAAAATATTTTATTTTATTTTTATTTATTTTTTTTTATGAGGTTTTTGATGAAAACATTCCAGGATTTTTCTCCATATAATGGACTTCACTGGGAACCAAACGGTTCAAGGTCCAAAAAAAAGTTGAAGTGCTTTAAACGATTCCAGACGATTAATAAGGGTCTTATCAAGCGAAACGATCGCTCATTAAAAAAAAAAAAACAAGTTTTAAGTTGTATAAGCTCAAATGCTTGCCTTGCTCTGTTCTGCGATGCGCGTTCGTGACTCTCCTGTTCGAACTCGTTTATCAAAATGAACAAATCTTTTCCTGAGTCAATTCGTTCATTTCATTCATTGAATGAACCAAATGACACATAAAAAGATGTGTTCATTTTGATTCAAAAACAACTTACTTAGTGCGCCTTGAAGTCTGGGGAGAATTTGCAGAATTCTGAGAAATGCATATAAACATGGTAAAATGTGTTAACAGAGTTTACAACATTCTCTAGCTTAAAGCATAATCAAAATAGCCAAAATATGTATTAAACAGACACACAAGCACCAGGGATGTAAAGAGCTTCGATGCACATCTGAATCCTATGGAGTTTTCTGTTTATGTGTAGACGAAGGCTAGGATAGCAGGCACTTAGCAGCACATTTCAGTGCCAAACAGTGGTAGTGTTTGCTTTGGATACTGTCAAGATTGAAAATCTTCCATCATAGACCAGTATTAAAATATATTGTATGTATATACACACAGTATATAATCAATGACAGGAAGGAATTTTGGCACTCAACGGTTGTATTGCATTATAAAATGGTTATTCCAAATACCTAGCAAGGTTTCATAAAATAAACACACAGACACAAAAAATGTGATGCTATTGATATTATTCTTACGCCAAGCAATGACAGTAATACTGATGTAATGCGTTCATGCGTTTGCGTTTTATAAACTGTTTAATTGCATACCTTCCAGCCAATCAGAATCAAGTATTCGGACCATGGATTTATAAAATAAAATAAAGCCTAGAACGCAGTGAGGGTGAATAAATGATGACAGTTGTTTTGTTTTGGTTTTTTTGTTTGTTTGTTTTTTGTGGGGTGAACAATCCCTTTAAGATGAGCCAATTTGGCAGAGCACTTTATACGCCGGTCATTCCTGTCTAATCCGGGGTTAGCGGTTGTGTAAATATGAGGGGGTGAGTGTGGGAGTTTGTGTAGTGGGTGTGACGGTGGCTTTGGGCTGAGGAAGGTTGAGCCCTGCATTCTGGACGTAATGATTGTGGATCAGGACAGGGTCACTGGCACACAGCGGACAGCAGGGAGAGTGCCGAGTACTTCCGTCAGACAGAGGGTTTAGGCCAGCCAGAGGAATGCAAGATTGTTTTTTAAAACTCTCTCTCTCTCTCTTTGCTCTTTGATTGCAACCCTTCAACCCAAGCAGCAGCACTTTATTTAGTGCATATTTTACAGTGGCTCGATCCACGCTGGTATTCTGACCGTAGCAAAAGCATTGACGGACTCTGCCAAAGGGAAACATTTTTGCTAAGGCTTTGCACACTGATGGTGATTTGTTTAGGGAACCAATGTGAAAGTTCACCCAGAAAGTAAAACAGACTTCTTTGAAGTGATAAATGACATCCTGATGTGGATAAAATATAATCTGAAATACATTTTCCATTACGGAACATTTTTCTTTGTTGCCTTTATGCAACGTAATTCACAACTGAGTTCAAATGCAGAACCTGTCTGCATGTCTGACTCCCTTCCCAGGCTTTATCTGAGCTGGATTCAAAGTCAACATTTAGGTGTAAATCCTATAAGTGCACAAAAAAAAAAGAAAGAAAATATATATATATATATAGAGTTGGTTTAATTAAATTAAATCCCCTTTCAAATCTGCATCATGAGGAATCAACATTTTCTTCTTTTGAGATTAGAGTTCAGTTTCCTGTTAATTAAAACAGCCTACTGCAATATCCAGAACCCATTCCAAGTCCAAACTTAACTGCAAAATTAGTTTGTTTCATGGATTTTGGATGTTAACATGAACTTTTGACCACATTTGAAGAGTTCAGATGCAAAAGCCTCTAAATGCCATTTGAAATTTTCTTCTTTAATGATGATTTTTATCAAACTTGTATATTTAAGTTCAGTAATATCACTTAAATAACAATTAATAGGTAATTATCATTGCCATTTAAGTGAAATCACTGAACTTAAATATACAAGTTTGATAAAAATCATCATTAAAGAAGAAAATTTCAAATGGCATTTAGAGGCTTTTGCATCTGAACTCTTCATTTATACATCTATGATGCCTATAGAGTGCCGAAGTGATGATGTCACTTTGTAGGACAACTCGGAAGCTAGCGGCGCATGGTTTCCCTCCATCGAAAAGCTGTGCATTTTCCCCATAGACTTTTGGAAAATAGTAAAAAATAAGATCTCTGTTTAACAAAGAGTTGTAAGCCTTACACATTTTGTCTATCAAGATAATCTTTACAAGTTAATCCAAAATTTATACATTTTGAAGCCTATAAAGTTTTTTAAAAAACACAAGCAGACACAAGAAAGTTTAAAAAAAAAAAAAGCAGGTTAAAAATCACAAATGCGAAAATATTTAGAGGCTTTGTTCACCACAGACCTTATTTCAGGCGATTTAGCAAAAAAACATTAAAAAATCCGGTAACACTTTAGAATACGGTTCCTTCGTTAATGAATAACTACACAAGAACTAATAAGTAACACAATATTAACAATCTAGTAACTATTATTAACTAACAAGAAACTCTGATTAACGAACAAGTAAGTAATAGCGCACAGACGAAAGTGGTAGTTCACTATTAAGTAATCAATAACTACTATTTTTTAATACTTCCCAGAGAACTACTGAAAAAGTTTATTAATAATCTAGTAACTACTATTAACTAAAAGAAACTCTTATTAACGAATTAGTAAGTAATAGCTCACAGATGAAAGTGTTACTAGATACTTCTGTGGGAATTACTAATTATTTGGATTCGTATTATAAAGTGAAGATCATTGGAACTAACTAGTAATTACTCAAGTGTTACTACATGATCTAGTCATGATTTGTGCAAATGTTTGAGATTTTTTGGTGAACTTTAGTAACTTTTAGAAAATGTCTTTAGTAACACTTGAATAATTACTAGTTAGTTCCAATGATCTTCACTTTATAATACGAATCCAAATAATTAGTAATTCCCACAGAAGTATCTAGTAACACTTTCATCTGTGAGCTATTACTTACTAATTCGTTAATAAGAATTTCTTTTAGTTAATAGTAGTTACTAGATTGTTAATAAACTTTTTCAGTAGTTCTCTGGGAAGTATTAAAAAAATAGTAGTTATTGATTACTTAATAGTGAACTACCACTTTCGTGTGTGCGCTATTACTTACTAGTTCGTTAATCAGAGTTTCTTGTTAGTTAATAATAGTTACTAGATTGTTAATATTGTGTTACTCATTAGTTCTTGTGTAGTTATTCATTAACGAAGGAACCGTATTCTAAAGTGTTACCGTTTTCTCTCTCATTGAATATCACATTTCAGATAATGCATCAGATAATGCTGGGTAGACACCAAAAGATAATCGGGCCGATTAAATCTAGGATTTTTTTTTGTACTCGTGTTTGCGGTCTATCATATTTTGAAAATCTTATAAGATGTAAAAAATCTTTTGGTGTGTACCATAACAAATATCAAGTCAGATAACGAGGAAAATTGGGAGCAAACTGAGTTTCATGAGGACTAAAGTGCTGTACTGTAGGATACTATGGATAATAGAGTCTACCTAACCACTTACAAAATTATTATGCATTTTTTCCTTCAAATTGAACATTTAAAAGCCTTCAATAAAGCACTTGAAGCTACTTGCCATGACAATAAGTGGCCAATTCACCAAACAAGACTAAGGTGACCATACATGTGCGTTGCTATTTTTATACGTGCTCATTAAAATCTATGTATCAATAATAATACATTTTGTTGCATGCTTTTTCGTGAGATTAAAAACCTTATATATATTGTCTTCTATCCCTCACAGTATCAGCTTCGACAATGAAAAAGGGCCCGCCATTTCAATAGGCTCACTCCATCTATTGCAACAGTCTTCTCTTTGTATCAGTACTGGAGGACGGGCAATCTGCATAATGTTGCCATCGCTGGACTGCCTGAGTGCCAAGCGTTAGGATTTCTGCTTTTGAAAGGCCTGGGTCAGTGCCTAGCATTTGTACACCCTCTGCGTGAGACTGGCACAGTTGCAGTGTTTGGGAAGCTATACTGCAGTTTGCCAAGTAATCAGTATTTTGTCATGTTCTACTGAATTTTATTTTATTTTAAAAACAAAAATATATATTATAAAGTATATAAAATAAAATAGATTAAAACAAGGTTAATTTACTTGAGAAGCAATTTTTTTAAAGACATGTTTTCAGAATAGATATATTAATTTAATTTAATTTCAAGTACATCATTTTAGACACTAGCGGTTTCGTGTCATATACTTTTAGTCAGTTACTCAACACTGCACAGTTGGCACAGTGAGCCAAACTCGGGATTCTTGGGCACTTTTGTTTTCTTCAACGCTGCCAGCGATTGCAAATGGACCGCCTGGATACAAGAAATGGCTCTCTCGCACGAGAGGGGCGTAGCTGTAGATTGCGTCCCCATTAGTTTGATGGAGCCCCGTCCAGGTGGGAGGACAGCTGTCTCTGCGAGGCGGGCTTCCAGAACACCCTGGGTTCGTGCGTTACCGGATGGGCAGTGAGAGTATGTACAAACATGCCCCTCCGCTGCGATGTCCCTCTGGGGAAACCTTTCATCGTGTGATAGTATCACAAGCAAACATCTGACAGCAGAAATGGCTTTGACAATTAAATGGACATTAAAAATTGACCTTATTATTCACTCGCTCTCTCACAGCGTGGGTCTGTTCAAAGAGAAGTACAAATGGACCCGTGGCGCTCGAGGGGTTTGCTAGAAACTGCGTCCCCATAAGTATTTAAATGGATGATGTCATTGTGAAGCTCTGAGAATAGCTGGAATCACATTAAAATTGCATCGAAGAACCCAGACAGTTTAGTCGGCGCATTTAGCTGTCTGCTGCAACACAGCCGAATACTTAATGGCACTGAGACGTGTAAGGTGGAACTCTATATCGACCTGTCTTTATATATGGACATCTAAGGGAAGATTTTTTTTGTTTTTTGTTTTTACAGAAATGATACCGATTTGACATAGCAAGCTTTGCATTATCATTCAACGCTTTCTCATCCTAGGGCGTCATCTAACTGACGCTTTTGACCATACGTCTAAATCTGACACAAATGGCAACCTTTAGCGTCAGTTAGATGACGCCGGTAGGGTTAGGTCTGGGGTAGAGTTAGGGTTAGACCACTAGGGGGCGCTTCCCATATTGACGCTAAAGGGTGCCATGTGTGTCGGATGTTAACGCATGAGATGAGAATGGGCTGTATCATTAAACACTAATACTATTGGATTGAATATTTGTTAAATACACACACATTTGTTTCACTGTATTAGTTGCATAGATTTTGCAATCAAAACAAATTCAATCAAGACAAACCCAATATGGTAACACTGTTCCTTAACCATAGAGGGAATTGCAAGTAAATTAATTGAGGCCAATTGGGGTTCGGCTGAGGAAAAGTTTAAACCCCTGTCTTAGCTGCTCTTTCAATTATCGGTAAATGATGGTGAAAATTTGTCTTAGAAAGACCTTTTTAAAGGCTAATTTACTTTTAGAAGAATTCCAGATGTGGTTTAATGAAAGTAAAGTCAAATGCGCTCTTTGGCTGAATTTATCTATCGTTCAGGCTCAACAAATATGAAAACATTAGTAAAACACTGTTGATGTGGTCATTTAATAACGTGTTTTGTCAATTATTCTGATTCTCTCTTTAAAAATCACACAGAACAGAATGAAGCCATTAAAATGTCAAATTAGTGTAGACACATTTGACACATGAGAACATAATGAATCTAATTTATTTTTAAATACACCAATAAATAAGACCTCATTTGAACCTGAAGATAAAATAACTATATAGAATCAACTTACAAGTATGAATATCATATGAACTTTTGCAGGAACATTGAAGGAAGTCATCATGACCTAAATTCATCTCCTTAATATGTAACTAATCTGAAAGAAAATATGTACATTGTTGAGTTGCTGTGGGTATATTTGTTAATAACGGTTTAATTTTAGCCATGATGCGGAGGGCATTCAGCAGAACCTTTCAGCATCACTATCAATATTAGCCACACAGAATTACTAATTGAACCGGAACTGCACAGATGTAGATCATGAATGTAGAGGCTTAATGCAAAATGTTAACTTGACCTCATTGTTTCTTCTGGAATTATAGAATTATGCTAAACCAATAGAAAAAAAATTGCTGTGTCATTGCAATTTTACGCTTGACCATCATGGCTGATTGTGTGACCTAGTGGCTCCCAAACCAGTCATTGGCTCTTAGTTACAATTACAGAAATAATAATGGGATGGCAAATTGTATAAATACATTTACAAGAACAGGCAAATGCATATCAATATTTAATGCAAGAAATGGAAAATTGTGATTTTTAATTTTTACATTTTTTAAAGACATTTTATTCCGATTTTTCAACCAGTTTTCTAATCTCAATATAATAAAAACAAATTCTTGGTAAAAATCTAACACTTTTTAACAACTTTTTTTTTTTAAAAAAAACAAAGTTTTAAAGTAATGTTAAACATTCAAAATGCATGGATGAATGGCATGTTATAACACATATTTACATAAATTAGCATGAAAAAATAACTGAAAAATCAATCTGTTAATTAGGCTTTGTTTTATTATTAAACTAAACCCTAACTGACCTATATTTACTTAAAATCATAGAGTAATGTTAAAGGGCATGTTGCAGGTTAGAGGACCCAACGAGTCAACGTATAGAAAAATAATGTGGGAACTAGATTTTCTTTAAAATATACTTATAAATATTTACTTTAATTTTACTCTGAATGAAGAAATTAAGTTCTATCAAATATGAATATGAAATTCGGACCAGTCTTCATCGTAAAGATTTGCAAGTCTCTAAATATGGTCATAAGTTACAGATGCTGCCAGTATGTTGACATCATTGAACAGTTTAGCATCCATCCAAACATTAATAAATGTATAGATACACTTCTCAAACAAATTTGAATTAGATCCCACCATTCCGGCAGCAGAATAT
Source organism: Pimephales promelas (assembly GCF_988280905.1). Lineage (NCBI taxonomy): Eukaryota > Metazoa > Chordata > Actinopteri > Cypriniformes > Leuciscidae > Pimephales > Pimephales promelas. Next base: position 36,152,318 of record NC_142775.1, on the reverse strand, counting down.
AGCTGGAGTGCGTAGCTAATTCATTTGTGAGGTATGAACTTTTATGAGGCATACTATATTGTAGTATTTCCTTACGCCTAATCGACTTTACAACGTAATGGACAGGGTAATCGAAGGGCAATTTCACTCATCTCAAGGTCAGTTTTTCTTCTTTAGTCACACACTGCAAGACTGACATGAAACAATCATAAAAAGACACTAGTCCTGTTTCATGTCAGGATCCTTTACTAACTGGATTTGCAATGCAGCTGCGATTGAACGAGTAGCCTCACGAGTCAAGAGGAAGATAATATAATCCCCCCACGTTGTTTCTGGGGCTCGGGTTCATGGGAAGAGGGCAGTGCCAGAGTGGAACTGGCCCGGAGACAAGACTCAGCCTTCGATTGGCTGCTTTATTCCTCTAACTTCACATAGCACACCTGAATACACAGATTTATACTCATGCTGAATCTGGTATATTCCACTCAATGTATACTGACATCATTACAGCTGTTTTGCATTTTGAAAGAGGCGAACAGGTCTTCAAACACTCCGAGGGCTCTGATCTCTACCCGCTCTCTTCATTTCTCATTTCTTTGCTCTCCCTCTCTTTGGCTCTGTTCCAAGATGTGAGCTGCCTTGCTGTCTACTGCCTACATAGATAACAGCATAACTGAAATCATGGTAGCAATTCTGCCTTAAAAGCTGGATAAAATTAGATACATATTTTAATGATGTGCCTACCTTTTAGAATAACCTTCACTTCGAGTGAGTGATGCCTTTGTAGGCAGCACTAGACTTTGGAACAGAGCCATTCTCTCCTCCTTTTCTGTTCTTAGTTGCAAAGCTAATAGAGAACAGGCCGAAGCAGAGAGCCACAGTTCATTAGTGTATGGACCACTACATCTGACTTAGTTGTGTATCGCAGTGAAAAACAGACCCAAGAATGGGAAAAAAGGATCCCGAATGGAATCATTGTGGATGGGTCTGAAGTTAAAGGGTGGTTTTAATGTTCTGGCATCTGAAGAACATCATTCACCATCATACCTCATAACTATTACAACATCAGAAAAATCAAATCATAACTATGTCATCTGTCTCACTCCATTGTACATTTCGTAACACTAGCTCACACTGAATTTTGGAGGTGGTGGTAGGACCCTAAAGTCTGGCAGTGATTCTCGTGCTCAAGAAAAGATGACGCATCTTCAAAAAACCTTTTGTGATAGTGATATATACACCGCCGTTCAAAGGTTTTGAAGTAATGTATATGTTTATACAGGATACAATAAATGGATCAAAAGTGACAGTTTAGTCTGTAACAAAAAAAAAATCTATTTCAAAAAATAAATGCTGTTCTTTTGCACAAAATGTTTGTAAGATTCATAATAAGACATGTTTTTAAGCACCAAATCAGCATATTAAAAAGGTTAATAAAGGATCGTGTGACACTGAAGAGAGTAATGATGTTGAAAAGTCAGCTTTCCAATTACAGGAATAAATTACATTTTAAAATGCATAAAAAAGTTTTATTATTTATACAGTATGATTATTCATCGGAATAATTGCACTTATTATATCACTTATAAGCACAAATGGATGGTTTATCTTACTAAATTTAGTTTCCTGATGTATTTTAGGCTTTGAATCATAAATGAAAACATTAAAACAGTGGAGTTCCCAATAGTAATTCCAAATTACATTGTTTTTCTAATAAAACAGCAGCAAAAAAGACTTTCAGACACACAGAGAGCATGTATTCCCAACGCATTCTCATCCTTTAGCGTCATATAGAACGCTATATATGACAAAACGGTGCTATGCTACGCACATGGCACCCATTATCGTTAATATAACACGCGCTGTGATGGGTAGGTTTAGGTGTGGGGTAGGGTAGTCTAATATTACGCTAAAGGATTTATGACGACTTGGGTTCGCGTGTTATATTAACGATAAAGGGTGCCATGTGCGTAGTATAGCGCCGTTTTGTCATATAGCGTTCTATGTGACGCTAAAGGATGAGAACGGGCTGGTATTCCGCAAACAATACATCCATGTTTGGATTTGTTACAGTTCATCAAAAAGGTTTGATTGTATTGGTCGACCAATATGGAGTTTTATTTACCAATGGCGATACTGATAAATATAGCAGGGTGGCCAAAACGGACTCTTGCGAAGAAACTGAAATTGCCAGTTATTCACATAGTCCACTAAAATATCTGAACACTGAAAATGTGCGAGGCCGTTGCAAGATTTTGAAACACTCTTAGCTTCTACCACTTCAGATCACAAAATGCACATATCAGCTTGGTTATCCAACCCGATCTCATCCCAAGACGTCATATAACTGACGTTTTGGGACGTCTTTTGACCATACGTCAATATTCGCCTTTTTAGGGCCCCCTTAAACGTCGGTAGATGAGGTTATGGGATCCTAACTGTACCCCAGACCTAAACCTAACCCGTCACCTAACTGACGTTAAAGGTAAAGCGTCAGTTGTATGACGGCCCGGGATCGCCATCTACCGACGTTTAAGGGGGCCCTAAAAAGGCGGATATTGACGTATGGTCAAAAGACGTCCCAAGACGTCAGTTATATGACTTTTTGGGATGAGACTGTTTTAGGTTTGCGGATCTATTACTACATTATAACGACTACATTATAAAGTCTATAAAATGTGGCATCTACAGTACAAGATATATTCAATTGCCCAGAGACTTTGACAACACTGAACACTGAGAATCATCGGTAACGCTTCCTTTTACAGTACAGTACTTACAGTGTACTTACCTAGAAAGTACTGGCTAATTTAAGGTAAGTACATGGAACAGGAGTAGGTTCAGGGTTAGTACTAGTTATTACCCAGTAATTGTAGTTACTAAAATAAGTGCATAGTATTTACATGGGTAACTGGACTGTAAAAGGAAGCGTTACCGAATCATCTGTGGCATAGAGCTAAAGCAACCCGAATGTGATTTCAGCAGCTAAAAGACCAGCATGACTTGAGTAACACTGAGCAAACATCAGAATGAGACGTTATGACAGGAACCAGCTCACAGGTGTTACATTTTTCCATAAGTGAGCACACTGTTCCCAATGAAATAACGCAATTGTACAATGCCATGAAACTAGAGATGCCTTTGCTTACCGGTCGCTGTGGTAACAGAGGAGGCTTTCCTCCGAACAGCCGATTCATTTGGCAAATGTTACTTCCCACCGGACTACGGTATGCAATT